>NC_134699.1:38535399-38905399 GCF_050947455.1 Rhinoderma darwinii | reverse complement strand
AAGTAGAGGAGCCTGTCCTGGTGAGAGGTTAAGTTGGGCATGGACAGTAAGATGTCCCAGAAATGCCCATGGTACCTCAGACATCTTCCAGTACCCAGTAGGCATCAAAGCCTTCTTTTTTGTATGAGAAAAAAAAGTATTGGACTATGCAAAAGGTTTTGCAGTGTTTATGAAAATGTTCAAATCTTAGTATCGAAATTGCTCCTGTTGTTAACCAGGGAAGCTGCCGGTGAACCTGTGGCACACTATGGACCAGCCTACATGGTGATCTATAGCAGGGATACCCATTTAGTTCTCATTAGTGAGACAGAAATAAATGCAAAATCATGTTGCTCCTGTGAGTCATACTTACTCAATAGGGCTAAAACAAAGTTCTATAGTTTCTCCCATCCCTTGGTTGTACTTAATGGACATAAGTTTTTTTCAACTGTATTAACTATGTAACTAGTCCAGTACCTGAGTGCTCTGCCCAACCATTAAGAGCAATAGAGCTACTCTGTTTTCTACGCTATTTTGGGAACACTGTTGTACCTTCCCAATCTCCAAAAGTTGAAGTTACATAGTGTGTTTGGCTATATATAGGCTTTTAAAAAATATATATATACTGTATATGTGACCTATCTTCTTGACATGTATTTTACTGAAAACATAAGCCGGTTTTAGAAGATCTGTTTTGTAAAGTTGTTTTTTGTTTTCTAAAATATATGTAGGAAATGCTGACCACACATACAGCTGTGTTAAAAAGTCATACGTGTGTGTCCTCAACCATAGACCCGGCCCTATATGAATGGGATGTACAGCCCCTTGATTGAAAGGCTGTATTCGAGGCCCCCACAATGTGCTAGGTTGCCCACAACTGATCTATAGTGGATTGACAGGTGTAAAATGGAAAGTATATGTAATACTTTCAATATAAACTATGAAAAGCGACTAACCAAAGGAAACAATGGCAAAGAATGCCCAGAAAATGTTGAAAAGAACATCTAAGCAAGATGGAGGGTGAGATTATGATTTGCATATATTCTCACATATTAGCAATGCATTTACTATTTGGATCATAATTGCCTTCCACTAACCAAGACAATATCAAGCCTTTTGAAAAAGTCTCATTCTTTACATGAGTTGCCGTAAGTGCACAGTATGTAGTTTCTATATACAAATATGCACTTACAGGTGGCATTGAGCGTATTGTGTGATTATTACTATAAAACACAATTTCATGTCTAACATTCACAGTTAGAGTATAACGAGACCTGTGTAATTGATACACAAACCATAATATTCATACAATTGTAAAGCAAGCCTGTTTTAAGTTATTTTGAATGGGTTAATGTAGCATTTTTTTTAATCTACTATATTATTAGGAGGAAATCTTACTCCCAATCACTGAGTGGGATGGGGATGGGGCTGCAAGAGAGAGAGAGTGGCTTCCCAGGGAGCAGTCATTGTGTTGGACACAGCATGGTGCCTCGGTTCTCTGCAGAAAGACGGCACTAGACTCCCCTCATTACAATAAATACACCTCATTTTACCTGCAGGGATCCCAGGCCCAGTGCCTCCCTCTCCTACTGCATGAAGCCAGGAGATTGGGGGTAGATAGGAAGAGGAAAGCAGGAGATGCAGGTGTTTAACTATTCTGGGTCCTTCGACAAAGTGTTCGTGAACGTCACATATATAATGTAGTCACCAATGGATGAGAATGTCAAATATGTGCATACAGATGTTTAGACATACATATTAATACATCCATATATATCAATAACATTATACATAACCATAAATGATGGGTAAATATAATATATTATGCTGTCTTTCACAGCCCTGTGGGCATAAGCACCAGGGCTTGGGTGTTCTGAACCACATAGTTACAAAAAAAGATGTCTATAAAATAGCAAGCTCCAATTTCAATAAGTAGGAAGTATAAATTCGTACACAGGGTTTGCATATATTGGCAGTGAGTATAAATATACGCGGAGATTGCAAGGCGCATCTTTAAATATTCAGAGCTCTAAAAAGAAACAATGGCAGCAATAGCACACAGCAAGAAAGGGAAAGCATAGAAAATAGTCAGAGAAAGGATGGGATAGAGGGGGAGATGCACAGAGCACAAGAGTGGATGGGATACATAAAGCGCCATAGAACTCGATGACAGGGAATAAGAAACAGTGAATATAGGCATAGATCCCACGATAGAAGAGATTGAACACAGTGAGATAGAAAATGAGATGCACAAGAGAGTAAAAACACGGGGAGAAAGGAAGTGAGACAGAGAGAGAGACGGAGGACGTGCAAGAACACGATAGAAGGGCCAATACAGTTTGAGACATGATAAAGTTACTAGGAATGATGTGGAGATCACAGGTAGAAAAGAATAGCACAAAACAAGAGAAGTAATGAGACATATACTGAGATATCAGAACACAAGTGGGAAACTGAAAATATTAGAATACACAGAAACATAGCTGCTATGGTTGAAAAAGCGTTATGGCCATTAAGTTCTGTAAGAAGCCGGAGGGAATCCTAGTTAACAGATCCTTAAAGGGTTATTTTGACTATAGAAATTGTTGGCGTATCTGGAGGATAGGTCATAAAAGTCTGGGACTCCCCGCCTATCAGCAGAACAGGGGTACACATGACCCCTCATGTGTTAATCGAAATGGCCGATGGTGGCTGAGAAAGGGAAGTGAAGAGAGAGAATGCAAGTACAGCATGCAAGCTGCTCTCTCTATTACTGTCTATGGGAGTTATGGTAGCTCCCATAGACTATAATAAGACTACAGTATACTAAAAATAAAAGATTTTCAATTTAAATGAAAATACTATTATGTTATACTTTATTAAGAAAAAAATACAAGATTTCCTTCATGATCCTTAGTGGCAGACTAAATCAATGCGCAACTAACGAAATTTGAAAATCTTGCTACACATTTAATATTATTTTGTTTCAGAAAAAACTCTCTTAAAATCTACTAAATGACAGAGAAATTCTGTTCCCTGATGCTACTGACAATTTTATGTCTATGGTGACTAGCAGACTGTCCCCCTAATAATTACCGTTTTGAGATTTTAACCTGCACAATCCTATTGTTTCCCCCAGGAGGCATCAGTGGTGCCCGGCAGTGACTTATCACACCCTCATAATACAAATAATTTGCTATTCAGACAACCCAAAGGAAAAAATAGTACTGCAAAAAAGGGAAAAGTACTGCAAAAGACTACAGGATATTAGGACATCTGATTGGCAAACAACATAGGAGGACTGGGGGGAACAGTTGAGGGAGCATGAGGGAACAGTTGAGACAGAGGTGATACAATACCAAATATGAATGGTCGTTTCAGCCAAATAAAACTAATACTTTTGCTACTTACTTTACTTTAGCCAATTATAGATTTGCCGAAGTGAGGAACAGATTGAATTCCAAATAATCACTAAGATTAAGGCCTCATGCACACGACCGTAGCCATGTGTACGGCCGTGATTTTCGGGTCACCCGCAAGCCGCCCCCGCAAATCGCGGGCCTTGCATATGGCCGCGGCCATTATTTGCTATGAGCCTGGTCCGCAGAACATGGCCGTAATAAGACTTGCCCGTTCTTTCTGCGTTCCGGGCTCCTGGGCCATGCACGGACCGTGGAGACCACGGTCCTGTGCATGGCCCCATAGGAATGAATGGGGCCGCAATTCTCCCGTGGATTTTCGGGGGAATTGCGGCCGCAAAAACACGTTCGTGTGCATGGGGCCTTAGGTTTTTAGAAGTACCATCTGATATACAGACTCTTAAACAGGTTGTACTGGATAAGAAAAACATGGGTGCTTTTTATTACAAACACAGCTCCACCACTGCCCATTGGTTGTGTCTGGTATTGCAGCTAAGCTACATTGAAGAGAATGGGGATGAGCTGCAATAACACATAGAACCTGTGGAAAGGTGTGCCACTGTTTTTGGAAGAAAGCAGTCATGTTTTCCTAATCCTGGAAAACCCCATTAAGCTCATAGATCTTCAAGCACTAGTTTGGTAGCTTTACTTTTAATATTTTTACTATCGATGGCACAAAGCACCTTAGGCTTCTTTAATGGCTGCACCAATCACAGCTTAGAACATACCAGTTTGGGAGAATGGACGAGGTAAGTTTAAACTCTGCTGGCTCTTTTATTTTGATCCTCACTGGTATTTTTGAGGGCATTGCGACTGAAATCTGCAAATGCACTGTAGAAACTCTGTTATGGTAAAACTGCAGGAGCAGTGGAAAAGGGGCATGTGGAAAATATGGATACATTGAACTTAAAACATGTACCATATATACTGCTTTCACCTTTTCTACAATGCATTTGGAAAGTCTTCAGGCCCTTTAATTTTTTTCACATTTTGTTATGATGAGGCCTTGGGCTAGAATAAAAAAAAATATTAAAGTTTTTCCCCATCATTCTGCATTCAATACCCCATAATGACAAAGTGAAAATAGAATGTTAATAATCTTTGCTAATTTATTGAAAAGAAAAAACTAAAATATTGCATTGACAAGTATTCAGACCCTTTACTCAGTACTTAGTTGAAGCACCTTTGGCAGCAATAACAGCCTCCAGTCTTCTTGGGTATGGTGCCACAAGGTTTTCACACTTGGATTTGGAAATTTTCTGCCTTTCTTCTCTGCAGATCCTCTCAAGCTCTGTCAGGTTGGATGGGAACCCTCAATGGACAGCCATTTTTAGGTCCCTCCAGAGATGTTCGTTTAGGTTCAAGTCACCGCTTAAGGACATTAACAGAGTTGACCCCAAGCCACTCCAGTGTTCTCTTGGCTGTGTGCTTAGGGTAATTTTCTTGTAGGAGGTGAACCTTCGACCCAGTCTGAGGTCCAGAGCACTCTGGGTCAGGTTTTCATTAAAAATATCTCTGTGCTCCATTCATCTTTCCCTCAATCTTGACCAGTCTCCTTGTCCCAGCTGCAGAAAAACACCCCCACAGCACAATGCGGCCACCACCATGCATTACTGTAGAGATGGTATTGGGCAAGTGATCAGCAGTGTCTGGTTTCCTCCAGACTTAACACTTAGAATTGAGGCTAAAAAGTTCAAATTTGGTTTTATCACACCACAGAATCTTGTTTCTGAGTCTGAGAGTCCTTTAGGTGCTTTTTTGCAAACTCCAGGTGAGCTTTAATGTGTCTTTTACTGAGGAGAGGCTTCTTTCTGCCCACTCTGCCATAAAGCCCAGATTGGTGGAGTGCTGCAGTGATGGTTGACCTCCTGAAAGTCTCTCTCACCTGCACATAGGAACTTTGGAGCTCCACAGTGGCAATTGGGTTCTTGGTCACGTCTCTTACCAAGGCCCTTCTTCCCTGATTATTTAGTTTGATGGGGCAGTTAGCATTCCAAACTTCTTCCATTCAAGAATTATAGAGGCCACTGTGCTCTTTGGACCTTTCAGTGCCGCAGACATTTTTTTGTACCCTTCTCCAGACCTGTGCCTCCACACAATCCTGTCTCTGAGCTCTGCAGGCAGTTCTATCCTCCTCGTGGCTTGGTTTTTGCTCTGATATGCATTGTCAGCTGTGAGACCTTATATAGACAGGGGTGTGTCTTTCCAAATCATGTCCAACCAAATGAATTTACAACAGGTAGACTCCAATCAAGGTATAGAAACATTTCAAAGATGATTTAGAGAAATGGGAGGCCCCCAGAGCTCAGTTTCAAGTGTCATCGCAAAGGGGCTGAATACTTCTGTCCATGCGAAATTTGAGTTTTTAATTTTTAATAAACTTGCTAAAATTTCTAAAATTTAATTTTCACTTTGTCATTAAGGAGTATTGAGTGCAGAATGATGGGGAAAAGCTTAAATGTTTTTTTTTATTTTAGCACAAGGCACTAGGCACTAGCACAAGGCACAAGGCACAAGGCATAACAAAATGTGAAAAAATTGAAAGGGTCTGAAGACTTTGCGAATGCACTGTATCTATTTTGGTAAGCAAGCATACAATAGCCAAGCTCTGTAAGAACATCAACCATAACATAGATATTTAAGCCCCCTCTGTATAGTTTAAAAATGTGGTGGTGGGGATTAAGGTATCAGAGTCACAGGCGGACTGTGAAAAGAGGTTTTCTGACATTATAACCATGATATTTCCTGATCCTGTACTCAAACAGCTCAGTGTTATTGTATGCTCACTAGCCCTCACACCAACCAATCAGAATTCAGCATATATTTGTTTAGCAGAGTTAAAAAAGTAAAAGAAGACATCTGATTCGTTTCTGTGAAGCTCATTATCGCTCTGAAAGCACTCAGATGCCAGAGCAGAAAAGCAGAAAGTGATGTTGTAGGGACACATGTATAGAAGCTCTTCACACAGGAGACCTGTATCTTCAACCTTTGATAACTTAAAATAGAGATACGATATTTACATTATATTTATAACTTTTAAAAACACATTAAAAGGGCTTTTTTAACTGATCTTCTGGACCCTCTCCTTTAAGAAATGTTCAACACTGAAATAATTGTATGGTAATCAAGAAAATCCAGAGCTTTAAAGTGCATGGTATATTAGGTCTGAGGGAATGAAACAGACACAGAGCACAAAAAAAGGAGAAAAACAGATATTGTGGAGAATAAAGCAAAAGAAGAGATAAGACATTAATATGCAGATAAGATATAGGAAACAGTAACAGAAGGATTGTAATAAAATATCCAGAGGTTACTGACAGAGAGTTTAATCACAATTAAAGGTGTAAAAGTCAGAAGTCAATCATCAGCATAGAACATTAATGTTTGATCGTGGGGATCAGCCTTTGGCTAGTCCTACTCAAGTAATAGGCCCCATTGTTGTGCTAATCAGCTTGGTTCTAGAAGGTAGAGCCCCCACATATTGATGGCCTATCCTGGGCATCGGCTTTCAATGTTAAAGACCAGGAGAATCCCTTTAATTTGACAAATAAATCCTATATAAGAGATGATGCGAGACGGTGTCCAAATGGAACATCACAACCAAGGGCGTATAGAGATGGAAGATAACCCATAGTATAGATTAAAGTGAGGCCACTTTCAGATACTTCTGTTGACACCACCACACCTCTAACCACATAAGATAGGAGGACTTGAACAAAGTATGCCCTCCACCGCCTTTCCATGATCCTTGGGATGATTTCCATCATGCTTGTTTGCTAACATTGTAGGGCGTGTGAAGAGAAAATTCCTGCACCGGTTCTCACCTACCTTCAACATAAGGAATAAATCCTGCATGGACTTGGACCCTCTCTACATAGGCCCCATAGCATCTGCATGGGCTGCCGTTATGATATGTAAGTGTATGTTGGATCAATATTTGGCAGTGTCAGAGAAAAAAGTGACATAGTCATAGAAATAAGAGGACACCAAGTCCAAATGTATATTCAGATAGGAAAGTCTAGCTGTCAATGCTTTCCCAATACATTTACAGTTACAACTATGAGAAAAGACATCAACAGACTGTAGTCACTATGTTGTGATATACATAGATAAGTAGTCATTTGCAAATAGCCTTATGGTCCTAATACCTTTCAGAGCAACAGAATGCAGGGGCACCTCAAATTTCAATTAAAAGCAGTAGGTGGCGTAACTCTAGTGGCGGAAAGCTTGTAAGACAAAGTTTACCTTGTGACACATTAAGGGAATTGGAAAGCAGCATGCCCTCTCATATATTTTCCTGATAAAGTAATAGAAATGGAGAGAGCAGGATACTTAGCACCCCACACTGTGAGTGGGATGGAGATATCAAGTGATCCTTGGTACTCGGAGTAGAAGGTTGGAGACATCACTTAACAGTAAGTGGAAGCCTGAAGCCTTGCACCAATTATAGCTGTCACATACACCCAGCTACCAAATATTGGCACTGTCTGCCCCCTCTGTCTATCACATCCTAAAGAGGCCTCTTGAATCTACTTCTAAATGTCTATCTATTAACACAAGGAGGCTTTTAATGTGCATTAGATCAGAACAGAGAAACCTTACTTTATAATAAAGAGGTAGGGCCTTGGAAAAAAACGTTATTGGAAAAAGCTCAGGTTTTTAAATCAGGACTCTTCAACTACAAAATGACCGCTACTCATAATAGCAACCATCTACATATAATGGAATAGCTCTACTCTACAAAGAGCAAGCAAATTATTTGTGTAGTAAATGTTAGGTATATGTACTTAATGACCTTCAACTCCGACTCAATAATGAAGCCCAGTACATACAGTAGTGTACTTTGAATTTGTGTTCTCCATATGGCACTACTGACATTCTGTTCCAGTCGTAGGGATTTGGATTGGCACTATTTTACCTTTTAATTCTTGTTGTGCCCAGCATCAAATAATTTGCCAGTTTAATACAGTGCATCATTCTGCCTTTTATTATAAAATGTATATATAGTGTGAATTTGGTGCAGAATTTAATGATGCTAAATGTGAATATGCTGAACAGTTATATTTAATATTTATACGTTAGTACTGAGAACATATTGAGGGATGCTTATTAAAACTGGGCTAGTGCAAAAATAGAATGGACTGTTTTTTTTATAAGGTGCATAACATTTAATGAAATGTTGAATGGCTTTTATCAATTTCTTAGTGGGCACCATATTAAGATGCTGTATAATGTTAGGTCTGGGTTGATTTCTTTAAGATAGGGACGGTTGACCTGAGTTGCCTACTCCCCTTTCCTAAGATGATTGTCATGTAATGGATAGAGTCATAGATCTACAGGGTATAGGTTTGACTTCATGTGTTACAGCTGGTTTTGAAGATGTTGGCTGATCGGTCTGCGCTACTTTTTGCTTTTATTTTTACTAGTTTGTCATTTTTTTAAGTAAGCCCTACTAGATTGTAGCTAAAACACTGGATATATCCAACACCCATAATTGGATGTCTGCAATATGAATTTCAATTCTGGTTAGGAGAAATGTTTTACTGCTTTTTTTTGTTGCAAGGGGCTAATAGTACAATAACGTAGCGCTATACTATTAAAGTCGGGACATGGCACCAATTGGAAAAAAAAATGCTGCTTAAAATCAGAAGCTGGGGCTTAAAGTTTTCAATGTGTCCTATAATATTATACTACTGCCTACTAGGTAGTAATATAAGTAAATGTATATTTTCCTTGTTTCATTAAAGCAAACACAACATATATATGAAGTGTAACCCACCAGCACATTTTGTCCTAGTTGTGAGAGGAGGTCCTGGTGGTCCTGTACCACCTTCACCCGGACGAGTTAACAAGACACGTATTTCATACTCCACATCTGGATCCAAATGCCATAGTTTGTATGTAGGTCCATCCATGACATGGGTCTCAGCCCAGCTTCCTGATGTAGTCCGGTATTCCACTTCCTTGAGGACAATTGGGCCATCACCAATGATTGAGTTGGCATTTGGTTTAATCCACAGATATGTAGCTCCTACTGCCAGAAGTTCAGGGGGTGCAATAGGCTTTGGTGGTTCTGGTAAGGTAGAGATTGAAGAACATGACCATTAATAAATAGAAATAATTTAATTCTGCAGAGAGATAGTATTTATTTAAAAGACTTGCTAATGTGAAGGCCATAAGTTTAAAAATGAATATTGAATACAGGACAATATTTTATAGGGCAGAGATATAACGTACCATCACGTAAGTCTGCAGCAAAAGTAATCTCCGCTATGAAGTAGCTATAGTAGTCATTTTTTAGATAATGTCATTTCTAATCACTGTTATACATATTAATATTGCAGTCATTTACACTCATATTAATGTAAGGTTAAAATTATTATTGTCTTTGGTGGAATGCCTACTGTAAGGTATGACGACAACCTTTTTTTTTAGTGTTCATAGCTTAGAACTTTGTTGTTTGAACTGCTTGAACTGTAGCAAAGCCAATTCTATGAAAATAATTGTATGCATAAAGTTTGATGTAAATGGTAAATGTCCACTTTCTAACACTAAAAAAATGATGTGCTGACAGAGTTTAAAATCCCCTTCTTCACACTGGGACTATTTCCTGACCACGTCCCTGCTTACATAACTTCCTATTGCCATTTATCTGTGTACCGAACTTGGACTGTTTCCTGTCCACATCTTTGCCTCATGTAACTAACTATTGCTGCTTATCTGTTTACTGAACCTGAACTATTACTTGAATACTATTGTTATTTGCACCCTCCTGCATGATAGTTTCAGCCACTAGACTCCGAATATGCCACAATCCCTGACATACAGATTACAAAAATAGCATTGGGAAAAAGATGAACTTCAGGCAAATGGCACACATACACCAAGGTAAATGAGCTCTGGTAAAGGAAGCCTTTAAGTTATGTAAAACTCTATTAAAGCTTTTGTATCATGAAGACAACCACTGTAAATATGTCCAATTGGGATAAATGGACGTCATATAGCCAGAACGGTGAACCGCTTTGTAAGATCTGCTCATCAGAATGGCCGCCATGTAACACTACATTTAAATATCTGGCCAGACAAGGCGTGGCCATGCAATATCAGCTGAGAGTCAGACCCGCGACATACAGACAACCCCTTTAACCTTTATGTATTTGACACTTTCCTCAAAACCGCCTAAGCAGCTATGTCAAAATAACACATTTCTATTTGAATCCAATTGCACAGGACAGAAGGAATTCCAAATCTGCCTGCTATATTCTTTGTATATTTAAACATAAAATAAATATACTGTACATGTTTAAAGCAACAATAATAAAGAATTAGTTTGAATAACTGTAATTAGCATTTATGTGCCGGTAGTACAAACAAAACATTTAATAATAATTGTCTTATACACGTGTACAACGTATAATACTTACGCGATCTGTTCATGGATAATTACAACAAATCAGTGCTGTATAATGTCCATATTTACATACAGTTAATTAAAAAGGTTTTCAGTTAAGAAACCCATTTTCATTTAGTCTATTTGGGGGTTCCCCCTGTTCAGTACCGTCATCTATTATCCAAAGCAAAGATCATATCTCACTCTGGAGGGCCCTGCAAATTCATGCATGACATGGACAGTTCTTTGATTTCAAAGGGAACTGTGTAATGCTTCATTTCACCTGTAGTGGTGCTGCAAGGAAATTGAACACTTGCTAACATATTTCCCCACAGATTACAGTTGATTCCTCAGGATTACGCAGCTTGGGAAACCTTTGATCATCTTATTGTCAGGGTACCCTTCTAACAAAAAGGAATTGTCTAAAGCAGACAACCACTTTGGGGCTGGATTCACGCACAACATTTACTCACATTTTTTCTCACTGTTTTTTGCACAGTTTATTTTGCCCAAAAACGTGGCGAACAGATACATACACAGCGTTTGTGCCTTTTTTTGTAGTGTTTTTGGGCTCAGTGATGTTTTTTTTTTTTAAACGCAGCATGCTCTAGGTATGGCGTTTTTTTCTGGAGTTTGAACGCTGAGAAAAAATCCTTTTTTTTTTAAAGCGCTGAAAATAAAGTATGTGTGAAAAAGGCCTTATAATAAGAGTAATCAGTACCAGTTGTAAGATTATTATATATATTATATAGACAGCAGTACTGTTCTTATACAGGACACTGGGTCAGAATATCTCTGACATTTTACAAAATCTACATAGTGGGGCATTGATAATGAGTCAACACTTTGTTACATTAGTGATGAAAGCATGCAATTTATAATGATATGGAATGCCTATACCGTAATAATGAACATGCTGCTCTGTATAATGCACTCCGTGCCCCTAATAAATAAAATATGTGATTTTTATGAGTGTTCTGGATGGTTGTCTCCTAGGTCCACATTGAGCATCTCCTGAATAATACCTGGATAATTATGTCCACTGAGAAATAAAACAATCAATAATTGATTGTAGTGAGCTGCACCTGAGCTGATAGTGATGTGAAGAAAGCGGAACTGCAATTAATGCCTCGAATATTTAGGTAAATGGATGTATAGCACAGGGAGAGACAGGGGTACGGAGAGGCCCGATGACTGCACAAGGGACCAGGGGAGGCTGTTCAAGGTAAAACATGACGGCTGACATTATAGAGGAGATCTCTAAAAATAAGTTAGTATTGTTACTATTAAACACGGAGAGGAGAGAAGTTTGTTCCTGTGTTTGCTATTCACTCGCAACATATTTCAGAGCATACTCACTGCCTGGGTGAAATATTAATATAAGTTACATCCTGGATTCTGGGCGGTGTCCCACTGTCCCGGGCGGCCGGGGGTATGTCCCGCTGTCAAACTAATTCTGAAGCAGGGAACCATCAGCTCCCTGCTTCAGAATTAGTTCACAGCGGAGGAGCAGAGGGCGAGCTACTTTAAGCGCTGTGCTCGGGGAAGCCCTTGACTTTACTGTCGATGTATGGACAGTGACGACAGTGGCTCCTACTGGAGCAGAATCCCCGGCCTGAGTTGACAATGGGGATTACGCTCCAGGAGTAGCCACTGACGTCACTGTCCATATATGTACAATACTGTCAAGGGCTTCCCCGAGCACAGCGCTTAAAATAGCGCTGTGCCGGGGGAGTCCTCGGCGAGCAGATTAACTCCGTCTGCGCCTCCGCTCTTAACTAATTCTGAAGCAGGGAGTTGATGGTTCCATGCTTCAGAATTAGTGTCTACTTCTTGTCACGATCTGTGGGTATGTGGACCCACTGGGCCGTACCACCATAGCGGCATAGCAGCTGGCCAACAGTGTACCAAGTCAATGTCTATATACTCAAGGCACAAGGGTACCTGAAGCAGTTCAGGCAGTAGTAATGGCTAGGCTCAGATGGGACCTTGGCAGCAGACACCAGGCATTGTGTAACACAGCAGGCGTGACCGATGACACAACACGACTCCAACTTTCTAAGGCACAGGAACAACCATAGCACATGATACAGGTAGCAGGTATGGGAACACTGGGAACAGGATAACACTAAGGGACCATTTGCAAGACTAACACGGGTAAACACAACAACGCTCAGGCAATGAGTGAAAGGGCAGAGCCCATTTTATAGTCCAGGGTGATCATGGGTTAATTGATGATTATTTTCATGTGCGCACGCTGGCCCTTTAAGGCCGGGCACAAGCATGCGCGCGCAAACTACGGGACACAGCAGAACGGAGCGTAAGTGAGCGCTGGCGTCTCCTGGGAAGGAGATGCGGGCCAGCTCTCACAGATCCATGGCTGCGGCCATCGGGGGGTGAATAATCCCAACGGTCTGTGGCCACTACAGTATCCCCCCCTCTTACGCCCCCTTTTCTTGGGACCAGAGTGAGAGAGGAACTTTTTAATGAGGGCAGGAGAATTGAGGTTCTCTTCTGGCTCCCAGGGCCCTCTTCCCGAAGGTCCGCGGCCGTGGACGCTACACTCCTTGAGCAGAATCCCCGTTGTCGATGATCTGGCCAGTTATTCCGCTCCTAGAGGAAATCCCTGAGGTCACTGTCCATATATGGACATTGACGTCAGTGGCTCCTCATGGAGTGGAATCCCCGACCAGAGTCGGCAACGGGGATTCCGCTCAAGGAGTAGCCACTGACGTCACTGTCCATTTATGGACAGTACCGTCAAGGGCTTCCCCGAGCACAGCGCTTAAAGTAGCACTGTGCCCGGGGAGTCCTCGGCGAGTGGAGGAGCTCCTTCTGCTCCTCCGCTCTGAACTAATTCTGAAGCAGGGAGCTGATGGTTCTGGCTACTGGCGCTATCTTCATGGTGTGTAACTAGCTACATGGACACTGTGGCACTATGTACAATGGCACTGTCTACATGGGCACTGTGTCACTATCTACAGGGGCACTAGCGCAAAGAGCAGCTAAGGGGGCATAATGGGGCGGCTATGGGGACATTATGCTGTATGGGGGAGTTTGTTTGGGCATTATACTGCATGGGGCATCTGTATGAGCATTATACTGCATGGGAGATTCTGTATGGGCGTTATACTATATGGGAGCATCTGTGTTGGCTTTATACTGTATGGGTGCGTCTATGGGGCAGTATACTTTATGGTGGGAGCTATGGGGGCATTCTACTGTATGGTGGCAGCTAGAGGGCATTATACTGTGTGGGGGCAGCTATTTGGTATTATACTGTTTTTGAGGCACTAAGGGAGCATGATACGGTGTGGGCTGAATCGGGTGTGTATGGGCAGGGATTGGGTGGGATTAGAAGTGTGGCTTAAAAGAAAAAAAATTGGCAAGACGCGCGCCGCTTCGGTTGTCCCTCTTTGTGATACTTGAAAGTTGGGAGGTATGCTACACCACAGCAATGTAATGTGCACTTCCTTTACAAATGCTTGTAATCTCATAAATGGGATCACTGGGATGATAGTAGCTGCCGGGCCACCTCAATCATTATGCAGTGTAGAAAGACCTTATTGCCAAATTGATGTCTGATCACTATTTTCTTACTTCTCTTTTACATAGTTCAGCTGGAGAAGGTAAAAGGAGAGACACAATCGCTGAGAAACTTCTGTGGAACGTGTTGCCCGATCAGAGGTCAGGATAAAATACAGGGGTTAACAATCGGTATGAACTAAATGTAGGCCAAAGGACACAACATGCAGCATAGAATCAGGAAGATCAACAGAAGATGACAGATTGATGCTTAGGGTATGTTCACATGCTTACTTAAAAATGTCTGACAATACGGAGCTGTTTTCAGGGGAAAACAGCTCTTGATTTTCAGACGTTTTTTGTGTTTTTCGCTGTTTTTTACGGCTGTTTTTGGAGCTGTTTTTCTAGAGTCAATGAAAAACGGCTCCAAAAACGTCTCAAGAAATTACATACACTTCTATTTCGTGACCGTTATTTTACGCGGCCGTTTTTAAAAATGGCCGTGTACAAAAATGGCCCGTCGGAACAGAACGCCGTTTTTCCCATTGAAATCAATGGGCAGATGTTTGGAGGCGTTCCGCTTCCGATTTTTCGGCCATTTACGGCCCGAAAAACAGCCTAAAATTAGCCGTGTGAACATACCGTTAAAATGTAGGTTCATCTATAAACATTTCAAGCTTTATTTCTAGATACAATTTATATATAACCTTATGCAGCTACTTTACCTAACATCTACAAATCTGGAGTGACAGGATGTCCTATAGTTCGGTCTCATCCAGGGTTGTCTGTTAGATGCTTCTTAGAAACAGTCAACACTGTGCTGACAGGTAAACTAATAGCTTAAAGGGGTTCTACCATTAGAACCACCTATGTTTATATGCCCCATTAAAGGGGTTATTCCAGAATCGAACTTTCAAAAAAAAAAAAAAGCTTTGTAGCCTATAAGTCTACATAAAGCCACCCAAACATGCTATTAGGTACTCAGCAGCTTCTGTTTCTCTAGTAGAATGTGGGTGTTCCTTTATCCATTGCCATGTGACCAATGTTTGCTTGTGAGAAACTACATTTCCCACAAGCCCTTTGCTATTCCCACAAGTTCCCTGCAAACCTTGTGTGCTGCCAACATTTTCTTTGACTCTAAGCAGCGCTTACAGTACAAAGTGCGGCATACACAAAGTGAAAGAGAGGCAAGGAGCGCCTTCTTCTGTAACAGCAGTTGGTGGATAGTGCGCATGCCCGTCTTGATCAGTAAGGACGGTGCAACTACACATGCGCGGTCTGACTACTCAGAAAGAAGAGGATACCCGCTATAGAAGAACAGCTTTAATCACGCGTGCATGCTCCGCCTTTGCGAACAGAACTACAGGAAAACTGATTCCAGGGCATATAGGTACAAACCATCTTGGAATATAAGGATTTTTGGGGGTTGAAATCTCGGCAACTGTTGACTTGAGATAATGACTTGTGTTTGGAAAGTTGTTTTATTTATGCAGTGGGGGACATTGAAGCTAGAATGTAATTCCGAGACTACCCCTTTAATGCATAACTCACTACTGCTTGGGTCCCCCCTTTATTAGGCAGACTGAAGAGCCTCTACGAAGTGGTTTCTGCTCGGGAAAACCCAGTTTGACTGTTTATTAAATGGTCGCCTTTTCATTTGAAAAAGCGCCATGTAATACTACAATGTGTGACTTCCCACATAAATAATAAAAGTTTTAGCTGCCAGACTGGTGGTGATCAGGTGGGTCATCATTTAGAATAAGGGTTGTCCAGATGGAACTCCTGATATAAAGGAATGCAGTCTAGAAGAGATTAGTGCTGTGCCCGATATAGAGAATAGACCTCCGAGAAAGCAAATCAGCAGAACATAACTCTGTACAGACACTGAAACAGCAGGGTGCTGTTGGGAGATGTAAGTTCTGGGCTAAGGAGAAGCCAGTAGAATTTTGAATGAGAATGGGCTATAATTCATGATCTAACTCAGGAGGAGCACAAGATAAGAAAAGCAAATTATTTTTAAAGTTACTCAATGTTACACGCAAGATGTAACGTTAAGACTGTAAGAGAAAGAGTTCAATATTAATAATAAATGTTTATTCTTTCTAATATTAATCTATTAGTAATAATAAATTACTCTGTTCTTGGCCTTCCTCTCCGTCCTGATATTTCAGAGCTGCACTTAACAATCTCCAGTCATGTATTGCCCAAACTCTTGTATTCAGTATTTTCTAATGTGGTGTCCAGCTCGTATAGAAACAGCCCAATTAACTGGAATCTTGACTGTAAAGGATCTGCCAGGCACAGCGGGGTTAACGCCCATAGGTAATCAGTCGGCACCTGAGTCTATGTCTCTGAGACTGACTCCATCTTCCACCACTCAGGATGGCAGGCTTAGGAGTGGGAGAGCCTATCGCAGCCTGGCCAGACTCAGCTAGCTCCCGCCCTCTGTCTATTTATACCTGCCTTTCCTGTTCCTCCAGTGCTTGTGATTCTTCTCGTGTGGTTTCCTGGCCCAGCTACAGCTCCTGACTATTTGATC
Organism: Rhinoderma darwinii; assembly: GCF_050947455.1. NCBI lineage: Eukaryota > Metazoa > Chordata > Amphibia > Anura > Rhinodermatidae > Rhinoderma > Rhinoderma darwinii. Next base: position 38,888,568 of record NC_134699.1, on the reverse strand, counting down.
CTGCTCCATACTGACCCTGGCTTACTGACTACTCTCCTGCTCTGCGTTTGGTACCTCATACACTCCTGGTTTGACTCGGCTCGTTCACCTCTCTTGTTGTTCACGGTGTTGCCGTGGGCAACTGCCCCATTTCCCTTAGCTTTGTGTACCCTTGTCTGTTTGTCTCGTGCACTTACTGAGCGTAGGGACCGCCGCACAGTTGTACCCCGTCGCCTAGGGCGGGTCGTTGCAAGTAAGCAGGGACAGAGTGGCGGGTAGATTAGGGCTCACTTGTCCGTTTCCCTACCCCTATCATTACATAATCACAAGCCCGTTACCTAGTCTACCCTGGTCCCTGTCTCTACTATGGACCCCCTTGAGACCCTGGCCCAGCAAATGCAGGGTCTCTCCCTACAGGTCCAGGCCCTGGCTCAGAGGGTCAAACAGCCTGACACTACCATGGTAGTGCCCCTCACCTCACCCCATGAACCCCACCTCAAGTTGCCTGACCGGTTCTCAGGGGACCGGAGGACTTTTCTCTCCTTTCGGGAGAGTTGTAGGCTTTACTTTCGCTTAAAGCCTCACTCCTCAGGTTCTGAGAGCCAGCGGGTGGGTATAATTATGTCCCGGCTCCAGGAAGGGCCCCAAGAGTGGGCCTTCTCCTTGGCTCCTGACGCCCCTGAACTTTCCTCCGTTGATCGTTTCTTTTCTGCTCTCGGACTCATTTATGACGAGACTGACAGGACTGCCTTTGCCGAGAGTCAGCTGGTGACCTTACGTCAGGGTAAGAGACCTGTTGAGGATAATTGTTCGGACTTTAGGAAGTGGTGCGTAGCTTCTCGGTGGAATGACCCTGCCTTAAGGTGCCAGTTTAGGTTGGGTCTGTCGAACGCCCTGAAAGACCTGCTAGTTAGCTATCCCTCTTCTGACTCCCTAGACCAGGTTATGGCTTTAGCGGTACGACTTGACCGACGTCTCAGGGAACGACAACTTGAAAGTTTTTGTGTTTTCCCCTCTGACTCCCCCATGATGCTTCCCGAGGTCCCGTTGCTTCGCTCTTCCACGGAAGACTCGGAGGTACCTATGCAACTCGGGGCCTCCGTGTCCCCCCGACAACGTAGAGAGTTCCGCAGGAAGAATGGTCTCTGCTTCTATTGTGGGGATGACAAGCATCAAGTGAACACCTGTCCTAGGCGTAAGAATAAGCAGACGGAAAACTTCCGCGCCTAAGTGATCATCGGGGAGGTCACTTGGGCGCACAGGTATTTCCCGTAAATATGAAACGTAATAAGATCTTGCTTCCCTTTCAGGTCTCTTTTGGTGGTAGGTCTGCTACCGGCAGTGCCTTCGTGGATTCAGGGTCTTCTACTAATATCATGTCTGTGTAATTTGCTATGTCTCTAGCTATGCCTTTGATTGATTTGCCTAAACCTGTTCCGGTAGTGGGTATCGACTCCACTCCTCTTGCTAATGGTTATTTTACACAGCATACCCCTGTTTTTGAACTCCTTGTTGGCTCCATGCATTTGGAGCAGTGCTCTGTACTGTTGATGCAGGGATTATCGTCCAATTTGGTTTTAGGCCTTCCCTGGTTGCAGTTGCATAATACCACGTTTGACTGGAATACTGGGGAGCTTACCAAATGGGGTAATGAATGCTTGACGTCATGTTTTGCTGTTAATTCTATTTCTCCCCCTGAGGTGGTGAACACGCTACCTAAGTTTGTGCAGGACTTCGCTGATGTTTTCTCCAAGGAGGCCTCCGAAGTGTTACCTCCTCATAGAGAATACGATTGCGCTATCGAATTGGTACCAGGAGCTAAGCTCCCTAAGGGTAGGATATTTAATCTTTCTTGTCCCGAACGTGAAGCCAAGAGAGAGTATATCCAGGAATGCCTGGCCAAGGGTTACATTCGCCCCTCTACTTCTCCGGTAGGTGCTGGCTTCTTCTTCGTAGGGAAGAAGGATGGTGGTCTTAGGCCATGCATTGACTACCGTAACTTGAATAAGGTCACTGTAAGGAACCAGTATCCCCTTCCTTTGATTCCTGATCTCTTTAATCAGGTTCAGGGGGCCCAATGGTTCTCTAAGTTTGATCTACGGGGGGCGTATAACCTTATCCGCATCAAAGAGGGGGATGAGTGGAAGACTGCGTTTAACACGCCCGAAGGTCATTTCGAATACCTCGTCATGCCCTTTGGGTTGTGTAATGCTCCTGCGGTCTTCCAGAATTTCATAAATGAAATTTTAAGGGATTACCTGGGGGGTTTTCTTGTAGTGTACCTTGATGACATACTGGTGTTTTCCAAGGACCTGTCCTCCCAGATTGAGCATGTCAGGAAGGTGCTCCAGGTCCTTCGGGAAAACAAACTGTTTGCGAAAACCGAAAAATGTGTGTTTGGGGTACAGGAGATACCATTTTTGGGTCAAATCCTCACTCCTCATGAATTCCGCATGGACCCCGCCAAGGTCCAGGCTGTGGCGGAATGGGTCCAACCTGCCACCCTGAAGGCGTTACAGTGTTTCTTGGGGTTCGCTAATTATTACAGGAGATTTATTGCTAACTTCTCGGTCATCGCTAAGCCTCTTACGGACCTCACTCGCAAAGGTGCTGATCTCCTCCACTGGCCTCCTGAGGCCGTCCAGGCTTTTGAGGTCTTAAGAAGTGCTTTATCTCGGCCCCGGTGCTGGTTCAGCCCAACCAAATGGAGCCATTTATCGTGGAAGTTGACGCATCCGAGGTGGGAGTGGGGGCTGTCTTGTCCCAGGGTACCAGGTCCCTCACCCATCTCCGTCCCTGTGCCTACTTCTCCAGGAAGTTTTCGCCCACTGAGGGTAACTATGATATTGGCAACCGCGAACTCTTAGCCATTAAATGGGCATTTGAAGAGTGGCGCCACTTCCTGGAGGGGGCTAGGCACCAGGTAACGGTCTTTACCGACCACAAGAATCTGGTTTTCCTAGAATCTGCCCGGAGGCTAAACCCGAGACAAGCTCGATGGGCGCTATTTTTTACCAGATTCAACTTTTTGGTTACCTATAGGGCTGGGTCTAAAAATATTAAGGCCGATGCACTGTCGCGTAGCTTCATGGCCAGCCCCCCTTCGGAGGAAGATCCTGCTTGTATTCTGCCTCCTGGTATAATCATTTCTTCTATTGATTCTGATTTAGTCTCAGAAATCGCTGCTGATCAAGGTTCAGCTCCCGGGAACCTTCCTGAGGACAAGCTGTTTGTTCCCCTGCAATTCCGGCTAAGGGTACTTAGGGAAAACCATGACTCCGCACTATCTGGTCATCCAGGCGTCCTGGGTACCAAACACCTCATTGCCAGAAACTATTGGTGGCCTGGGTTGCCTAAAGACGTTAAGGCCTACGTCGCCGCTTGTGAGGTTTGTGCTAGGTCCAAGACTCCCAGGTCCCGACCAGCGGGCTTACTACGTTCTTTGCCCATTCCCCAGAGACCTTGGACCCATATCTCCATGGATTTTATCACCGATTTGCCTCCATCTCAAGGCAAGCCGGTGGTGTGGGTTGTAGTAGACCGCTTCAGTAAGATGTGCCACTTTGTGCCCCTCAAGAAACTACCCAATGCCAAAACGTTAGCTACCTTGTTTGTCAAACACATCCTGCGTCTCCATGGGGTCCCTGTCAATATTGTTTCGGACAGAGGGGTACAATTTGTTTCATTGTTTTGGAGAGCCTTCTGTAAAAAGTTGGAGATTGATCTCTCCTTCTCCTCTGCCTTCCATCCTGAAACTAATGGCCAAACTGAGAGGACTAATCAATCTCTAGAACAATATTTAAGGTGTTTTATCTCTGACTGTCAATATAATTGGGTCTCATTCATTCCCCTCGCCGAATTTTCCCTCAATAACCGGGTCAGTAACTCGTCAGGGGTCTCCCCCTTTTTCTGTAATTTTGGGTTTAATCCACGGTTCTCCTCCGTTTCACCTGGAAGTTCCAACAATCCCGAGGTAGAGGTCGTTCATCGGGAACTGTGCACAGTCTGGGCCCAGGTTCAGAAGAACCTAGAGGCGTCCCAGAGCATACAAAAAACTCAGGCTGATAGAAGACGTTCTGCTAACCCCTTGTTTATGGTCGGGGATCTGGTGTGGTTATCGTCTAGGAACTTGCGCCTTATGGTCCCGTCCAAGAAATTTGCTCCCCGGTTTATTGGGCCGTATAAGGTCATTGAAGTCCTCAATCCTGTCTCCTTCCGACTGGAGTTGCCCCCATCTTTTCGAATACACGACGTGTTTCATGCCTCCCTCCTTAAACGCTGCTCCCCGTCCTTGGCTCCCTCGAGGAGACCTCCTGTTCCCGTTCTCACCCCTGAGGGGGTGGAATTCGAGGTGGCCAAGATTGTGGACAGCAAGATGGTCCAAGGCTCCCTCCAGTACCTGGTCCATTGGAGAGGATACGGGCCTGAGGAGAGGACTTGGGTACCCGCCCGGGATGTTCACGCTGGGGTATTGGTCAGGAAGTTCCACCTTCGTTTCCCCAATAAACCAGGTCCACTTAGAAAGGGTCCGGTGGCCCCTCATAAAAGGGGGGGTACTGTAAAGGATCTGCCAGGCACAGCGGGGTTAACGCCCATAGGTAATCAGTCGGCACCTGAGTCTATGTCTCTGAGACTGACTCCAGCTTCCACCACTCAGGCTGGCAGGCTTAGGAGTGGGAGAGCCTATCGCAGCCTGGCCAGACTCAGCTAGCTCCCGCCCTCTGTCTATTTATACCTGCCTTTCCTGTTCCTCCAGTGCTTGTGATTCTTCTCGTGTGGTTTCCTGGCCCAGCTACAGCTCCTGACTATTTGATCCTGCTCCATACTGACCCTGGCTTACTGACTACTCTCCTGCTCTGCGTTTGGTACCTCGTACACTCCTGGTTTGACTCGGCTCGTTCACCTCTCTTGTTGCTCACGGTGTTGCCGTGGGCAACTGCCCCATTTCCCTTAGCTTTGTGTACAATTGTCTGTTTGTCTCATGCACTTACTGAGCGTAGGGCTGTACCCCGTCGCCTAGGGCGGGTCGTTGCAAGTAGGCAGGGACAGAGTGGTGGATAGATTAGGGCTCACTTGTCCGTTTCCCTACCCCTATCATTACATTGACCTTAACAAATCAGTTTTCCCAACTTTTTTTAGATGTGCAAATATTTAGATTTTTTTTTTAAGGCATACGCCCACCTCACTGAATTGTAACAAATTGATTCTGTCATCATCGAAGTGTTCTATGGGTGTTTCCCCATCAGTGCCAATGTTTGAGTATAAAGTATGAGCCAAAAAATGAAGATTGGTAAATCGCAAGGAAAAAAATAGTTTTATATTTATTGAATGTAATAACATCTCATTTTGGGAAGGGACACACTCATTCCTATGGTTATTGTATGGTAGTCCAATGTTATCTCATTATATATACCTTAAAGACTAAGGGGGAGGGGTTAAAATTTACAGAAGTTATAGTACCAAAAAATAATAAAAAGGGATTTCCTTACTGATTTCACTCCATGAAAGTGGCAATTGTGGTAGTATTGCCGAAGCCAGATAAGGATCCTCGACTAGCGGAATCCTACAGACCAATTTAGTTGCTCACAGTAGGCATTAAGATACTAGCTAAGGTTCTGGCTAATAGACTGTCCAAAGTAGTTATAGCTATAATAAATTTGGACCAGGCTGGCTTTATGCCAGATATGTTAGCAGCTGAAGAATTTACCTTAATATTCATACGCATCGGGAGGTTCAGACAGTGGCTGCTTTTGGATGCAGCCAAAGCCTTTGATAGCACTATGAAGTGAAAAGATGATCAACTTAAGCACGAATGGTAGAAATATATAAATATATAAATTTTATTACATAAAGACATAAACAGGTTAAAACAAGATGGAATAAAAAGATGAGTCACACAATGGATAGGGTGTGAGCGTCTCTCCTGTGTGCGACCATGTCTCTTGGTATGTAACTATTCTCCACATCTGTCAGTTATCTTATACTGGTATTTTTGACAGGATTTAGCCCTTTGCAGTACATCAGTATCATTTTTCTCTACTATGATATATTTGGCATTTTTATCAAACACTGTTTTTATTATTACATCTACTAATTGCCTCTCTTTAAGACCTTCTATATGTATTGTGTCTGCAATCTGCTATTAATATGTGTAAACAAGCCATTTTTTGCTCTGGTCTAGCATAAGCGGACGCCTAGCCATTGTGTGACTCATCTTTTTATTCCATCTATTTTTAACCTGTTTATGTCTTTATGTAATAAAATGTATATATTTCTATATTTCTACCATTCGTGCTTAAGTTGATCATCTTTTCACTTCATAGTGCTCCCTAGTTGCTTTTGATCAATGCACCAAGGTTCACTTGGTCATTACTAAGGATTTTTTCAAAGTGCCATCTACACAGACTGAAATATTGTATTATAGTTAGATGCTCATACATTGCACTATTTGAACTAAAATCCCTTTGTGGGTATTTCTTGGTTTTCAAAGCCTTTGATAGTGTGGAGGTACTTGTGGACTATTTTAAGGAGAATGTGGTCTGGTAAGAAAAATATTTATTTGGTGAAGCTTTTATACGCATCCCATAGAACCCGAATACGAGCTAATTGCTTGCTATCCAACACATTCCCATTATATAGGGGTACCCGTCAAGCCTGCCCACTCTAACCACTGCTCTTCTCAGTGGCTATTGAGCCCCTGGTTGAGGCAATACGAGAGTCTGTGCATGTATGGGGCTTACTTATGGGAACATTTGCGAGAAAGCTGCTCTGTATGCAGATGATCTTTTTTTGATTATTTTTAGATGATTGGCCACAGTCACACAGATCTGTTATGTCTATCATTGATGACTTTGGCAAACTATCTGGACTTGCCACTAATTGGATGAAGTCAGTAATTTTTCCATCTCCTCTCTAGAAGAGCTGGTGAGGTCCCCCTCTTTACACATTCTCCCCTGCATCCAGTTTTGGCAAATCTCATCTGGACCCATTATGCACTGAATTTGCTATCTTCACATTAACCCACTCTTCTCCTGCTGAAATCTTGGGAGTTGAATCTTTTCTATAAAAGCTGATGGGTATCCCAAAACCTGTACTGTGGACTCTAATAGGCCCAGTTGATCTAATTTGTAGGCTACGGAGTAGAAAACTTTGAGATGAGCTATTGGCCTCTGCCTGGTCTTCTGATGCTATCATCTTCAAGAGGGCCACAGTTTTCATTTTTCCTGACCTACCAAGGCGCATTATACAATTGCGCTCAGCTCTCAAGTCTCTACTTTCTAAGTTGTCTTACCACTGGGAACCCCGATTTTCCTTGCCTTTTAAATATCTCAACAAACTGTTTGTCCTCCGTACTCCCTCTAAACTCAATGTATTTTGTACAGTAATGGATATGGCTCCACTGGACCTGCCTACCTGGGGCTCTCTAATATAAAAACTTTTCTCTCCTTTATTGCCATTCTCTGAGGAAGCCCGGAGTAGAAACAATCATCCCCCTTATCTTACAGTGACTCTCCTCTGTGTAGACAACTCCGTCTGGATTTCACCTTAACCCCTTAAGGACACGGCCAATTTGAGTTTTTTCATCTTTGATTTTTCCTCCCCGCATTCCAAAAGCCATAACGTTTTTATTTCTTTGTCGACATATGAGGGCTTGTTTTTTGAAGGACAAGTTGTAGTTTTTCATGGCACCATTTATTGTACCGCATAATTTACTGTGAAGCTGAAAAAAAATTACTTGTGGGGTGAAATGGGCAAAAAACATTGATTACGCCATTTTTTGGGGGTTTTGTTTTTACAGAGTCCATTAGGTGGTAAAAACTACACATTCACCTTATTCTACAGGTTGATACGATTACGGCGATACCAAATTCATATGTTTTGTTTTATGTTTTACTACTTTGAAAAAAATAAAACTATTACATTTTGCGGGGCGAGCTGTAGTTTTCACCGATACCATTTTGGGGTACATGTGACTTTTTGATCACTTTTTATTTAATTTTTTTGGAGAACTATTTTACGGCGTTCACCGAGCGGGTAAAACAATGCTAAATTGTGATAGTTCAGACTTTTACGAACTCGGCGATACCAGTTATATTAACTTTTTTTTTTTTTAACATCGCTTTAGGGGAAAAATGTTCAAAGGTTTTTTTTTTTAACTTTTAATACTTTATTTTTTTTTTTGGAACATAAAAAAAAATATTTATTTAACTGTTTTTTTTACTTTTTTAATTAGTCCCCCTAGGGGACTTGACGTATCGTTGGATCTCTTGCATAATGCACGGCAATACTAATGCCGGCGGCGGGGCTTCAGAGGAGTACAAAGATGGCAGACCTTGGGGCTATCATTAGTCCCCCAGCCTGCCATGACAACCAGTGTCAACAGCCAATCGCATCACGGGGGGCGCGATGGCGTGTTGGAGGGGGCGCCCCCTGATTCTAACAATTTAAATGCAGCGGTCGCGATTGACTTGCAACGTTTAAGGTGTTAAACCGACGGAATAAAAGTGATCTTTGATTCCGCCCATTGCAGTGAGGTGTCGGCTGTATAACACAGCCGTCAACCGCTGAGTATGGAGCGAGCTCAGCCCGTGAGCCCGCTCCATACTTCCCCTTAACGGATGTCACGTACTAGTATGTGACAATGTGACATGTCGTTAAGGGGTTAAGGTAGTGAAGGCTTTATTTTACTTGGACTGATATTCGATTTGATTACTACTCCCCCTCTCTTGCCTTAATATCACAATATTACAGTTTTATCCTGATGCTCTGCAGATAATATTGATACTCTCTAATTCATGTGTGTGATCTTTACTATTGTTCTCCTAGACCTAGAACCTCTTTACACTGTCCCCCAAATAGGGACTGGAAGACTTTCCTCCCTATAGGTATATTACCACATTTAGTTTCTTAATTTTCCCCCAGGTATTCAGTTATCTGTTCCAACACTATTAACATGATGTGTGCTGATGGTCTTTAAGTTTTATGTCTTCTACAAGAATATGACGCTTACTTAACGTATTTGTTATTGATACCACACCCAGGTTTTATTACATTTTGTCGAAGCACTTGACTGCTTTCTTTTGCCCGTTTCTATGTCCTACATACTGCTGATTTTTTTTGTACCACTTGGAAGAAACAATAAAAATATAATTTAAATAATAAAAAAAATTTGGCACACTTGTGCGATATTTCTGAAGTTACCGTACATAATTATTATTTTTATAATTTGATGAGCGGAAGAAACAGTTTGTCGTGTGCTAACTATCTTGTCAGAGTTGTTTGACGTCTGTCTTTTTGTCCCAGCTGTGTCCCCACCTCAGGGTCTCAAATCTAAGAACAAGTTCACAGATCCCAAATGTATCCTAGGGGTTTTCCACAGGGCCAAGCTCTGTAAAGTGGAAGAATCTTCTTAGCAGCTAAAAATCTCTTTAAAGGCTGTCACTGTATCACATATGAGACAAATTGACTCTTTCATAACTTTTAGTATATATTAAAGCTCATGTTAATATATCCATGAAACATCTAATCACATAACTCTGCCTCGCTTGTCTGTCTTTCTATTAATAAATCATGAAACCACTCTTCAAGTCCTCCTCTGCTTAACCGTATTGCCTATGAGAAAACATGCTCCTATTTTGTATCTCCTGAGCATTTGACTGTATAACTCATAATTATTCATACCCATATAAAATGGCATCATAACTCATAGAGGTGGACTGTGAAACAGTTGTGCCAGCTGAATATGAATAAATTCACACCTAGCATGACAAAACCTGAAGGATGATTACAGTTTTCAAAATGATACACAGTAGACATGCAACATTCTTTAAAGGGATTTGCCCATTAGGGACATTTTATGGCATATCCACAGGATATGAAATAAATGTCAGATAGATGCGGGTCCCATTTCAGTAACCCGCACCTATCTCTAGAACGGGCACACTAAACCACGTTCTACCTTTCTCGGCTCCCGCAGCCTCTAGCAATTTCCAACCATGTAATCAGAAAACAGCATAGCTCGCTGACCTACACTGTTTCCGTAACTCCCATGGGTTCCGCATGGGACCCGCATCTATCTGACATTTATGGCATATCCTGTGGATATGCCATAAAATGTCCCTGATGGGCAAATCCCTTTAAAGAATGTTGCATGTCTACTGTGTATATGCCATAAATGTCCCTGATGGGCAAACCTCTTTAATCCATTAAAAGGGTTGTCTGATAAAGACAACCCCATTCCATATGCCCCATTATGGTATATGGACATCATAGAGAGGTGTTCACCATTTAAGGCCCCCTTTATTAGCCAGGCGGACCCAGTGCATCCATATATTTATTGGTTATATTCATGTAGTAGCACACTGTATGGGTAACTGAAGTTGATCGCTGGGTTGGCTTCAATTTTAAAAGTTATTGTATTCATGAGACAACCTCTTTAATCCCCTAGGAAGTGAATCAGCCTGTTTAGGTTAAACGGGTTTTCGAGATAATATGACTATGTATTAATGCTTGTAATTTATTAATGTAAATACATTTGTAATATACTTACATTTTCCAAATAGCCCCGTTTCCAGATGCTGTCGTGGGGTACTTGACAGGTGACGTCACTCTCTGGCCGCTGTGTTGATCTTCAATTATTTTCCCAGTATACGACACGTCACTTGTATGTGCCATGTATGGGCTGTTTTGTTGTACAGCCCGTAACGCGCATACACGGTACCTGCTGTTATCGCGGGAACAGCAGGGACCGCGAGAACTGAACAGCCCATACACTGCACGTCACAAGTGATGTGTCGCATACCTGGAAAAGAATTGAAGATCAACACAACGGCCAGAGAGTGACGTCACCCGTCAGGTACCCCACGGCAGCATCTGGAAACGGGGCCAGTTTGGAAAATCTAAGTATATTACAAATGTATTTACATTAATAAATTACAAGCATTTACACATAGTCATTTTATCTTGGAAAAACCCTTTAAATCTCAATCCAGAGGAAACAATTCTTCTATTTTAGGAACAAATACTAAAAAAATTACTTCTTTATTGATTCTCCAACATCTTAAACCTAGTAAACAATTCTACCATCCCTAGAATTGGGCATCTGGGAGCATATTAGGGGCCCTCAAAAGTGCATTAATATTCAATATGAAATGTTGAGCTGTAGCTACCATATTTTATAGGATTGCATTTTGTTTGGCCGCATCCATTCATATCCATTGTATAATAGAGCAACATAGTATTCATCTGGGGATACTATAGTAGACTTGTTACGGTCGGAAAGAGCAAATAATATGTGTAAAGTACAGTGGAGTAGAAACATTTTAGGCAGAGAAGATTCTGGATTGTATTATACAAGCTTATTATATTGGTCTCTATTGTTTTTTGCAAGAGTTGTACACAATGCAATGTCGAAAATGCTAGATTATCTGGGCAACTAATACTTATGGAAATCCTACTGGGAAATATATAAGGTCATGGCTTTGACACCCTGTCTGTACAATGAAAAATTACAATTTGTTTGTGACGACAAACAAATTTCCCTTTAGGGATAAATAAAGTTCTATCTATCTATCTATCTATCTATCTATCTATCTATCTATCTATCTATCTATCTATCTATCTATCTATCTATCTATCTATCTATCTATCTATCTATCTATCTATCTATCTATCTATCTATCTTTCGCCAACATATCTCACAGTGCTTGACAATCGTTGGAGACAGTAAACATAAAATTACAAATAATGTACACACATGAACATAAATTAAAAACATTTGCCAAAATGTGATAGGACCCTGTCAGTAATAAGTAACAATCTAAAGGGGATGAGGGAAGTGATACAATAGGTGTAAAGTTCTAACTTTGTCCAGCAGTGGACCAGACATATTTATTTTAGGTGGGGAAATATAAATACACATATATGGACCAGTCACTCAGCCAAAAATGCATAGAGATGCAAAAAGGGTATCATACTAAGTGCAGAAGAGTTGAATGTGCGGGTATCTGTGACCAGGTCAGATTGTATGGACATCCATATGTGCAGCTGTGCCTTGTACTGCAAATCAACCCCTTCAATCTACTGATCGGTAGTGGTCGGGGAGTTTAGACCTTCACTGATCAAACTTTGAAGGCCTATCCTAAGGATAGACTATCAATGATTTTGTGATGGAACATTCCTTTAATACTCTGCTTTCTGAAACTTGCATAATACCATTTTTACTAATCTCAGTAAATGTTTTACCAAGCCTCTCTACCTGTGACCAATATTTCCAGCACTGAAGTGTTAGATTAAATCTCCAAAATCAGTAGGAGGGCTGTAAGGAAATCAAGACAATAATGATAAGATAGTAACACACAGTTGGAGATTCTAGATGGAAGTGAGAAGACAGCAGGAGGGAAGGAGGCTTCTAGATACCTGCTGGGACATACACACTGTCTAAAATAAAGACAACAGGGTCCCAGAGAGACAAAGCAGTAGGAGAAAAAGCGGAGAAATGTAGATCTAGGTGACGCTTGGGAGGAGCAAGTGTAAGAAAGGGGATTTTATATATAGAAGCAAATGTTTAATACCAAAGAAGGACACATTCCTCTTAAAGCAAAGAATAAAGATACAATTAGATACAGTATGTTGAGAATTATTATGCAGTATGGTACAATCTAACATTGTAATTACAGTAAAAGAGGACCACTGGGATGTCACCCAGAGAGGCACTTTTACACCGGCTGATAGTCGGCCGGTGCGGCGGGCGCCGTTCAACGAGACATTGTTGATCGGCGCTAGTTTGCTCCTGTCACAAGAGCTATGGATGGGGACGAGCGGTCGTTACTCCGATCGCTCGTCCCCATACATTATTATCATGTCGGCAGCGCGTCTCACTGTTTACACAGCGAGATGTGCTACCGACAAAGATAATATTAAACTTTTTTAAAACGATACGATCAGCAGATGATCGAGCGTTTGCTCGTTCATCTGCTGATCGCTGCCCTGTTTACACAGGCCAATTATCGGCAACGATATGAACGCTCGTCTGCCCAGTAATTGCCCAGTGTAAAATAACCTTAATAGAGTTGATTGGATTGGCCACAACACCTGACCAATGCTGCACTGTATTAAATGTACCCATAGTTCACATTTACTATTGCTCATTGCTACAAGGAAATGATATTGCTCCATCTCATTATAACATCATCTGCAATAAGGAAATGAATGAAATGCAGAAGCCATGACTAAGGACGCTGCATGCGTCAGAAACGCGTAGGCACTGCTCACACTGCCATAAATCCTACCATCTACTTGAGAATATCTATTTGTAACGCTACCTGTTTTTATATTTATTTTCATTAAAACTTGGAAATAGTTTCCGATTTTAAACAAACCTCAAGGACACAGCACTGGATCCATCTCTTTGTTTTTTCCTTGTATTCCATGCGTGTGCCGACATGAGGATCCGCGCGCAAGTCTACACATGCGATAAGGTGAGCTGGAGGAATCCTCCCAAACTTTTTTGCTGCCCTGTTTACACAGGCCAATTATCGGCAACGATATGAACGCTCGTCTGCCCAGTAATTGCCCAGTGTAAAATAACCTTAATAGAGTTGATTGGATTGGCCACAACACCTGACCAATGCTGCACTGTATTAAATGTACCCATAGTTCACATTTACTATTGCTCATTGCTACAAGGAAATGATATTGCTCCATCTCATTATAACATCATCTGCAATAAGGAAATGAATGGGTGTGAAGCGTCTATTCCATAATTAATTTGGGATGATGGCAACTTTTAATTGAATCTCTACAAATATAACAGTTTCACAGTCAGCCCTCCTGTCTAATGGAACCATGTTCATTAACACAATTTGGGATATGCAGTTATAGGTTCCGTATCCTGTATTCTGAGATCTAAAATAAGGGATTTGTGGGTGCCATGGAAGCTGAGTGGCGAGCACTGCCACCTTGAAACTTTAGAGCTATAAGTACAAGCATACCTTGAAGCTCCTGGGAACAAGGCAAAATCTGTAACAGGGACCCCACCTACCATGTGTCATTTATAATACCGGTGTCTTCTTATGTGGTATAGGGTCCTATGGTCCACTCAAGCTCCAGTGCCTGGTAGTCATTTCCACCTCTGCACACCCTATATCTGCACCCCTGGCTATGGCTTCAAACCCGCAACCAAGGCAGTCAGGGGCGTAGCAATAGGGAGTGCAGAAATAGCAGTTCCACCTCAGCCCCGGGCCCTGAGGAGGCCCAATGCACATTTCTGGCACATAAAAAGACACCAGTATTCTAAATGGATCATGGTAGGTGGGGGACCTATAACAGATTTTGCATTGGGGCCCAAGTACTTTAAAAGGGTTCTCACCTACCGGACAACTGATGACCTATCCACTGTGTCCGACACCCGAACCCCGCACCGTTCAGCTGCTCTGGTGGCCTGTGGGCACCGGATGTTACGGTACATTATGCAATGTACGGAGCCGGAAGCAGTTGTCTCCATACATTGCATAGCGGCCGTGCTGCCGAACTGCAGCTCTGCTTCTATTCACTTGAATAGGTGCAGAGCTGCAGTACTGCAGCTTGGATGCTGTTCCATGACCCTAGCTATCTAATTCCGGCATGGACGTCCAGTGCCCGGAGGCAGCCGGAGTGGCTTAACAGTGCGGGGTCCAGGTGTCGGATCCCCACAGATCATGTACCGATTACCTATCCGGTGAATAAGTCATCAGTTGTCCGGTAGTGAATAACCTCTTTAAGTTATGCCTCTGAAGGTATATCTGCCTGGTGATTATATGTCCATGCGGTGCTTGTGTGAGTTTCATATTAAGTGCTTCTATTGTCTTCACATACTAAGAAACATTGCAATAGGAAAATTAACTTTTTATGAAACTAGGTCCATGAGAAGGAGAAGTTAATTTGTGGACCTCAGTGGACACATGAACTGATGTGAGTGGCTTGTATTTACAGTACATATTGCATTTATGTGAATTAAATGATATTCATGTTGACTTTCTTCTCCCTTTCCTCTCCGTTGATGCAATACCTGTTCCTTTTGAGGTGGTCAATTCTGTCGCATATCCTACATTTACATTATCTTCAATAAGAAGGAAATTTAAGACACTGACTTAATGATTACTCCCCAAAATAACAATATAGTACAGTGAAGGAATAGTATATATTTAAGTTCTTCAGAAAACACAATCCTTATTTAATAAGTAGGATTACTATGAGATGTTTGGTCTAGATTCTTACCTTTAACAATGAGCTCTGCATAGTTGGACACCCCGGAACCACCAGCTGATCTTAAGACACAACGATATTTGCTTATACTTCGCTGAGAAGTCTCCCCAACGCTGACTGTGGCAGAAAACCGTCTGTGATTTACCACGCGAGTTACCATGAGACCTGTGTCGCGGCCATTCCACTGCTGCAGAACAGAGATAAAGGCTCACAATCAGTCACACCGCTGCTGACAGCAAGAAGGTAAGGACAGCTTGTCTAATCCGCTATTATTTCTGTAAACGTGAAGTCGAAATTGCTAACTACTAAAAGAAAATAGTAAAATGTGCCAACTCAGCCATGTGCTATAAGCTATCAGACCACTTTCTAACCTAGCCTCATTGTATCTATAAATTCAAGAAAACAGTGTAAACTTTCTCCTTCATCATTTGTGGTCAACCTTCCGACTTTTATTGGCCTCAGATGTACTCCAGACCTATGCACTGTACAGGGTGAGGGGCGCCAGGGGCTGCAGGTTGAGCACCCCCAGGGCTACATGACTTTTCTGAGCTGTCAGTTTATCACCACTGGTTTAGCTTTTCCATAACACAGATATTAGGTCTATATACAGTAAAGCTGAGTTTGTTATCGGGCACATCTCATCAGGATACTGTGCTATGACAAGTTGGGGCTATCTGTGGTTTTCCATTCCAATGCTGGTGGAAAAGAGGGGCCCTGAACAGGTTTACAGTGCTTTTGTGACCCTTATTGTATGTATTGCAGCTACACTGGATAGTTCTATTCTTGCCTTGCACGTTGTCTTCCTTACCTGTAGCCATAGCTTATCATGTTGAGACCATTTCCCTCCAGCTATGCACTGAAACGTGGCATTCTGTCCAACATTCACCTCCACATTCTGCAAGCGCAGGAAATGGGGAGCGTTCCCTGAACACCAAGACAAAATATCTCAATATTAGTATGAAAACCTTTAAAGTAGCAAGCAAACAGCTTCCTAGCTCAGTTTAGTTATTAGAGGACTAAATGTATAGCTGCTGTCGGCACAGTCTCCTAAATGAGCTAAGGGCAGAGAATTACTGCTTATTCTTTGAGTGCCTGGCACAAATTCAAGGCAACTATAAAAAGATCAGAGAAAAGCAAAGGCATTTATAGAAATGTCAGGGACATACCTCTAATTTGTTTCTACTACACATACAAGGACATACACCTTAAATACAATAATCTGAAAATATACAGTAACTCTTATTTTTTACTTTCCTGTCATAAAATTCAATATGCCCATTTATGAGAACTTATGACCTGAACATTTCTGTAATGTACTACAACTACTTAACAGGGGCAGAAAGAAAGGCACCAACAAACCTCAAAATCATTGCCAGAAACCAGTTGTGGTGTCAAGAGGAACGTATTGCTACTATTATTTAGTAATTCAAAAGAAAATTGTTTTTTGCGCCCCCAGTTGAACTCTTACAGCATTGTCCTGATGATGTAAAGGCTGGTGGCATGGGTGCACCAGTCTACAGTTTCAGCCCTATGTGTTCAACAAATCATACTTGCAGACCTCCTGCAAAGTGTTTAGTGCATAGAGTCATAGATAGGAGTGCCTTCACCCGGGGAAAAGATTCTGCCCGCTGCTCTAGCTCAGTATCTAAATACCCCGGCCGAGGTAGAGTTGCTTGGCCCACCCCCTCCTTGGCATCAAAGACCTGGAGCATCTGTCCTGCCAACCCCACCCCCTAGCTATGCCCTTGACATAATGTTTTTCTGCAAATAGTACTAAAACAATATGGTTAAATTATACCAACTGCCCTTATAATTCCTAAAAAAATATCTTACTGGGGCATTTGATGTGCCCTTCAGATGGATTATAACTCCACATCTAACCATCCTAGGTGAGGTTATTAATAAGCAAGGTTTCATGAAATTTGATTGACCTGGATTATTAATTCAAGCAAATGGTTTGGATGGTTGTAATCTGGCATGTTGGATTGTATCTGGTATTACGCCAAACTTCACCCACCTATGACATGTACATCTGGGCATGGCACCATCCATACTGCCATAAATAAGAACATGATCTCTTGGTGGATTTGGTGATGCATCCCTAATGCATGCATCTTTTTATTACACATCCATCTCACTTTATAATACAAGATGATTCAAAAAGGATGGTGCAATATTATAGCCTTAGTATTCATAACCGAGGGAACATAACACAAATTTATTAACATGAAAAGACACTATCTACTCAAGTTTTATCTATACACTACAAATGTTCCTAGTGATTTTCAATAGTGACACGGCAGATGTTTAGGCGGTAATCCAGTTCTGTCCAGACGCGTGCCAGCATATCATCGGATATGGACTCCACTGTTTCAGTGATGCATTGTCTCAGGTCGTTCAGATCAAAGTGGCTGGGGGCACATACCCTGACTCCTTGATGTAGCCGCAGGGTGTTAGATCTCGCGATTGTGGAGGCCAGTTCAACATTGGTGAATCGTTATTTCCAGCGCGGCCGATCCAACGTTCCCGTAGAATATAATTCAGGTATCAGCGAACATCCAAATGGAAATGTGGAGGTTCACCATCCTGCTGATAGACTACGTTTGGCGGATCTTGCGCTATTTGTCGCATAAGCCATTCCTTTAACATGTACAGGTAGAACAGTGACCGTATCCTCGGCAAAAAAGAAGAGACCGTAGACTTTGCGCCTGCTCATTGCACAGAACACGTTTATTCATGCGCTCGATAAGGGCACATGGTTTTTCTGAGCCCCAAATTCTAATGTTGTGGCGATTGACCTTCCCACTAGGGTGAAAGGTCGCCTCATTGCTGAACACCAGCCTGTCAGCGAATTTCTCCTCTTCCAATCGTCCTTTTTTAATTACCCTGTATAGGAACATATACATTTGTTCATGACCAATTCCTAATACATTAGGACATATATATGTCTAATGTTTTCAGGCTGCACCGACATGTAAACATATACCTCTTCTTAAACTACTCTCATAGGTTTTTAAAATATATTTTTCCTAATATTATAGAAAATGTTGTGCTCCCTTGTTTCAAGCACAGGAAGGTATTACATGGCCCTTTTGCTTGCAAGAACATAGACAACAAGATTTGTATCTTTCAACTTTTAGTAATAAACAGGCACAAGGGACTTCTGCTTTCAACGGCTAACGCACAAACATGCCTAGATTAGGTCTGTAAATCTGTCTCCGCTGTTGGAGCAAACAATTATTATAAGTCTCCGAGTCCCAACAATGGCTGCGATAAGCTTGTGTATCACACATATCCTTTAGAATGAAGGGCTTTCCAAATACTGAGAAATCCCCTCTCCCAAGGCCCTAATAGATGCCGCTGCATCACTGCAGTCTTATTAAGACACTGAATCTTATGCCATGAGACTGAAACGTGAAAATAATGAGAGAGACTGTTTTACGGAGTATTTCATGAGATATAATTTAACTCACTCAGTACTAGAATATTACAACTCAGTCCTTCAATTTTACTTCCCTAGCCTGATATATATATATATATATATACACACACACACACACACACACACACACACACACACACACACACACACACACACACACACACACGTCTGTGTGTGTGTGTGTGTGTGTGTGTGTGTGTGTATATATATATATATATATATATCTACAGTAGTGTGCAAAAGTTTTAGGCAGTTGTGGAAAAATGTAGGAATGCTTTCAAAACTAGAAGTGTTGATAGTTTTTCTTATCAATTAACAAAATCCAAAGTGAATGAACAGAAGGGAAATCAAAATCAAATCAATACTTGGTGTGACCACCCTTTGCCTTCAAAACAGCATAATTTCTTATAGGTGCACTTGCACAAAGTCATTGATTTTGTAGGATTACAGTCAGTTGTATGATTAACCAATTGTATCAAACAGGTGATAATGTTCATCATTTTTATATGTAGGTTGAAACACAGTCATTAACTGTAACAGAAACAGCTGTGTAGGAGGCATAAAACTGGGTGAAGAACAGCCAAACTCTGTTACAAAGTTGAGGTTGTGGAAGACAGTTTCATGCAACATATCCACCATAGAAAGACTTAGCACAGCATCAAGACACAAGGTAGTTATACTGCATCAGCAATGCCTCTGCCAGGTGTTAGGGATCTGCCAGGTACTACGTCTAGGTATACTCCTGGGATTAATCAATCCACACCTGAGGCCAGACCTGTTCGACTGACACCATCTCCCACCAACCAGGGTGGCAGGCTCAGGAGTGGGAGAGCCTATCGTGGCCTGGTCAGTCGGAGTTAGCTCCGCCCCCTGTCCTTTATTACCTGCCGTGTTCTCCTCCTCAGTGCTTGTAATTCTTTTGGATTCCTGGCCCCACTGCTGCCTTGCTCCAGCGTGCTTCTGCCGTGCTTCTGCCTTGCTGCTGTTCTGCTTAACCTGCTTTGCTTTGCCTCCGGCTTGCTTCCTCCTCCGTGCTCACCTAGGTATACTCCACTTATCCTGATCCTGACCACCCGTTCGCCGCTCCGTTTCTTCGCGGCGTTCCGTGGGCTGCTGCCCCTTCCCTTGCGTGTTCCCTGTTTGTTCTCCCGTGCACTTAGACAGCGTAGGGACCGCCGCCCAGTTGTACCCCGTCGCCTAGGGCGGGTCGTTGCAAGTAGGCAGGGACAGGGCGGTGGGTAGATTAGGGCTCACTTTCCCTTCACCTCCTTCCTGCCATTACACCAGGTAAAGATTTCAAGGCAGACTGGGGTTTTAAGATGTGCTGTTCAAGCTCTTTTGAAGGAGCACAAAGAAACGGGCAATGTTGAGGACCATAGACGCAGTGTTCGGCAAAGGAAATTTAGTGCAGCAGATCAAAGACACATCATGCTTACTTCCCCTTGATATTGGAAGATGTCCAGCAGTGCCATCATCTCAGAACTGGCAGAAACCAGTGGGAACCAGGTACACCCATCTACTGTTCGGAAAAGTCTGGTCAGAATTGGTTTTCATGGAAGAATTACGCACAGAAAGCCATACTTTCGATGTGGAAACAAGGCCAAGCTACTCAACTATGCACGAAAACATAGGAACTGGGATGCAGAAAAATGGCAGCAGGTGTTCTGGACCGATGAATCAAAATGTGAAATATTTGGCTGTAACAGAAGGCAGTTTGTTCGCAGAAGGGCTGAGAGCGGCACAATAATGAGTGTCTGCAGGCAACAGTGAAGCATGGTGGAGGTTCCTTACAAGTTTAGGGCTGCATTTAGAAAAATTGGAGTTGGAGATTTGGTCAGGATTAATAGTGTCCTCAATTCTGAGAAATGCTGGCAGATACTTATTTATCATGCAATACCATCAGGGAGGTGTCTGATTGGCTCAAAATGAATTCTGCAGCAAGGCAACAATCCCAAACATACAGCCAATGTCATTATTATTAAGAACTTTCTTCAGCGTAAAGAAAAACAAGTAGTCCTGGAAGTGATATGGCCCCCACCGAGCCCTGATCTCCACATCATCGAGTCTGTCTGGGATTACATGAAGAGACAGAAGGATTTTAGGAAGCCACATCAACAGACGATCTGGGGTTAGTTCTCCAAGATGTTTGAAACAACCTCACTGCGGTGTTCTTTCAAAACTGTGCGCAAGTGCACCTAGAAGAATTGATGCTGTTTTGAAGGCAAAGGGAGGTTACACCAAATATTGATGTCATTTGGATTTCTCTTCTGTTCATTCACCTTGCATTTTGTTAATTGTTTAAAAAAACCACTACGTTAACACTTCTGTTTTTGAAAGCAATCTTACGCCTCTTTAATTCAGGGGTGTGCAGTTCACACAGGGCTCTCTGTCTGGGGAAGACAGGCATGCTAGCCTGTGAGAGTCACCACCGTGTGAGATAAAACTGTGAAGGTTTTGAGGTGCTGGGCACAAGGCTCAGTGTCTCGTAGTGAGGAACACTGAATGTGTTAGTTAGCGGCTGGACGGCCTAGGGTTTATTTTGTATGTTTATTGTTGTAACATTGACTGCTGTGGTGAAGACAATAAAGCTAGCTGCGGCTGGTTTAAACCTTCTATTCAAGGAGTTGGAGTGAACTCTCTATGTGTGCCAACCATCTCACCTGGGAGATGGCGATCCTGCGAGCTAAGTGGTCCCCAGGTTGTCACAATATATATATATATATATATATATAGTAAATCCTTTCAAAATACGAGACTGCACACCTTGATGGTGAAAAAAGTGGATTTATTCACCACATGCGACGTTTCAGCCCTACTCCATGGGGCCTTTCTCAAGCATCTATATCTATATCTAAGCATGCTTGAGAAAGGCCCCATGGAGTAGGGCTGAAACGTCGCATGTGGTGAATAAATCCACTTTTTTCATCAAGGTGTGCTGTCTCGTATTTTGAAAGGATTTACTTGGTATTTGGGACATTGGTCATATGTCCAAACGAGACCTTGCACCCTGGCTGCACGTATTTTGACAAACGGTGCTGCTTGTTTATCCTTTGTTTATATATATATATATATATATATATATATATACACACATATATAACTACTAAAACAGGCCACAACATTTAGTAAGTGTTAGAACTAAGCAGTAAAATAAACTATAGACCCATTGCCTAATTTATCTACTCCTTCCAAATGCTACTGTTATAGCAGCTGACAGAGACAGATAAGGGAAGGCAGCACTGACTGCTCTTGGCATAATGTAGTAACATAGTATGCAAGGCTAAAAAAAATACATAAGTCCATCCAGTTAAGCCTATTCTGCTGCAATGTTGATCCAGAGGAAGGCAAAAACACCCATTAGACAGAAGCCAATTTTCCTCATCTAAAGGAAAAAATTCCTTTCCGATTCCATATGTGGCACTCAGAATAAATCCCTGGATCAACGGCCCATCGGCAGTAATCTTGTAAACATAACTTGTAAACATAATTTGTAATACTATTACACTTAAGTAAGGCATCCAGGCCCCTTTTAAATGCTTTTACTGAATTAACCATGACAACATCCTCTAATGAAAAGTTCACTTACAGTAAAGAACCCTCTACTATGAACACTAAACATGCTCTGTTCGATCTGCTCATTTCTAACAATGCAGAGCTTGTTGGGAATGTCATTGTTCGTAAAAACCTCGGTAACAGTAATCACAATATAGTTACATTTTACCTATACTGTAAAAAACAAACACAGGCTGGGAGGGCAAAAACACTTAATTTTAAGAGGCCAATTTGCACAGGGTGAGGGCTGCAATTCAGGACATAGACTGGGAAGAACTATTGTCAAACAATGGTAAAAATGATGAATGGGAGATTTTCAAATCTACTTTGGGTTTTTATAGTGCAAAATGTATTCCTATAGGTAAGGGCGGATATACATGAACGCGATATACGTCCGTGCAACGCGCGTGATTTACACGCGCCTCGCACGCACCTATATTAGTCTATGGGTCCGTGCAGACAGTCGGGGATTTTTACGCAGCGGGTGTCCGCTGCGTAAAACTCACGACATGTCCTATATTTCTGCATTTCTCGCGCATCACGCAACCATTGAAGTCAATGGGTGCGTGAAAATCACGCGCACCACACCACACAGCAGTAAAACGTATGATTGAAAACAGAAAAGCATCACGTGCTTTTCTGTTTACAAACATACAGAGTGTCATAATGATGGTGGCCGCACGTCATATGGTGATGACACACGGAGCTGTTAAGTGCCTTTTGCGCGCGCAAAACGCACACGCTCGTGTTAATCCGGCCTAACAAGTATAAACGACTAAAATTAAACCCCACAGGGCTTACACCTTCTGTAAAAGAGCAATACATGACAAAAAAAGGGCATTTGAAAAATACAAATCTGAGGGTACAGCTGTAGCATTTGTAAAAAGGTAATAAAATCAGCAAAAATGCAAAATGAAAGGCAGGTGGCCAAGGATAGTAAAACAAATCCCAAATAATTCTTCAAGTATATAAATGCAAAAAAGCCAAGGTCTAAACATGTAGGACCCCTAGATAGTGGTAATGGGGAGTTGGTCATAGGGGATCAAAAGAAGGCTGAGTTACTAAATGGGTTCTTCAGCTCTGTATATACAACAGAAGAAAGAACAGCTGATGTAGCCGGTGCCAGTGCTGTTAATATATCAGTTGATATACTGAATTGAATAAATGTAGATATGGTCCAAGCTAAATTAAACAAAATAAATGTACACAAGGCCCCGGGACCAGATGGGTTACACCCTAGAGTTTTTAAAGAGCTTAGCTCAGTTATTTCTGTCCCCCTCTTCATAATATTTAGAGATTCTCTAGTGACTGGTATAGTGCCAAGGGACTGGCGCAGGGCAAATATGGTGCCTATTTTCAAAAAGGGTTCTAGGTCTTCCCCGGGTTATTATAGACCAGTAAGCTTAAAATCCATTGTGGGGAAAATGTTTGAGGGGCTATTGAAGGACTATATACAGAATTATGTGACAATAAATAGTATTATAAGTGACAGCCAGCACGGTTTTACTAAGGACAGAAGTTGTCAGACTAACCTGATTTGTTTTTATGAAGAGGTGAGCAGAAGCCTAGACAGAGGGACCGCTGTGGATATAGTGTTTTTGGACTTTGCAAAGGCATTTGACACTGTCCCTTATAGACGTCTAATGGGTAAATTAAGGACTATAGGTTTAGAAAATATTGTTTGTAATTGGATTGAGAATTGGCTCAAGGACCGTATCCAGAGAGTTGTGGTCAATGATTCCTACTCTGAATGGTCCCCGGTTATAAGTGGTGTACACCAGGGTTCAGTGCTGGGACCACTATTATTCAACTTATTTATTAATGATATAGAGAATGGGATTAATAGCACTATTTCTATTTTTGCAGATGACACCAAGCTATGTAGTAATGTTCAGTCTATGGAAGATGTTCGTGAATTGCAAGCGGATTTAAATAAACTGAGTGTGTGGACATCCACTTGGCAAATGAGGTTTAATGTAGATAAATGTAAAGTTATGCACCTGGGTACAAACAACCTGCATGCATCATATGTCCTAGGAGGAGCTACACTGGGGGAGTCACTTGTTGAGAAGGATCTGGGTGTACTTGTAAATCATAAACTAAATAACAGCATGCAATGTCAATCAGCTGCTTCAAAGGCCAGCAAGATATTGTCGTGTATTAAAAGAGGCATGGACCCGCGGGACAGGTATATAATATTACCACTTTACAAAGCATTAGTGAGGCCTCATCTAGAATATGCAGTTCAGTTCTGGGCTCCAGTTCATAGAAAGGATGCCCTGGAGTTAGAAACAATACAAAGAAGAGCAACAAAGCTAATAAGGGGCATGGAGAATGTAAGTTATGAGGAAAGATTAAAAGAATTAAACCTATTTAGCCTTGAAAAAAGACGACTAAGGGGGTACATGATTAACTTTTATAAATATATGAATGGCACATACAAAAAATATGGTGAAATCCGGTTCCATGTAAAACCCCCTCAAAAAACAAGGGGGCACTCCTTCCGTCTGAAAAAAAAAAAGGTTCAACCTGCAGAGACGACAAGCCTTCTTTACTGTGAGAACTGTGAATCTATGGAATCGTCTACCGCAGGAGCTGGTCACAGCAGGGACAGTAGATGGCTTTAAAAAAGGCTTACATCATTTCCTAGAACAAAAAAATATAAGCTCCTATGTGTAGAAATTTTTTGCTTCCCTTTACCTATCCCTTGGTTGAACTTAATGGACATGTGTCTTTTTCAACCGTACGGACTATGTAACTATGTAACTATGTTGGTTAAAAAAATTGTCTTTCCTCTAGATGATGCCCCCTTTTTATAGTTACAGTCCTGGATATTACTAGATCATTAGACAGATCTCTGTACTGACATTTTATATATTTAACCCCTTCCCGTCGTAAACAACTTTCAGATTAAAATTTTCGTTTTTTCCTCCCCACCTTCCAAAAGCCATAACTTTTTCATTTTTCCGTCGATATAGTCCTATGAGGGCTTGATTTTTGCGGGACGTAGCACCATTTATTGTGCCATATAATGTACTGGGAAACGGGAAAAAATTATTTGTGGAGTAGAAAACTAAAAAAACAGTGATTCCTCCATTATTTTTTGCACTTAGTTTTTACAGACTTAACTGTGCAATTAAAACAACATGTTATCTTTATTATGTGGGTCAATACAATTACAGCGATACCAAATATATATAGTTTTTTCTATATTTTACTACTTTTACAAGGAAAAAACGAAGTGTAAAAAATAAAATTTATTTTGTGTCGCCAAATTCTAAGAGCCATAACTTTTTTATTTCTCCGTTGATTAACTGTTATGAGGGCTTATTTTTTTTGCAGGATAAGCTGTAGTTTTTAATGATACTATTTTGGGGTACATGTGAGGTTTTGATCACTTTTTTTTACATTTTTTTGTGTGAGATGAGGTGACCAAAAAATAGCGACTCTGGTGTTTAAATTTTTTTTTACCGCGTACACCGTGCGGGTTTAATAATGATATATTGTAATTGTTCAGACTTTTATGGATACGGCAATACCAATTATGTTTATTTATTTATTTTTTACAATGCCCTAGGGGGGAAATGGGAAAAGGGTTTCTTTCTGAGCTTTTAATATTTATTTTTTTTACATAAAAAAAAACTTTATTGTACTAATTTTCCCGAGGGGATTTCAACCAGCGATCGCTTGCACTATTGGATCGCTTGCATTATATACTGCAATACTAAGGTATTGCATTATATCATCTTTCTGACAGGCTTCTATTAAGCCCTGGCAGAGGCAGGGCTTAATAGGAGCACAAAGATGGTGGACCTGGGGGCGACGAGCTGCTAGAAGGGGGTCGCCCCCTCTTTTTAACGATTTAAATTCCGCAGTCGCTATTGACCGTGGCATTTAACGGGTTAAACTAGCTGTATCACACTCGAGCGCGATCCCGCCCGTTACTGTGAAGTGTCGGCTGTAACATACAGCCAACACCCGCATCGTATGGAGCAGGCTCACTCCATGAGCCCGTTCCATACTTGCCCTGCCTGGCTATGACGTAACCATAAATCAAATGTTGGAAGGGGGTTAAACATAGTTATTAGGTCACCCCTCAGCATTTTTCTAAACTAAATAAACCTAGTTTTGCTAGTCTTTATGGATACTGTAGTCCACCTTTTCCATTTATAACTTTGGTGTCCTTCATTTGAACCCGCTCTACCTCTACTATTTCTAACTTGTGCACTGGTGCCCAAAACTGTACACAATATTCCTTGGGAAGTCTGACCAGTGATTTATAAAGTTGTAGAACTATGTAATTTTCATGTGCCTCTTTTGATGCATCCCATGATCTTATTTGCCTTTGCAGCAGCCGCCTGATGCCATTATCAACAGTTAGGTATACTGAATCCTTTTCCATGTTAGTTTTTCCCAAAGTTTTTCCATTTAGTAAGTAATCTTGACATGCATTTTCCCTTCCCAAGTGCATAACCTTGTATTTATTAGTGCTAAACCTCATTTGTCACTTCTCTGCCCAAGCCTTCAATTTATCCAAATCCTTTTGGAATATAATACTTTCTTCCTTTGTTTTAATTACTTTACACAGCCTAGTATCATCTGCAAAAAAAATAAAAAAAAATATATATATATTTTACTGTGCAATCTCTCTACAAGATCATTAATAAATATATTAAAGAAAATAGGGCCCAATAATGACCCCATTGGTAATCCACAACTTACGTTGACCCAATCTAAATATGTATCCTATACAACCACTCTCCGTTTTCTATCACTGAGCCAGTTAATTACCTACATACACACATATTCCCCCACTCTCAGCATTCTCATTTTATCTACTATCCTTTAATGTGGTACAGTATTGAATACTTTGAAACAAATCATGATATATGACAACCAACGACTCACCCCGGTTCAGTCTAAAACTTAGCTTCACATAGAAGCTGATCAGATTAGTTTGCCAGGACTGATCCCTCATAAACCCATGCTGATATGGAGTTATAAGTTTATTTTAATTTGATTCCCGAGGATAGCATCTTTTAGAAAACCCTTTTGTCACAATGGAGGTCAAACTTACAGGACTATAATTTCTGGGATCAGTTTTTGTCCCTTTTTGAATATTTGAACCACATTTGCTATGCGCTAGTCTTGTGGAACGGACTCATTAAAGAATCCTTAAATATTAGAATTAATGTACTGTTGATCACTGTACTTAATTCCCTTATAACACAGGGGTGTATGTCATCCATTCCCGGTGATTTGTCTGTTTTAATCTTTTTAAGGTAGCTCTACGCTTCTTCCTGGGTCAGCCAGTTGACATTTAAAGGAGTTTTCTTTAACCCCATGCATTTTACTTGACAATTCATTAAATACAGTTAATACAGTGCAGAAGAAAATGTTCAATAAGTTTGCGTTCTCCTCATCACCCTTCACAATTTCTCTCTTTATTACTTTTTAAAGGGCCGACACTTTCATTTTTAACGCTTTTACTGTTTACATACTTAAAAGAACATTTTAGAGTTATTTTTACTCCGTTGGCAATTAGCCTCTCTGTCTCCTGCTTTGCTGCCTTTATCTGTTGTTTTTTTACATAAATTATTTTTTTTCCTATAGTTTATTAGTGCTTCTTCACTGCTTTCTTGTTTCAGAAATGTGAATGCTTTCTATTGGTCCTGCATTGCCCAGCTTACATCTTTATTTATCTTCAATGGTTTTCTCCTGTTTCTAACCCTTGTATTCCCAGAAGGTATGTACCTTTCACAATGATAATTTAAGATGCTTTTGAAAATATGCCATGTGCCCATTATTAAATCCCACGCATAGATAACCACTAACCACCAACTGCAATATTCACTTGTTACCAAAGGCGTATCTTGAAGCTCTTGAGTTCCATTGCAAAATTTGTAACAGGACCCATACCTATCATGTGCCATTTATAATACTGGTGTTTTCCTATGTGGCAGCAGGGCCTTCAGCTTTTTGCCTCCCACACTGGTTATGACCCTTCCTCCATATCGACTGTCTTGCTTCAGCACATATGTTTTTCCTCTCTTAACTGTTCTCCTAAACACATGTTAGGCTTCGTTCACATCTGCGGTCGGGGTTTCCATTCGTGGGTTCCGTCAGACCTCTTCCGGTGCCAACTATGTCTCGAGTGCCTGCAGCCAATTCTTCATTCGTGACTTTTCTTCACATCTGGCAGCAAACCAAGTCCGCGATTCTTCAAGCAGTTGATCTCATGAAAGCACATGCCAATAATAATAAGAGAAGGGTTCCTCCTCAGTTTCTCCCTGGAGTCAAGGTCTGGCTCTCTTAAAGGAACATTCGTCTGAAGATCCCTTCCCACAAATTCGCTCCCAGGTTCCTCAGTCCCATCGAGATGTTACAACAAATAAACCCTGTGTCCTATAAGCTCCCGCTGCCTCTTGCTCTCAAAATCCCCAACTCGTTCCATGTGTCTCTCTTAAAGCCTGTGGTCCTGAACCACTACAGCATGTCTCCTGGTTCTACAGTTCCTGAGCAGTTCTGATGCCTTCGTGATGAAGGAAATCCTGGACTACAAGAGGAAAGATTTTCTATTTGGAAGACTGGAAAGGGTTTAGTCCTGAGGAGAGGTTCTGGGAGCCAGAAGAGAACATAGAGCCATAGCATAAAACCAAACTTACCTATTTAGTACGGATGGGGAAAGAAAAGTACAATTATAGAAACTATCGGAGGGAAGGAAAAGGAACCAAAATATGGCAGACAGATCTACATCTACCAAATGAAGGTTTTTTTTTTTTAACAATAGGTACGCTTTAAATAGGTTTGTGAAGAGAATTTTATTAGATTTAGTAGAAAAAGTGTAGATTAAGAAGGTTACAGATCAATAACATACACACAGAATACATTGAGGTTATCATTTATGTTGAATGTACATACGGCATGGGTGGGCCAGAACACGGACTTCATCCACAGCAATATATCCAGGATGGTCTTTCACAGAGACTGCTTCAAATGTAATCTGAAAAAAAAAAAAACATTGCTAATTTGTAATTTCCACAGTTCTGCACAGATTGGAAGCCACATGCTACACCAATATCTATTAAAATCTAGTCTAATACCTCAGTAGATATTGATGGTGAAAACAAGACTTTGAGATAGTTTGATAGTTTGCAACATATGACACATTGGCATCACTCGTTCTTGTACCCAAACACAGACAAAACCAATTTGTATACAATACATCAAAGGATCAGACCACTATATACAAGTAGGAATCTTTTCCTTCTTTCTTTGTACATCCTCATTGATAGGCACTCAGCCAATTGAACCATTTCAATAGTCTTTAGCACTTTTTTTCCCCCCATTTCCAGCATTTCCTTAAATTTTACCCCTTCTTGCTAACCTTCAGACAGAAGAAGAGCGATAAGGGGAGTGAAGTAACACAGGAATGTTCGATCAGGCTAAATACAGTTTTGTTTAAGGTCTGTAACAATGGAGACACACAAGTCCACATAGGAGCTGTATACACAAAAATTCTATACTTCAAATCAATACAAAGTTTCTTAATTTTTTTTAATTTTAAGTGCTTTGGAGTAAATTGTCGCAAATTTATCATTGGTTATTACTGCATTTCTAAACTTTTCTCTGAGGAATATTGGTTCACTGCAGAATTCTGAAAGCTTGCTATTTATAGTATTTATTCATTATGTGGGTGACTTAAGGAGGCTCTGTCACCACATTATTAGTGCCCTATCTCCTACATAATGTGATTGGTGCTGTAGTGTAGATAACAACACTTTTTTATTTTGAAAAACGATCATTTTATAGGAAGTTATGAGCAATATTATATTTATGCTAATTACTTTCTTAATGCCTTACTGGGCGTTTTTTTAACTTTTGACCAAGTGGGCCTTGTGAAGAGAAATGTATGATGCTGACCAATCAGCATCGTACACTTCTCTCCATTCATGTCCATTTGTACTCAGCACCGCGTGTGCTGTCACATACACCCACATTAACTTTACTGAAGTGTCTTTACAGTTAATAGACATCACCTCCAGCCAGGACACGATGTCTATTCACAATCCCGACACTTCGGTAAAGTTTGTGTGGGACTTAATCGCTGCACAGCTTGATCTCGCGAGATCACGCTATGAATGACAGCAGTAGCGTGATCTCGCAAGATCACGCTGTGCAGCGATTAAGTCCCACACAAACTTTACCGAAGTGTCGGGATTGTGAATAGACAGTGTGTCCTGGCTGGAGGTGATGTATATTCACTGTCAAGTCACTTCAGTAAAGTTAATGTGGGTGTATGTGACAGCACAGCATGATATTGCGAGATCCCATTATGCTGAGTACAAATGGACATGAATGGAGAGAACTGTATGACGCTGATTGGTCACTGATTGGTCAGCATCATACACTCCTCTTTACAACGCCCACTTGGTCAAAAGCTAAAAAACGCTGAGTTGGGCATTAAGAAAGTAATTAGCATAAATCTACAATTGCTCATAACTTTCTCAAAAATTATAGTTTTTCAAAATAAAAAACTGTTGTTCTCTATATTACAGCACCGATCACATTATGTAAGAGATAGAGAACTTATAATGTGGTGACAGAGCCTCATTAAGTGGTAAATCTTTGAGGTTCTAGAAGTGGGGACGTACTGTGAGCGCCCTTTATTTTGTATCCTCCCAACCTAGCTTTAAGTTGCCTATAAATTCAGCTGAAGTATGACAGGTGTTCAGCCAGGAACCCTCTCCGCTTCACTGCTTTTGGTAAATTTACAAGCTCTGCAAGGTGACTGGAAGGGCTTATTCACACAGCATGGTCAAATCCCATTTTTTTGCAGCAATTGTCACATATCCTGTTGATTCATTTTTGAGGAGCACATGGCTGGTTTATTATAGTCTATGGACAACCATGTGGCCTCTGAAAAATCCAATCTAGGCTGACTAAGGACGCAGGAAGCGTCTGAAACGCGTAGGCTCTTCATACCTACAATACCTCTCCTTATACTCCAGGACCTCACTCTCCTATTTTTGATCCTGTTTTAACTGGACTAATTAAACTTGGAACCAGGTTCCATTTTTAACTTCAAATTACGCTGGATCCAACCCTCTCTTTGCTATAGGCTGATAGGAGCTATAGGGCCACAGTGCTTTCCTGACGCTGCCACTTCATTCTAGTCATTGTCAGAGTTCAGTGCAGTTGTAATGCAACTGATCAAGTGAGAAAACCAGCTGGTAACTCCCCGCTCCCCTATAACATCACTAAAAGATAAAAAGTGAATGACTTACTAGGAATCAATGCTCTAGCACTGGTGACATGCTGCCATCTTCACACTGGATTGCTTGCGTCCAGAATTACTGGTTGGGCATATCAACATTAAGGCCAGGGCTACACCTCAACTTTATTGTAGTGCTACTGCTTGAATTTAACTCCTGACCGACGGCTGCAGTCCACAAGACTGCATGCAATTCAATGTATTCATTTGGACTGCAGCTGTAGCTCAATAGTTAAAAATAATCAGTAGCATTACAAAAAAGTTGAGGTGTAGCCCTGGCCTTACTACTTACTTAATGGTCTTACTACTCCTCTAGTAATACAGGTGTCACAGCTAAATATTCATTACAGAGTCTTATTTTGTAGACTGAATTTTCTTGTTTTCAAGGTAGAGAAATGTAACTTCAGAAGATCAAACATAGTGGTGTGACAATCAGGGCAGCTGTTCACGTGCCTGTTTTTTGCTAGTAACTTTAGCCTTAATTTAAGTGCTTTAATCCCAGTTATTGATACACATTTAACACTGAAAAAGCTCCGCAGAAACCCATAGAAGCCAATCATACATTTTCTTCCGTCGTCTCCTTGCATTAGATACATCAACGCTAATAGCTGATTGATTGTTATAGAGTACTGCACTTTGCACTTTGTTGGAGAAGAGCTCTGGGACAGACAGAATTGAGGCTATAAATGTATATATATATATATGTGTGTGTGTGTGTGTGTGGGGGGGGGGTCCTTCGGTTGGTAGCTATATTGGTTCACTCATCATAATAAGTGAACATACCGTACTTAAGAATTTATATATTTATTTCTGCATTAGAACAAACAATTGATTTTCCAGGACAACGTTTTAAACAATTCATCCTCTTGGGGCAATATCCTAGCGTATTTGTAATTTAACAGCTAGATATACACAGTATATTATATAGCTGCTTGCTTTGCACAGTTAACATGTTTATTTCCCTTGTTGGCTTACAAATTTAACGTGGGTAGGGTTGCAAATGGAAATGTAACATCATCGCGAAGCACCAGCTGCTTATATAATTGATGTAGCCTCTTGTTAGTTTGAACTTTTTCAAGTTTCTGAGAGCTGTGATACAATGTAAGCATTATTAACATTGCAACTAATACACAAAGGGGAATGGGTCTATGGTACATGGGTCATTTTTAATATTGCCTGTTTTAGAAACCCAAGTGATTAGTGATTGATGATTACCAAGAAAATACCAATTAACAGTCCTTTTTTCTTGGGACGGTCTTGCAAAATAGTCTAAAAGATAAATTTTTAGGTTGTTTTGGTAGAGAAGTGGAACAGAGCTTTAAAGGGGTTTTCTAGTCATTAAAAATTGATGACCCCGACCGATCAGCTATTGATGGCCTATCCTGAGGATAGGCCATTAACTTTTAGGGACTGGAAAACCCCTGTAAGGGAATGTATCATATATTGACAGTTGCAATGAATGGGAGTTAATGTTCAGAAAAGTGTCAATAGACTAATATAGTTTCTAAGAGTGAAGTTTATTTAAATTATTCTAAAAATCTTATAAACTAAGGGTAATATATTATATTAATTAAGGGTTAGGTTTTATAATTATATTTTTATATTAAAATGTATGTAATCTATTTGGAACACACATTTAGAGCCTCATTTATCAAAACTGTCTAACAGTAAAATTGTCCTTGTTGCCCACAGCAACCAATCAGAGTTCAGTTTTCATATCTTAAAGGGTAACTAAACGTCCAACAAACTTCTGACATGTCATAGTGACGTGTCAGAAGTTTGGATTAGTGGGGGTCCGAGCACTGGGACCCCCATCAATCTGTAAAACGAAGCGGCAGAAGCTCTCGTGTGGGCGCTCAGCCGATTCATTTCTGTTCGGCTTTTTCCGGAAATCAATGTATCGGAGTACAGGCTTAACAGAAAGTCTATGAGCCCGTACTTTGATACATTGGCTTTCCGGGAAAAAGCCGAACAGAAACTAATCGGCTGAACGCCCATACGAGTGCTTCTGCCCCTTCGTGTTAGCGATTGATGGGGGTCTTAGTGCTTCGACCCCCACCAATCAAAACTTCTGACACATCACTATGACATGTCAGAAGTTTCTTGAACGTTTAGTTACACTTTAAACTGCTGTGGAAAAATGAAAGCTGAGTTCTGATTGGTTGCTATGTGCAACAAGGACAGTTTTACTGTTAGATAATTTGAGGCCTCAGTGTTTATGCAATGCTTTACATGGGTAGGGGAATTTCTTGCTTTTTTTTGGAATGCACGTTAACGTTCAATAGAATGGAGTTCCTCCCTTGGAACCTAACGTCATACTTCCGGTATATGCCACTTCCGTTTTTATTGTGACAGGGAAGAACATCAGTGTTTGAATTGGTCTTATGATTCAGTATGTTTGAGTTGATTTTAGGGCTCCAGATTAAGGGGTATTTGTATGTGCAACCCCAAATTGATCAGATCTTATTATGTGTAACTATACCAATGTTTGAAGTGGCTGCACGTTGGTTATCTGGACCACTTTAGATGGAACTTATCCATTAAGATTCATTGAATAAGGGGTGAGACCAGTGTTATTCTGCCTCCCCCTCAGCTATGTGAGGAAAACATTATATTATGGTTTTATATTAATGCCACAGTCCTATACATAGAGTAAATTCCTTTTTTACGCTGGAGAGCTCTTCATGTTTTGCTTGTTTTTTTTATGTATTGTCTCTCTTTACGGATTCTTACTAATGATTGGGAAACATTACTCGGGATTGGGCGCTTCATTTGAGCCATTGAATAATAAAGCTTCCATGGAAAGTGAGGTTTCTTCTCTTTCCAAATTTTTACTTATTTATTTGGAGCTCTCCAATATTTTTATTTTTTGTGTACTTAAAACATTCTCCAAGAAAAGATCCACCTCCCCTAGAGGCTAGGGAGAGACAAGGGAACATAATCCAGAATCTGATGTGTTTGTATAATGTTGCTATTTTACCTTATCTGGGCCTCCAGCAGTACAATAGAGCTGTCTCCTGTCATTACATGCTGTGAGCACTTTTGGAAACCAATTTTTGTTTTTATTGTTCCATTGCATCTAAATTGAAAAAATGATGCAACTTTGCAAGTAGTCTTCATTTTGTCTATAGCTGCTATGCAGATCTATGCTTCTCCGTGGTAATGTAATGGTCTGATTGCTGCCATTGCCAGGGAAAGAACCAACCAGACAGCACCATCTCACCTATAGCACCCCACTTTCTTATGGCTTTGATTGGGGTCGATGTATTAAGCTGGTACCAGAATGTAGGAGCCTCTAGCTAATCCGTTGATTTATTCCCTGATTTACATGAAGCAGGTGAATCAGATCAATATAATAGAAATTGGAGATACGGTTGCTACGAACAAGGAAAGGAAAAACTCTCAATAACATACCAGGAGGGTTATACAAGAGATAGGAATAGGAATGTGATCAGGCAGCCAAGAAGTCGGCGACAGATGCGGAACTGGGAGTAAAGCGTAAATATAGTTGGATAAGTCGAGGGTCAGTGACAGTAATGAGTACGGTAAGTGGTAAGGAAGTGGGTACTTCAAGCGACTAGTCAAATGAACCAAGGTTTAATAACGGTGAAGTAGCAGAGTCTTGTATGCAGAACAGTGGGAACGAAGCAGGAGTGAAGTCAAACAAGCTGGGTCAATCACGAATCAAATAACAATGCGATAACAGTAACAGTAACGCACAAGCCAAACAAGGGATAGGGAAAACTGTAACTGCCAATGAGGCCAGTGCATTGTCATTTTTAATATAGTATCTTAAACTTTTTATTAGCATTGCGACCGTGCCAGTCCTGTTGCAAGACTCAATGTGGAGGGGGTTGGCAGGATGGGACTGCACTAGAGCATGTCGGGGGAATTATGTTACAGGTAACAGATAACAAATAAATCTCGTGTAGTCTGATCTAGCAGTTATACTCTCTCCCATCTGTCCCCTACTTCTTGTTATTGTACCAAATGGTATAATAAAAGAAGATATGAGAATATAAGGGAAAAAAAGGAGAAATGGCGCACCTCAGAGGCAATGTCATTCAAAGTGCAATCTGTACCTTGATCCCTTTTGTCTAGTACTATAAGACCCAGCAGTCGGCTCATTCCCTGGTAGTGGGCATGACATCAGTGGAACAAGCGGTTGTGGATTTATATGGTAGCAGTGTGTGCCGGCATCCTCTTACGGCGATCCCTTGAAAGAACGAATCCTTATCGTGGGGATGAGATAAAATGCAAGGGAAAACCAAGAAAAAATCATGCAGTCTTTAGGTGACGGTGCCAGGCAAGCAGGAAAAATTGCAATGTATAGAGATTTATCTTTCTTTATTCGTGCGGACTACGCGTTTCAGGACCATACCGGTCCCTTCGTCAGGTCAGGTATAATGTTTGCACTTGGAAGGTGCGCCATTTTTTACATAATAAAAAAGCGGGAAAACCCGGGCAGAAACGGTTACATTTCTTTTGAAAAGAACATACAAAAAGGGGGAGGAGAAAAACAGAAGCAAAGTGCTTGTTTTCCCTTGCATATTAAAGAAGGGGACAGATAGAAGGGAATATGACTGCAGGATCTGACTACACAGGTTTTTTTGTTGTTGTCTGTTACCGTGGAGACACATAGGTCTGCATAGCAGATATGCACAGAAGATGGTAGGACATATTAATAAGGATTATTTGCAAAGTTGCTACATTTTTCATTTAGATACATTGGAGCAATAAAAAATTGGTTGCGAAGATGACTTTGCTGACTGTCCCAGTCTACACGGTAATGTAAAGTGAGCTGCAGAAAACAGGAACTGTCCGCCTATCATTTGGAGATCTGAGATGTATAAAGAAGGTAAGCAATTAATCTCAATAAAAAAAAATGTGACGACATGTCAGCCAACACACGTAAGTGCAATGAGAGATTAGGCCATAATATAAATGACACTGCTCGAAGAAAGGAGATGTTAATCATTGCATGATTGAGAGGAAGAAATCAATCGATTTGCAAATTTAAAAAAGGGAAAAAAATATGTATTTGATATCTACACATCCGACATGTATTGATTTTTGGCTTAATAGTTCATCTGCTTTATCCACTTATGACTGGTGATCTACCTTGGAATATATCATCTTAAAGAAAATATCTAAATGTTGAAGGTCAATTGAAACAAAGTAAAGCATTTCATGTGTTAACAGTAATTACGCTGGCGCTCTTGTCAGAAGCAGGTCCTATAAGAAGCAGCACTGTGCAAATGCCAATGTTCGGACTATGTGTAGAAGAGCAGAGAGCAAATGACACAAACTATCAGCAAATGTCAACATGTAGAAAGCTGGGGAGGCGGCAAAAAGGATTTTTGTTCCATGCTAAAACAGAACATTGCCTGCATTCATGACCTGTAAGCCATTTCTTTAGTAGTTATATCAGTTCTATTCATATTATTAATTATTGCTCATTTGGAATCTCTCCGTGTTGTTAGTCATTACTTATTATTTTGGAACCTGCCACCCTGTCTTATGTTTTATATTTCCCTTGAAAGACACGGGTACAGATGGAACACATTAGTTCTGAACATATGGTGTAGGCCGACATTCCCAACCCGCAGATGATGAAGTATACCAGCCTATGCTAATGTATTACAGTATAGGCATGTCTTGGTCGGAGTACAATGACTATGCCTTTAATTGTTCTACTCAAGCAACTTAACATCTCTGAGCCATGTTCACATGCATTGGTTTCTTCATGTTTTACATCGTTTGTGCGCTTCCTGTGTATGTAGCCTAATAGTTAATACTTATCGTAACCCTGAACCATTACATTGTACCATTTAAGTACTCAAAAGTTTTGCCTTACTTACCTGGTAAGAGTTGGGCCAGAAAGTGCTAATTGCAAGTTCTGCTCGTACCCATCCTTCAGTCACCACCCCGGATACATTCCATACTGGGTTCCCCTGTGGTCCACCATTCACTTTTACATAGACATTCAAAGAACCAGGGCTGGTGCGGCCAGACATGTGGTAATGGAAGTCAATGCAGTGAGTATCATTTTCTTTAAGCACAGGTAGCAGTAGGTGAGCCTTCTGCCCGGTGGCGAACCCTGTGCTGTTAACCAACATGAATGATCCTAGGTGGAAAAAGTACATTGTACAGAAAAAGGAAATTTAAATTTTTATAGGAGAATTAGAGGAAGATGAATGTGATAGATACAACATAAATAAATAAGATGGAGTTGGCAGGTAATAGGAATAAGAAGACACTGGGGGCACAAAAGGGGTTACTTTAAGATTTGATTGGCTTATGTCACCTGTTGGAACACTGCTGTCCAGTGGGGGCTTCTCCCATGTGTTGACCTGTTCCCAAGTAAATCCATTGGTACCCAGGGCCACACTATACCCACAGCTGTTGTAATGTTCTTCAAACGTGCACCCACCTAGAACAAATAGCATTATAGGTCAATGTAAAGAGAAAAGAAAACCAGCATATCTACTGTAAAGAAAATTACATTATTTGTAATGTAAAATTGAGGAAAATCCAAAGGTTGCTCTAAAAGAAACCTTATGTCTCTTGTGTTTACTTATGTAGAGAGGACTGTTCAACATCATTGACTTATCATTGGCATTATATTGGGGGTTGGCTGAAAAAAGTTTAGCTAAGTCCTCTTGATATTCATGGACCAACGTTGTGCGATGGTGCCCATAAGTATCAAGCATCTGACATCTTTTGACAGCTGTAAAGGGGCAATTTGAGAATGAATATCCTTTGCACATTCCATTACAGGTCAGAAATTAATGTTATATTCACTGATGTAGAGATGGGGCAAAGTCTGATGTTAACATTTAAAGTGAAATACTAAGTTATGTCTGAGTTAAAGGGTTTATCTAGAAAAGTGGCATTAACAGTAACTTGACGCTCCTGGGTTCCAATGAAAAATTTGTAACAGGGCCTCCTATCTACCAAATACCATTTATAGTGTAACTAAACTGTTAAAAAACTTTCGGCATGTCATAGTGACGTGTCAGAAGTCAGGATTGGTGGGGGCCCGGCACTGAGACCCCACCGATCACTAAAACGAAGCAGCAGAAGTGCTCGGGTGAGCGCTGTTCCGCTTCGTTACTGATCTGCTTTCCACGGAGTGTGTATAGGCTTAATAGATTCTCTGAGTCTGTACACTACTCGCTCAGCTTTCTGAGGAAAGCCGATCGGAAACTCTGCGGCACATCCTTTATTAGTGATTGGTGAGGCTCTCACCGCTTTTATCCCCACCGATCAAAATTTGGGACACTTCACTATGACATGTTAAAAGTCTTTTAACCCCGTCCCGCTCCTTGATGTACTATTAGGTCATGATAAGTGTATCGTTCACCCTCCAAGACCTAATAGTATGTCACGGAAGGATCGGCCATTCCGGCCCCCCTCCAGGCACATACAGGAGCTGTGACAGCTGATGTCTCGTACAGCAGTTGCCGCAGCTACTTCAGTGGGGACCGATCACGGTGTCCCCGCTGATTAACCCCTTAGAAGCCGCCTTCAATAGCGATTGCGGCTTCTCAGGGGTTAAACCTCCATCGACGTCTTGCTACATGACAGCGGGCGCTGATGCTTGCTATTTATGGAAGCCTAGTGGGTCCTTAAAAATCCAGGACCCACTATGCATGCTGTCAGCGAGTAGCTGACAGCTCTAATACACTAGTGCAGTGTATTAGAATTGCAATCAGGGCCTCCTGCCCTCAAGTCCTCTAGTGGAACAAAGTAAAAAAAAAGTTGTGTAAAAATAAAAGTTTTAAAGTAATAAAAGTAAAAATCCCCCTTTTTCCCTGATCAGTCTTTATTATTGCAAAAATAAATAAATAAACTATACATAATTGGTAAAAGTCACAAGTACCTAAAAATGGAACTGATCGAAACTACAGTTCGTTACGCAAAAAATAAGTCCTCGCACGGCTTTCTTGATGGAAAAATAAAAAAGTTATGGCTCTTAGAATAAGGCAACACAAAAAGTAAATGATTTTTTATAAAAAGTATCTTATTGTGCAAACGCCATAAGACATAAAAAAACTATAAACATTTGGTATCGCCGTAATCGTATCGCCCCGCAGAATAAAATGTATATGTCATTTATAGCGCACGATGAACACTGTAAAAAAAGGAATAAAAAACAATTGTAGAATTGCTGTTTAGTCACCATGCCTCTTAAAAATAGAATAAAATCTGATCAAAAAGTCGCCTGCACACCATGAAAACTACAATGAATTCCTCAAGGGGTCTAGTTTCCAAAATGGGGTCAATTTTAAGGGGTTTCCACTGTACTGGTACCTCAAAAGCTCTGCAAATGTGACATGGCACCCAGAAACCAATCCAGCAAAATCTAAATGCCAAATAGCGCTCCTTCCCTTCTGAGCCCTACCGTTTGTCAAACCAGCAGTTTATGACGACATATGGGGTATTGCGCTAATCGGGAGAAATTGCTTTACAGAAATTGGGGTGATTTTTCTCCTTTTTGGCACCACAAGACCTCTTCAAACCAGATATGGTGCCTAATAAAAAGGATGCCTCAAAATCCACTAGGTGCTACTTTGCTTCGGAGGCCTGTGCTTCAGTCCAATAGAATACTAGGGTCACATGTGGGATATTTCCAAAAACTGCAGAATCTGGGCAATAAATATTGAGTTGTGTTCCTCTGGCAAAACCTTCTGTGTTAGGGTATGTTCACACGAGGGCGTCCGTAACGGCTGAAATTACGGGGATGTTTCCGCCTGAAAACATCCCCGTAATTTCAGCCGTAATGGCATGTGCAGGCGCTTGAACACCGTGTCAATTACGGACGTAATTGGCGCTGCTATTCATTGGAGTCAATGAATAACGGCTCCAATTACGGCCAAAGAAGTGACAGGTCACTTCTTTGACGCGGGCGTCTATTTACGCGCCGTCATTTGACAGCGGCGTGTAAATTACGCCTCGTGTGAACAGACAAACGTCTGCCCATTGCTTTCAATGGGCAGATGTTTGTCAGC
Organism: Rhinoderma darwinii; assembly: GCF_050947455.1. Classification (NCBI taxonomy): domain Eukaryota; kingdom Metazoa; phylum Chordata; class Amphibia; order Anura; family Rhinodermatidae; genus Rhinoderma; species Rhinoderma darwinii. The sequence continues at coordinate 38,848,064 of NC_134699.1, read as the reverse complement.
GCTATTGAGGCGCTATTTTCGGACGTAATTCGGGGAAAAAACGCCCGAATTACGTCCGTAATTAGTGCGTGTGAACATACCCTAACAGAAAAAATTGAATAAAAATGATATTCTGCCAAAAAAAAAGAAATTTGTAAATTTCACCTCTACTTTATTTTAAATTTCTGTGAAACGCCTAAAGGATTAAGAAACTTTTTAAATGCTGTTTTGAATACTTTGATGGGTCTAGTTTTGAAAATGGGGTGTTTTATGGGGGTTTCTAATATAGAAGGAGCTCAAAGCCACTTCAGTAACTAAAAAAAAGAGACTTTTGAAATTTTCTTCAAAATATGAGAAATTGCTGCTGAAATACTGGTGTCTTCTTTGCCACCCCATGGAAAGCTGCTGCAACTGCTATCTCTGCACACCTTATAGCTACTCCCCTGTCCATGTCTTACGCTCTTGATAGTTCTGCTTGGGTTTCTTTGCCACCTCATGTTCGCCCATTAACTATGGTAGGCTGACCATTTGACTTTCAAAAAGAACCAAAACCAGGTAGAGCCCTTAGGCATTTTCTGCATGTTTGGCCCACTATAGATCGGCAAAGGTTACAGCCGTCAGGTTCTCACCGATTGGACAATGATGACATATTCTAGCGATATCCCATCACGGTCTATAGTGAGATAACCCCTAATGTCCTTAAAGCCTTTACATACCTTTGTCCTATGACAACACAGTCTGAAAATACAAAACCAGGTTGCATCAAATGTACATGATGATAGGGCAGCCTCTGCCACCTTCTACGCACACGAGGTGATGGGGCACAGGCAGTTACCATATACACACACACAAGGCAGTAGCAATTTCTGAGATATATGTAATGAAGCGGAGGAGAACAATATTTAGTGTGAAATATTACAGCTAAGAAGTTCCGTTAAAAAGAGATAAAACAGAAAAAATTAAGCCAGGAGGATATTTCTGCAAGTTCAGCAGAGAAAGGAAGTGACCTGGAGAAAAAGGCAGAGAGTTCATAAACTGCACAGAATTATGAGGATAATATATGAAATAAACAACAAAGCAATAAATAGAAGGAATATATTACAGAGGAGAGGAGGAGGAAAGGGGAGATCTCATAACCCGAGTGCAAGATAGAAAGTACAAGTAGAGAATTTGTTCTTCGAAATGGATTGTTAAACCAATGAGCAGGGAATATGTGAACCAGTTTCACTGACTCTCTGTTCTGTTTGTCACCACTTAAAGTTATCCTTAAGGGGTTGTCCGCTTTCAGAAAATTAATGTGTTTTTTTTTTGTATAATTAAGTGATATACAATTTTCCAATATTCTTTCTGTATTCATTCCTAATGGTTTTCAAGATCTCTGCCTGCTGTTATTCAGTAGGAATGTACATTGTCTACTTCCAGTGGATAAAATTATGTCTATGGTCATGTGATGGACACACAGGTGCTCGGCTTGTTACAATTACAGTATGTGTATATATATATATATATATCCAAGAAAAAGAGACTGGAAGCAGCACTCAGCAAAAAAATGTGAATTTATTCACCCAACACAGCTTATATATATATATACTTAATATTTATGTGTAAGTCAGTGCTGTGTCTTCTAACATCCCAGCACCTGTGTCCATCACATGACCATGGACAGAATTGTATCCACTGGAAGTAAACAATGAATGTTTCTACTGAATAACAACAAACAGGGATATTGAAAATCATGAGGAATTAATAGAGAAAGTATATTGGAAAATTTTAGAACTTTTAATTATACAGAAAAAACAAAGTAATTTGCCTAAACCGGACAACCCCTTAAATATAGGGAACGACTTCAACCACTTGTAATTAAAGGGGCTAATCGGGCAAGGACCAGGCATTGAGACAATGAGATAAATGTTTTTCATGCTAAAGCCTAACATTTCTATTGTAACTAGTACAATTAAGGGGAAAATATGAAAGAACAATATTTATGTAGAACAATGGAGCACAGCTTCTTCACTCAAATTAAAAGGAGAGTTTCCGCAGCCTTTCAGGTTGTATGAAACATTTATCATAGTTTCTGGGGCATATTGAGAAATCATTCACCTCACAAGTTGATATCTTATGTGAGAGTTTTAGCACGTCTTTATAGAAATTCTCCCTGGTACATCGTCTTTCATCCAAATGAAATGCAGGCTCATCAAATTTCTGTGGTTCTCACCATCCCTAGAGGTTTGTCAGACAATTTACCTGAGGGTATGAAATGGAGTTTCACACACACAAACAACATGAGATTTTGCTAGATGAATCTTGGTACTGAACAAGACTTGCACATCCTTAAGATGGTATCATCTGCTTCAGGACAATTAGTAGCCAGGCTTTACCCTCATTGAATATTGACTTACAACTTACTCTAATCTTTACCTGTCCATGTGCATTAAATTTGGGCATCCTTAGTTATTTAGATTAGTTCGATTCTTCAATAGAGAGACCATCTGTTAGGACCGTGACACTTAACTGGAGGACCGATATTACATAGTTACATAGGTTGAAAAAAGACAAAGGTCCATCAAGTTCAAACTTTCTCAATCAATTACATGCAATTCATTGCTAGATTACTTTTAGCCCTCAATGACATTAGTCAGTAAATAAATATCTAGCCTTTTTTAAGTGCTAACACAGTATCTGCCATTACTATGTCTTGGGGAGGGGGAATTCCATTGTTTGACTGCTCTAACTGTAAAGAACCCTTTCCTATGTTGATGTCTGAAACGTCTTCCTTCCACACACAATGAATGTCTGCTGGTCCTTTGTCAAGACTTTGGAAAGAACAAATTATGTGCCAGTTCTTTGTATTGACCACACATATACTTATAATATAATAAGATCAGCTCCAAGGCATTTTTCTCCAAGCTGAACGAGCCCAATTTCTCTAGCCTTTCATTGTAAGAGACACCTCCCATTCCATTTAATAATCTCGGTTCCCGCTTTTGAACCCTCTCTGTCTCTCCTATATCCTTTTTACAATTTGGAGCCCAAATTTTGAATTCCATATTCAAGATGTGGCCTTTCAAGAGATTTATAGAGGGGTTATATTACATCTGAAAAAGGGGTTCCCCATGCAATATAGAAGCTCCAGACTTAAGATTTACATGATTTGGACAACACATTTTCTTAATGAGGATGCACTGATAATCAATCAATCAATCAATCAATCAAAGCAGGACTAGCAGTTGAAACCTCGGGCGATCAGTTGTAATCGCCAGTTGCAGAAGGATGTACATTTCTCCTACAGCAGCCGCTGCAGGGCAAATGTGGTATTACATGACATCCATTCATACAAAGTTTTGGCAATACTATACTTGGTCATGCTTACTCCTGAGTCAAGAGTGGATCTTTACTCTACTATTAAAAAAAGGTCTTATTCTAAAGAAGTTTTCAATTATATTTCCTTACCACAGATACATACAAAAGATTTTTATTCTCTCCAGTTCATAAATCGAATCATAGGTCTATATAGAGACATAGGGTCCTATAGCAAAGAATGAAATACAGCCCTTTTCGTGTGCTGGTTAGCACTACCACACCCTAAACCACTGGGAACAGAAGAACGTGCTGATTGAATGCCCACCCCGATCTCTTGTACATTTTTTTTGGGTTACTTCTCTTATACCTTAATTTTCTAATGTTGTAGGGCGTCGGAGAGAGAATCCTTGCACAGGTTCTCACTACCTATTGAAATATAAGATTCAGTCAACCTGGACCCCCATAACAGCTGCATGGCTGCCTCTTTGAATTGGCAAGCACTTCCATTAGAAGTCCACATAATTATAAGGATATTATAAAAATTATACAGAGTCCATGTGTTACTAGACAGGAAAGCTAAGCCTAAAATCAAAGTTCCGTCTAACAGATAAAAAAATGCTCTAAGATTACTTGTCAATCATATCATTTCAGGCCACACAATTTCCCTGCCGTGGAGACATACAACATACAAAACTGACAGTAATTTGAAGCAAAAATGTAATGAATGACCTGTACAATAGACAATAATGATGAGATGTAATATTCCCAAACGATCAGCACTTACATTCCACTAAGTAAAGTTAATTATTTTGGGAGAGAACGTCATGTAAGACAAGGCATTAGCAGGTAATCGTATCAAATAAATTATTTGTGAAATCATCATGCACAGCATGGAACAACATAGATCTGTCATTCCGTCCCTCCACCCTGCTGGGTCTGCTTTCTTCCTGTGAGTTCAGTTATGCAAATCTCTAAGATCTGTCCAAAAATATTAAAGTTTTGGAAAATTGCTCCTCCATCTGTCATAGATAGCAATGAATAGAATATAGCGAATTACTCTGGTATGAGATTATCAAAAGGTGTCACATGTGGTTAAACCTGTAAGCAAAAGGTGACTTGCAGTTGTGTGTAGCTAGGTACAACAATAAACTAAAGGTGAGGTAAAATGTATGTGCCGTCTCAGGATCTAGGGCCTCAAAATATTAGTATAGTGCACGAGGAACCATATGAAGGTTTCCACTGTAATGTAAAAATGGGCATGTATTAGCAAATCAAGTTAGACCAGTAGCCAAAGTTTGGACACTATTTATGTCACCTTGAGAGATGTTGGCATTTTTTTTGTTTTGTTTTGTTTTGCGGTGCAGCTATAGTAGTTCGGATAGGTCATCAATATCAGATTGGTGAAGGTCCAACTCCCAGCACCCCCACGGATCAGCTGATTGAAGAGAGTATGGCGCTCTGGTGAGCGCTGAGGCCTCTTCATTGCTTACCAGGCACAACTCCGTACATTTGTTAGTGGCTGTGCTTGGAACTACAGCTTAGTCCCATTCGCTTGAATGGGACTGGGCTGCAAAGAGCTACAGTGCCGAGAATAGCCACCAATGAATGTACGGAGTTGTGCCTGGAAAGCAATAAAGAGGCCGCAGCGCTCACCAGAGCGCCACTGTCCTTTCAATCAGCTGATCGTGGGGGTGCGAGAGTCAGACCCCTGCAGATCTGATATTGATGACTCCTGATATTGGAGATTATAAAGAGTCACAGGCTAGAGGCAGCTTGGGGATGGATCCCATTAGGAAAAAGATTCCCTGCTTATAGTTCCAATATGGAGACCTTCCTTGCTTACAGTTTCTGTATTCATCCTTTCCTTGCTTACATTTCACATATGGAGTCTTTTCTTGCTTACAGTGTACGTATGAAGCATATTACGACACTCTGCGTCGACTTACTTAAATCATGATCGAGCATAAATGTTATTCTTTGATATTCAATAGTTACTTAATATGGTATAATAATTTAATATAAATCATATCTTTAAAGGGGTTGTCCACTACCAGACAACTGATGACCTATCCACCGAATAGGTCATCAGCATATCATCGGTGTGTGTCCGACCCCTGGACCCAACACCGATCAGCTGCTTCGGTGGCCTGTGGGCATCGGATGTTATGGAACAGTATGCAATGTACGGAGCCGGAAGCAGTTGGCTCCGTACATTGCATAGTGGCCATGCTGCAGAACTGCAGCTCTGCTCCTAATCCATGACCGGAGCCAACTGCTTCCGTCATGGACGTCCGGTGGCCAGAGGCAGCTGTAGCAGCTTGACGGTGCGGGGTCCAGGTGTCGGACACCCACAGATCATGTACTGATAACCTATCCGGTGGATAGGTCATCAGTTTTCTGGTAGTGGGCAACCCTTTTAATCATTCCACACCTCTCCACACCAAAATGCCTACCCAATGTAATTTACAACCCTTTTTATTGTTGATCTTCTTTTTATCTGTTGTTTTAAACTTTTTCTAAAAATCCAACACGTAGAATATACACAAAATTATTTCAGCAGTCTAGAGTGCTGGAACCAGTCACAAATTTGGTAAACATGGAGTACATGGTAAGCTAAACTGGTCAGATCCAACAATTCCAAGAAAGACCAAGAGTGGCCGTATGGCAGCTGTTTTTCAACCAAAAGTTGTCACAATAACCAGCCTCAGGACAATCTGACAATGACAACGTGAAGATCTAAATAGATTGGTGAAAAATAGGGCATGGCCTCCCTCTGCTGCTACTAGCTCCAACATAAAACAGGTCTTTCAGAGCAGCTGAATTTCTATATATTAGTTAACATGGCGACCATTTGAGCTTATATGGCATTTGATGGGACAATCCAGGCACAACGGGATATGATTGGTCATTATGGGTAAAAGGGGTAGATATTCGTCCGACCACCTCCTCAATTATGTGTTTTAGAAACTTTTATTATCATTGACTTTGTGGAGAAAAGTAGAATTGTTGGAAATATATTTTGTTGGATGTGCTCTAAGGGTCCCTTCTTTTACTTAGGTTCTTGCAAATATGTCAGCGTTAAAAGCAATATTAAGTAAAATAGAATATATTCTTATTTCCGTATTTCTTTTCGGAGATAGAGCACATGCTTTATGTCTGTTCCATAATTGTCATATTTTCCTTTTGCTAAAATCTTGTTGATTTCTCAAGTCTTAAAAGTTTATGTGGAGGTGAATTGCTGTGTTTGTTTCCAGCATAACAGCTTGTGTTAGCAGAAGAAGACAATTAAATACTGGTAAAGATAAAAAATGACTTATGCTCTTCGAAAGATGTGATAGCAATTTGTATGCATCCTTGAACATCGCAAGTAAAACATACAACACTCAGGGTTTGACGGCTGGATAATATTATGATCTTTACCCATTACTGGTGCAGCTTCTGTTTATCTCACCGCAAGTAAGCGGTAATGGCAATGGAAATGGAGTCGGAGTCTGACCCCATATTCCCATATTTTACGGCATTCTCCTTATTGCAGATAACAGTCTTAGCAGATAGTATAGCAATATAAACTGACTTACATAGCTCTTGTTTGGAGTTTCTTATAGTTTGCTCGAAATGCCAGTTGTTAAAGGAACCCTCCAGGCAAGACATATTAATTGTGTTATGCCTAGTGCAGGGCAACAGGGGGCGATACTTGACATAGGAATTCAAAGAACAGCAATGGGATAATTCATGGATGGTTTTCTGGGGCTCTATGTCCTATGGGTTGCAAAAGTTCTGCTGTAAGTTCTTCCTATGAACATCATAATAATGTAATATTGAAGGCATTTATATGTAGATGTAAGTTTGGAGGACCTACCCTGCTTGTTGTAGATCACATTGCCTAGCTTTCTTCTGGTCTAATCCAAACTATTGATCCTTTCGGGTGTTGTCCCATTAAGACAACCCCTGTCCATATGTCCCCCACCGGTGTGATCAAAGAAGGAAGTGTCCTACTCAGGATTCCCCTCTATTAACCAGTGCTGAAAGTTTGCTCTTTGAAGGATTTGGCACAACCATGTATTACACGGTTGTCTAATAGATGGGTACTGTGCAATGCTATATTTCTCCTGCAGGGAAATAAGAACACATTGTATATAAGCTTCCCCGATAATAGCACCTGATCGCAAGGTGTTCCAACAACCGGGGCTTCCAAATAAAAGGGGGTTGTTCTGATGGGAAAGATCTATTAATAATGTGTGAACAACATACAGTAAGCAGGTTGTTTTCACTGATAATTCATTTGCTGGTACCATTTTGATTGAGCAAAAAAAAATCTCTCAAGGAAGTATTTTTCTGAAGTAAAAGATCCAAAAATCCTCTCTGCGCTATAAGCAGTGGTGCCAGTCTTCACCTCTATTCGGTTTCCCGACGCTTTCAATTTCATAAAAAATGAATGCACTTAAATTTCCCTAATGAAAAGAATGTTTTGCTGCATCTGATGGATTGGAGAAAAAGGGATTTGCTGAATCCGAAATATGCTCCGATATTCTTGCTTTTAATTCTCTAATGGTGCAGCCAGCATTTTTCAATTGATAAGCTGTACATTCTATGACATATACTACGTATTTTGTTTCACAATTAATATAGTTTAGAATGTTACATGAAAAAATACCATCATATGAGTACTGGTTATTTTTATGTATCGGCACACTTGACATCTCACATTGCCACACTTACAGAAGCTTCTATATTTTAACCAAGTGGATATATGGTTTTCACTAGAAAAGTAACTGGAGACCATATAGTTCCAAGGGACTACCTTTTTGGGCACAAAGCGACATCCTATGTCTGAGTAGTTGGCAAGATCGTCAACTTGGTGCAAAATGGGTACGTTTCTTTTAATAGTTCCTACAGTCTGGGGGTGCTCATTGCTTTTATACTATCGGGGATTCTTTAGATTGATCTATCATTTGTTTCTCTTTAGCTTTTGAGACAGCATTGTCTTCAAAAAGTAAAGATTTTCTAGACTTGTTTGAGACTGTTGTCTTGGCCATCATCTTGTATAGCCCCTCATGATTAATCTATTCTGTACACTATTGAACTGAAATTTGAAATCTGAACAAGTCCTTTTAGTACAAGAGATTTCTCCTACAGGAATTTGTTTGATGATATGTGCCACATGGTAGCGTGTAGTACAGTATAACTCGCTGTATTAATTCTAAAAAGGCTGGTATTAACCTTTAAAGTAGAACTATCTAAACCCAGTTGAAGATCCAAAAATGATATAGATCTAGCATTGATCCAATAGGTGAATTTAAGAATAATATTGTTACAATTGATGTAAAAGATAAAATGTAAATAATATGTTTTATTAAAGACACGATAGTTGTGATTCAAACATTATTGCTATGACTAAGAGCCAGTGTGGCTCAAAATGCGTAAACGTTACCTGTATTGCCGACATGATTTTAATCTAATGAAGAAATTAAAGTGAAGATTTTAACAGAGGTACCACTGGATTTTTCTATCTTAGCATTTGGATACTGTCCCGACCTGAGGTCTACCAGGCCATTCATGCATCCTCCATACATCTGGAAGTCAACTCTATAACAGTAAAGTGTCTGACCAATTTTGACTTTTTTATGAGGGTTCCTTAAGGAGACTACTGGAGAACATTTGTCTGTTTCTCAACAAGAATTGAACAACTGGTAGATCTGAGGATGAACGAAAAAAAAAAAAAAAATCAGGGAAAGAACAATTGATGTTAACATGTTATTTGACACTAAACCTGTCACAGAGAGATATGTGTGTTGAGCTGTATGGAGACAACATTGTGCATTATAGTAATCCATTAAAGTGTGCCGTATTGACTTGTAGATTCCAAGGCACTGTTCAACCTCTCCTATTTTCTTTGAACAAGTTCTCTTCAAGATGATAATAGAAATGTATTTTAAAACTGGTTTATGAAACTAGTGTTCATAAACAAGGGTTCCTACCCATCGTTTCCTCTATTTGCTATTGATGACACTGTAACTGGACAATGCCAATTATAACCATGATGGAACCTTACTATAACAATATGAGATACACACTTCTCCATGTAATCAATGTTATCCTAAAGGTAACTCTTTGGAAAAATAATTGATGATTAGTCTATAAGGTGGACTTACACAGCAATAGTATCCAACCTTGGTGCAACATTACATTTCTTATGAAGTAGTCCTTTTGGCCAGAGTTTTGAGAAATATTGCAAAATGCATCCACAACATGATGACTGTATAGATACTCACAGCATGTTTTATCATCCCACAATGTAAGGGGTGGGACAGCCCAAAATATTGGTGACTTTGCATGCTGTCTCAGCAAAACTTCTAATGAGGCTTAAATGCAATGGATATCACTGTGTACGCAATGTAGAGTCTTATGCTTAACAAAAGATAAATGTATTTGGATTAATAGTATTTATTATAAGTATAGGTCAAAAAAAATACGTCTGTTTTAGTGTCTATGTTAGGCTTCGTTCACATCTGCGTCAGGGCTCAATTCTGAAGTTCCGTCTGAGCTTTTCGTCAGAATGGAGCCCTGACTGACCCAAAGGGAAACCACAGGTTTCCGTTTCCATCACCATTGATTTCAACCGTTACGGATCCGATGCCAATGGTTTCCGTTTGTCTCTGTTGTGCAAGGGTTCTGTAGTTTTGATTGGATCAATAGCGTAGTTGACCGTGCTATTCCTTCTGTCAAAGCTGAGACAAACGGAAACCATTGGCACCGGATTCGTCAAAATTAAAATTAAAGGTGACAGAAACAGAAACCTATGGTCAGTCAGGGCTCCAATCTGACGGAAAGCTCAGACGGAACGTCGGAACGGAGCCCTGGCGCAGATGTGAACGAAGCCTTATCATTGCAATTCTTGTACACCCCCCCCCCCCCCCAGTTCTACTTAACCAAATCTAAATCACCAAGGGGTATTGTGGCCATAAAAGAAATGAAAAAAAATCTAAAATTAGCATAAAGCCATGTCACACTTGTTTTTAATACATTGAAGTGGAAAGAATAATTCAAAATAATAGATGCCTTCTTCTACATTGACTTGATAAAAATGAAAGAATGGCAAAATTCAATGGGGGGGGGGGGATATATTAAAAGGTTTATGCCAGTTTTACCGTGTAAAGAAATCTAAAAGTGTTCCTAAAATTATGCAGGGTTTGATTGGAGAGATAGGGGCATTCAATGGAACAACAGATTTATCAAAATTTAAGCCAGAAACTGGTGTAATATATGGTGCAAATGTACACCTGCTCATAGACCTTCCTTTAGAAAAACTTACTAGTGTAAACAGAACCTTATTTCTTCTGACACAGCAATTGCTCAACTTGCATACGTACAAAGGCCTGAAATAACCAACTTCATTGTATCCGGAAAAGAAAGTTGCTTAAAACTTAAGTTACAAAACTCAACATGGCACTGATTAAGGAGGACGCGAGGGTGACATGGATGCTCCGAGAAAACGGTAATTAGCAAATATTAAAGTAATATGCTAATGAGAGCAAGTACAGAATTGTAAACAAAGGATTATGAGGAAAAAAACAAATAGAGAACAGACAGTAAGGCAGTAGAAACAACAAAATTACAATGCTATATGCGTCTGTTACTCATAAAGCTGAAGTTAATTGTGCATCATCTATTCTTGACAGTGAAGAATGAGAATGGATTGTAAACAGTCATACAATTAAAGAGGAAGAATTACTCAAACATCTTTTCATTTTTATTCCTAATCTCAGACTAGCAGAGGAAAGATCCTTCCATTGAGACGCTTCCCACTAGTATTAAGAATAATGAACTCTGGTCTTCAAACATTGATACCCAAACAATTTCACTCAATGTCAATGGGCAGCTTAAAGTTGTTGTTAAAGTGTTCTTTAGTGATAGATTAAGCTACTGAAGAAGGTTTTCCCCTCAGATTACCCCATAACTAAGGTAAAAGCTATGGTAGAATGCAGCATTCTCTGTCTAATGGGTTAAATCCACAAAACAATGCAATTGTTCTACAGAACTGTAGGGTTTGATTTTTGATAAACTACAATGATTTATTTACCCCACCCCCTACCAATATTTTTAATCCTCGGAAACAGGGTTGGGCTAGCCCACCAGAGTGCTCCACGTTGGCCTGGGTTCGGACCCAATAATAGGCCCACAACCTCATTTTGAGCTGACTTTGGAGGCAAGCACAGTCTATTTCTTATGAGCTGATTCTCAAATAAACTATTAGACCTTACTAATAATATGACCTGTGTATGCAATGATAACAACAAAGATTACAACCTAATTTAGAGTGGACGTGTACACGTTTTATATATACGGAGGGTTAAACACATTCTTCTGATAGGGCCAACAAACCCCAGTCTGGCACACTGGGGACTATTTACATTATTAATTGGTTGTCTAAAGAGTCTTGACCTGCCTCTTCCTTTGGTACCTTCACATATTGTTAAAGGGAATCTCCAACCTCCAATTAGTCAAAAGATGTTAGTTTGCTTGCTGTAGACCTTTATCTATATTGGTGTCATGGCTTCCGTCTATACACATTATTCATGATATGATGGATTCATTATGTTCTGTCAGGATCTGTTTGACAGATCTATTATGATCGGTTTTTATAAGTATTAAAAAAAAATAGGAGTTAAAATGTTTATGCCTTTGTTTTTCATTTGCCATTTGGACTCGAGATAGTCCTTACCCACATCTTATGGTAGCAACTTGCTGTTTGTATCATCTACAGTGTGTTGACAGTATATGACAGAGGACAAGTACTGCACCTGTCTCCTTTTTTTCTACAGAGACAGGATTAAGGGTCTATTGTAAATACATTGTTGATGTTGCCACACCATGAAGTGCAAGGTTATGCCAAATGCTAAATATATGATGTCACAACATCTTCTAATGAATGTGATCAACACAACATGTTACATTCTCATTGCCTTATTATTATTACTGAATGCATGAACTACCGCCGTAGCAGCAGTAGCAACTGGCATCACTTTCAACTATATCTGCTTCCCTAGGACGTCAGCTCCACCATTCACTATGTGATCCACTCTGACGCAGGTCAGAGGGATGCAGTGATGTCATTGTGCCTGCCTGCGTGAAGTTGTAGTTGTGGACTGCACAGGACAAAGGGGCCTGCTCCGTTCGTTGTGGGAATGGTGCTAATTGAATATTACTTTTATTACTTTAAAGTGCACTATTTCTGTGTGGGAGAGCACTAAGTGGGCATCATTACCGTGTCGGGAGGCACTAAGGAGGTATCATACTATGTGTGGGGGCACTAAAGAAGACATGATTACTGTGTGGGGTATACTAAGGGGGCATCACTACTGTGTGGGGGCACTAAGGGGTTATCACTACTATGTGGTGGCACTAAGGGGGCATCACTACTGTGTGGGGGTACTAAGGAGGCATCACTGCTGTGTGGGGAGGCACTTAGTAGGCATAATACTATGTGGGGGCTTTAAGGGGCATCACTACTCTGTGGGGGTACTAAGGGACCATTACCACTGTGTGGGGGCAATAAGGGGGCATCACTACTGTGTAGGGAGGCACTAAGGAGGCATCATATTATGTGTGGTGGCACTAAAGGGGATATGGCTACTGTTTGGGGTACACTGAGGAGGCATCACTACTGTGTGGTGGCACTAAAAGGTCATCACTACTGTGTAGGGGGAACTAAGGGGCATCACTACTGTGTGGGGGGCACTAAAGAGGCATAATACTGTGTAGGGTCACTAAGGGGGCATCACTACTGTGTAGGAGCACTAAGGGGTATTACTACTGTTTTTGGTTCACTAAGGAGGCATCATAACTATGTGGAGGGCATTAAGGTGGCTTTACTACTATGTGGGGGCAATAAGGGGCAATCACTACCGTGGTGCAAACACTAAAAGTCCATCACTGCTGTTTGGGGGCACTAAGGGGGCATCATTAATGTGTGGGTCAAGAGTGGGCATCCTTACTGTGAGGCAGAACACTAAGGGGGCATCATTACTATGTAGGGGGACTAAGGGGTATCCTTACTGTGTTAGGGGCATTAGTGGGCATCATTACTATTAAAGAGGGGCACTAAAAGGCCATCCTTACTCTCCTTATTTCTGTAAGGGGGGGACTAAAGGGGCTACCTTACATTGAAAGGGGCACTAAAGGGGCATTATTACTGTAAGTGTGGAACTAAGAGGGCATTATTATGAGTGGGGAACAAAGGGGGCCTCCTTCCTATATGTGGGGCACTAAGACTAAGGCTGGGGCTAAAGACACATGGGCAGCAAACTCTGCATAGACAAGTCGGGGCCAGGAGACGTCGTCATGGCAGTCTGGGTCAGATGGAGAGAAAAAGGAGAGTGAACAAGTCTAATCACGTAAGATGTCACCTGTGAGTCACTGGATAAAATTAACCCTTCGTCACTGCACCGTTATTCACAGCCTGCAGGACGCCTGTGTAGTCCTGATAAGTGACCACTGTATGGTAATAGTATTAGTTATATTAGTCTTTGTGGTAATTTTATGTGTTCAAGGTGTGGAGATTTTATGTGGTCCATGAATAGTGATATTAATGAGTAAAAAAAAAAAATCTAATATCACTGCTTAACTGTTTGTTACTTAATTTTACATGGAGCTGCTTCTATTTGCTAGGAACCAGATGAAAAAAGATGAAGAAAATTGAGTGTTGATGTCATGGTGGCTCTAAGTTTGATATAGACTTTGCTTTCAGCTTTTTCTGCAGAGCTTGACACACTTTAAAGGATTGCCCTAAGGCAGAGCTAAATCCCACAGAAGAGCAATGAGCCAGAAAAACATGGATGAGTGAAACGATAGAAGAAACACCATCACAAAATAGGTATGCAATCTGTACAAGTACCCATAAAATGGTCCAAGTGCTGCACCACGTGCAACCACATTTAAGATAAAAACTGCAAGGACATTGTGAGGAGATGAATGAAGGTCACAGCTGACAAGTTACGTAATAAAAAAATTATACAAAATTACTTCACCTGCCAAGGAAAAATGTAGAAACTTAAGGTATTAAATCAAGAACAGGCTTGTAAAATCACTAAAAGAATGAAGTGTATTAGTGAAGTAATTCAGACGGTTGACCCAAGGACACCAGATCCACTCAGTGGGGTAGAACTCTGTCATCTGACATTTCAATAATGAATACTTTCTATCCAGCAAAGTTCCAATAAATGAACAGTCTGACAAATAAATCATTTCAATCCCACTGCAGTTATGTTAGATGCAGAAGCATATGTGGCGGTTTAATTAATAGTAAAGCTGAATAGGTGGTAGAACTGCTGCGATAATTAGGGAGCCGGCTCCAAACATTGTTTGATCAGGAACAGGGCTAGGTATTTGAACAATTACCAACATTTCTAGAAATATTGTCACATAAATAGTGGCCTATTCTTTAGCTACTGTTGAGAATATATTAGGTTCTGGGAATATTTTAAGCCCTTTGCACAGTTTAAAATCGGAACTTTAATAAAATGCTTTCAATAAAGCCCTAGTTAAAAAATAAAGCTGAAGAGGCATCGTTCACAATATTCTTACACATAGTGCTTCTCCGGTGGGTGGCCTGAACATCATTATAAAGTAATCAGCAAAAATATAAAGACCTTGTGTTCAAGGGTGGAAATTTACTTTTAAGTTCTGCTTCCAGAATCTGGCAGTCTGAAATAGATCCCCCTGCTTACATAGTATATAGTCATCTGTAATATGAGTGCTATGATGATATTGTCATGCTAAGTATGGGTAAATGCATTACATGGATGGTGCCTTTGTGCCTTAGCTGACACTTAATGGAATATTTCCATTTCAGATATTTATGGTATATCCTGTGGATATGCCATAAATGTCTGCTAGGTGTGAGTCCTGAGGCCCCATGCACACTACCGTGCCCGCAATCACGGCCCGCGATTGCGGGCACGGCCGGCCGCTGACTGACAGCCGCATTTTCGGGCCGTGCTCCCATACAAAGTATGGGAGCACGGCCCGCAAAATGCGAAAGAACGGACATGTTCCATAATTCCCGGAACATTTCCACGGCACTGACACCCTTCCGTAGTGCTACGGAAAGGTGTCAGTGTTCAATGAAAGTGAATGGCTCCGTTTTTGCGGACCGCAATTGCGGTCCGCAAAAACTGAGGTTTTTTGCTGTCGTGTGCATGGGGCCTAACTCTGGGCGTTGCCGGCTGTTTCCATAACTCCCATAGAAGTGAATGGAGAGAGATGTGCACATGGACGGCCATCTCTCCATTTATTCTCCAGCTGGATGCGGTGGCCACCAAACCAAGCGGTGCAAGACACTTAGGGCATATCCTGTGGATATGAAACATGGTGGTCTATGCTGGGATCTAGTAGATCTACAGTTAATATTGGTAATTACAAGGTGTATTATAATATTAGCACTCATTCGTTTTTGTTCTTTTTGCAATTCAGACTACCAGCATTTTCTGACAACCGAGACCAAGCTACAATATCTGAGATCAATGTATTGAAGATGTGGCATGATGGAACATTTCAGTTTAAAGAACAAGGGTTCACAAATTAGTTAATAAGAAAGAGAATTGATTTTTTTATTGACAAATTTCCAGAATCATGAGCATGTAATACAAGTACGGTAATTAAAACATCTTTTCAAGGGTGTTATTCTACGGAGTTATTCTCTATTTAATCATTGTCATGCCTTTTATCTATTGTCATTCCTTGTTCTCATATAGAAAAATATGCTATAAAACAGTGTCAATGAGCTTGATGTCTTGCCTTGATGTTGTAAGACACCCAACAGGTGTGAACAAATATGCCGGGTCGGTGTCTCGTCTAGACACAAATTCAGCAGATATACAGTCGATGCATCATATGTATAAGGGTAGGAAGAGCTTGATACAGTATTATTATAGGAGCGGCATTGGACTGTGGTTATTTGGACCAACCGGAGGAAATTATTCTGAGGGCCAACCTTCCATCTATTAAGAAAATGTGCACATTGAATTGTATATTTGTAAATCGACCCATAAGAAAAAGATCCTAGTGGAAAGTGATCAGCTCTAAAGACAGCTCCATATGAGATTATCTTCTGGGGCCTTGTTGTATTAGGAGCCCATTATTGTGTCAGCGCCCGGGCCCATTGGAAGACCCTCTGTTACTCTGGTGGGCTAGTCCGACTTTGTATAGGAGCAGACAATTTTTTTTTTTCATTATGAAAGATGCTCCCAGTTTTCTCATTTGTCCATTTTTCCTTTTCCCTTGTCTCTATACGAGGGACTATTTAATCTTAATAGGGATTTATCTTTGATATATAAATTGTAACACATGTTCCATATACTCTATCTGGATAAACTATTTTTATAATTGTATATTATAATTTATTTATACCCTAAAAAATCTTGACTTCCCTTGGATTAAATTTTTACTAGCATTTAGCAACTTTTTAGGAAATGTTGAACATTTTAGATTAGTATAGAACAAAATTTGTAAAATAAAACTTAGTAGTCAGTTAAATAGCCTCGCTGCTTCCAAGAATTGCTCAGTTTTTCCTGGGTTTGGGTCTGTTTCCTACCCCCAAAATTGATCTCACTTGAAGTGCAGCAAATTCAAAATCAGGGAGGTTTTCCAGAGAATGATAAATTCATTACCTTCAACAAGGACTGTTGTCACAATCCACCCTTATAGGGGTTAAAACACCATTTTAAATCCCTCATTTGAGACTTCTATAAATTAGTTAGAGCAGAGAATGGGCACAAACTGAGTACCCTTCTCTGGAGGATCGGGCACATTGATTTCAATGGGAATAATGTAATGCTTTATTTCCCCTGTGGTGGCACTGCAGGGAAACTAACCACTTGCTGCCGGGTTCCACTGCAGATTATAGGTGATTATAGCAGTGGGACTCTTTATAATCAGTCTGGACAAACCCATTCTGTAAAAATCAACACAGTACTACTAGATATTACAAGACCCAGGAGGGGGGCATATTCCTTATACTGATTGCTGGAAAATTCATGGTACTATACTGTTGTTCAGGTGATGATGTTGACAAGATATGGATCAATTAGGTGCCTTTAGCTCTTCTCTTTTTTTTTTTAAACTGAGGTAAAGTGGAAAATAAACTTGAATTCAGGCAGAAAATTAACAATTACGTTCTCTCTCGAGTTTGACCTTATCGAACTGGGAAGATGCTTCAAACGATGGCGCTAAAAATGCCTGATAATTAGGCACAAACAGTGAAATTTTCAGGCAAATTTTCAGGTACCTAAAAAATTTTCAGCTGTAATTTTAGAGTCATATTGCCAACATGTTTATTCTGCCGCCATGATGGTTTTCACTAGAAACAGAAGACATTTACTTAATTGTGTGACTTGTCGAGATAATTTGGTGCACCTGAACTCATTTAGGTTTACCAGAGCAAAGGGCTTGAACAGTTGTTCAATTATGATACCTCAGTGTTGATCGTTAATGATTTACTAAACTAATTATTTTCCCCTGCAAGCTAGTTGAGTAGGTTGTGTAGACCACAATAATTAATTTCTTGTTAATGGCCTCAGGCTCGGAAGTAAAATGTTCTTTAAAAAATGAAATTTGTAGAAATAATTTATTGATGTATTAATTCATAATACATAATAAAACGTACATGCATGTGGACTGCAGTATTGGATAAGAAATATTTTTTTATTTTTTTTAAAGAAATATAATAATTTGGAAATACTGGTCTAGATGTTTGCAGTTCTGTAAATTGGATATATTATTTTAATGGGGTTAACAGGTTATTGGGGTAATTGATTATGGTATGTTGACGGCCATGAATTGAGACCTCGTAGTTCTAAAAATTGATTGTGATCTCAGCTGCCAAATTCATGTAGGTGTTCATTATACTATATATTTATATACATGTGTGGTGCACAGATAGGAATTTTTTAAGGCGGGTCTAAATCCTCCAGGTTATTGAGTAGTTCTTTCCCATATATTGCTTGTTAGATTACGCCTTATTTTCTAATATCTTTTTGAGCTGTTTTCAGAAAATATTTAGAACACTGTCAAATTGGAGCCAGGTTGCGTTACTATAGATTATTGTACATAACTGTAAGAAAAAAAATCTGTAACGTAGAATACCGTACAGATTCAGTCTCAGACATTGCACTAGCGTTAGGCTGGTCAGCCCTATATAATACACCAAAATATAATAGATACATTAGGCACAGACTGAGAGACTTAGCTCGAGAATCAGGTTCTAATAGAGGGCAACAATGTTGGTATAGTTCGCCATCAAATATGATGCCAAAGATCGAGTAGCACTTCATAAATCGCAGGTTGCTATTGACGACAACACTTCTTCTAAGAAACAAGCTGGCATAAGATGCAACAAGTTATTAAAAGGCGCACACGCCTCTTGATAACTTTGTTACATCTTCGGTGTCCGTGTGCCACTAAATTAAATCGACACCAGCCAGAAGCTGGGGTAGATTTCTGCTATATTTTATGCATGTTTCTGGTGTAAATTATAGTAAATAACGGTGGGCTGTGGATGGGCACAACCTATTCCACTAAGCTGTATACACTTTTTCAAAAAGTCACAAGAGCGGTGGAAACATCCTAAAAGTCTACAATTTTGCGACTTTTGGGCTATTTGCGACTTTTCTAAGCCAGAAAACTGACATAGAAAAGTTGTTAAAGCCCCCCAATGTCTCCAAAGACTTTCTGAGTTGTCACTAGCAACCTGTGATTTGTAAGGTGCTACTTGATTTTTGACATCATATTTGATAGTGAACAGTACTAAAATCGTTCCCCTGTATTGGAACCGGATTCTTTCTCTATGTCTTTCGGTCATCACACATTGAACAGATAGCTGCTACTGTACAAAATAGATTTATGAGGTTGAAGCAAAGGGAAAACTTTTGGATCTATAAACGCTCGTATCTGCAACTAGGGGGCCTCAACGACATGTTTGAATCATTACTTGACTAATTGTTGACTGTGATACACCCTTATCCCGCTTCTTTCCTCTAGCTACAGTTGCTATATTAATTATTTATATATTATCCATCACATTTTATGTTCTAAGCATTTTATTGTCTTCATCCGATTGACTCCGAGTCACCCCCCCCCCTTTAGAAAACAACTCTAAGACAGCTTTGTGTAGTTTCATGTCTCATCTTTGTCCTATAAACTTGTGTTTTTTGCTTACAAGGTTAGATAAACATTGTGTTAACTATACACCTCGTGTGCTTCCTCAGGTCTTTAATGTCTGGTCCACTATCTTTCCCATTAGCAACACGTATCATGTAATTTGCATCCTCCTCTTCTATACCCTGGCGCATTAAGAAGCTCTTGACCCTGCTGGTGGACGACTCACTTATGTGATTTGTACTGTACCGTCTCTTTCTGGTTGAGTCTAGCCGCTGGATTCCAGTTAGATTTGGCGTCTCCTGGTTTCCATGACAACAAGTGACGCGCTGGCTCTTTTCTCCCGTCGTACATCATTGCTGGTTTAATGTGGCTAGGTCTCATTGTTGAAAAGCCTTGTTTTCTGTCCACCTTGTTGCCTATTTATTTATTTATTTATTTAATTACTTAATCCTCAGTAATTATTTATATATATATATATATATATATATATATATATATATATATATATACATATACATATATTTTCATATATGTTACATATCTCTACATTCATTATTTTATGTATGAATATCTTATCTTTTGTTTATTATATTTATGTATACATACATGTCACTCACTACTATTTCTTTCAGCTACATGAAACCATGGATTGCTTCCTTTGTTTTTATTGGTCTTCAGTCCTGTCAATCAACCACCACCTTTGACCTGATGTGATGTCATGTGGCTGTTTTTGGAGGTTATATGTCATATCTTTTACTTACTTGTGTTATTGGCCTGCGGAAGGCGCTGGGTCAGTCTCGAAACACGTAGCCTCAAAAAAACTTGTTGAAAAACATAACCACTACCGTTGCCTAATTTATGGTCAGCAGGGCTTTGATAGAGGTTCCAATTTTTGCCATTTCCTAATCCTGTTTACTAGCAGTGGTACGCTGCGCCGACCAGTCGAAATCAAGTTGCAACTGACACACATCTTTGTTTGCTTACACCAGGGTTGTGCCTGCCATTTGCACAACTAGCTCAGGTGAGCACAATTTCAACTGTACCCTTCACCACTCTAAGACTAGGTGACCTGCACGATGTGGCCCTGTACTTTTTTTTCTTTTTTTAAGTTTAAAAGCACAATTTGTACCTCAACATCTATGGGGAAAGAATAGTTAGACGGCTCGAGGAGCATTTAAACTAGGATCTGGTGTAGGGAGGGTGGGGATACACCAGCGGGGTCAGATAGAGCACATAGGAAGTGGGATACAGCAGAGGTTAATGGGGATTTAGTGGGGGCTAGGGTTAGTAAGTCGAGTAGAAAGGTGACTATAAATTAATATGGACCTATGAAAAAAAAGGTGTCAGTAAGATCAAATGTACGCTGGCGAATGCAAGAAGTCTTGCAAATAAAATGGACGAGTTGGAGATTCCAATGACCAACATAGATTATGATGTAGTGGACATAACAGAAACCTGGCTGGTTGAGAGCCATGACTGGGTTACAAATGTGGGGGGCTATACCGTATTCAGAGGGGATCGAAAATAGAAAAGGTAGAGGGGTTTGTCTGTTTGTAAAATCCAACCTAAGACCAGTGATGAATGGAGACATTGGGGGAGACTGTGACAGTGTGGAGTCTTTAGGGGTAAATGTTCAACGATTATTAACCCCTTAATGACCGCCGATAAGCCTTTTCACGGCGATCATTAGTGGGCTTTATTCTACGTCGCCATTCCACGACGGCGCTGCATCAGAATAAAGTAAACAGAGCAGTGAGCTGTCAAATCTCCCTGCTCTCAGCTGCCAGAGGTAGCTGGGGGCGACCCTGCTCGACCGGGTGAGATTGATGTTAGTATCGATCTCACCCGTTTAACCCTTCAGATGCGGTGCTGAATAGCGTGCACCGCATCTGAGTGGTTTTGGTGAGAGGGAGGGAGCTCCCTCTCATCTCACTGACACCCGGCGATAAGATCGGCGAGTGTCTGTGTCTCCGATGGCAGCCGGGGACCTAATAAAGGCCCCCAGGTCTGCCTGTAGTGAATGCCTGCTAGGTCATGCCAGAGGCATGTCCTAGCAGATGCCTGTCCGTTTTAAACAGACAGGCAGTAATACACTTCAATACAGAAGTATTGCAGTGTATTATAATAGCGATCGGATGATCGCATATTAGAGTCCCCTAGTGGGACTAGTATAAAAGTAAATAAAAGTTGAATAAAGTTAAAAAAAAAAATGTGAAAAAAAAAATGAAAAACCCACTTTTTCCCCATACAAAACCCAATAAAGGAAAAAAGTTACACATATTTGGTATCGCCGCGTCCGTAACGACCCCGACTATAAAGCTGTTACATTATTTAACCCGCACGGTAAACGCCGTAAAAAATCAAATAAAAAACAATGGAAAAATTGCTGTTTTCTGTTAATCCTGACTTTAAAAAAATTTGATAAAAAGTGATCAAAAAGTCACATCTACTCTCAAATGGTACCAATAAAAACTACAAGTCGTCCCGCAAAAAAAAAGCCCTCATACAACTGCATCGGCGGAACAATAAAATAGTTATGGCTCTTCAAATATGGAGACGCAAGAACAAATAATTTTGAAAAAAAAGTGTTTTTACTGTGTAAGTAGAAAAACATACAAAATCTATACAAATTTGGTATTGTTGCAATCGTAACAACCCGTTGAATAAAATTGTTGTGTTATTTATACCACACGGTAAACGACGTAGATTTAGGGCGCAAAAAAAGAGTGGTGACATTTCAGGTTTTCTTCTATCCCCCCCCCCCCAAAAAAAAGGTAATAAATGTTAATGAATAAATGATATGTACCCCAAAATGGTGCTATTAAAAAGTACAACTTGTCCCGCAAAAAACAAGACCTATACAGCTATGTTGACGCAAAAATAAAAAAGTTATAGCTCTTCGAATGTGACAATGGAAAAACGTAAAAAATGGCCTGGTCATTAGGGCCCAGAATGCAAGCAGGTGGAAGGGGTTAACGGTAAACTACTAATTGGAGTTTGTTATAAGCCACCGAACATAGCGGAACAGGCTGAGGAAGAAATGCTGCAACAAATAGAAAAAGCAGCAAATAATAATGGGGTCCATATTATGGGGGATTTTAACTATCCTGACATTAATTGGGACATAGAGGCTGCTGGACAGACCATTGTATCTCATCTTCTTAGACTCTCTTGTAACAGGATCAGTGCCACAGGACTGGAGGATGGCTGATGTTGTACCAATCTTTAAGAAGGTGGAACCGAGTAACTACCGTCCAGTAAGTTTGACATCTGTGGTATGTAAAGTATTTGAGGGTTTTCTAAGAGATGAACTACAAAAGTATATAGCGGAGAAAAGTCTAATAACTGATAACCAGCATGGATTAATGAAAAACAGGTCGTGCCTAACCAACATGCTCGGTTTCTATGAGGAGGTAAGTGCAAATCTGGATGTTGGTCATGCGGCTGATGTGATTTATTTGGATTTTGCAAAAGCTTTGATTCTGTTCCACACAACAGTCTTGTTCTGAAGGGACAGAAAACAAAGAGTCGTTATATATGGAACTTACTCAAAATGGGTTGAAGTCAGTTGCGGTGTACCACAAGGATCGGTGTTAGGCTCAATTCTTTTTAATCTCTTTATTAATGACCTTGTGGATGGGATTAATAGCAAGGTATCAGTTTTTGCTGATGATACAAAACGTTGTAGCATACTTAAGGGTATGTTCACACTGAGTTTTTTTGCAGGCAGAAAAGTCTGCCTCAAAATTCAGTTTCAAATTTTAGCGCCGATGGGCAAAAACGTCCCAAAACACGCTTTCTCTTCCTCCCATTGATGTCAATGGGAGGTCAGAGACGTAAATGCCCGAAGATAGAGCATGTCGCTTTTTTGTCCTGCGAGACTGTTTCTCCGCTTGCGGGAAAAAAATCGCCTCTGCCTCCCATTAGAATCAATGGGAGGCCTTATTGGAAATTTTTTGGGGGGTTTACAATGCGGTTCCCGCGTCAAAAAACGTGTCTTGAAACTCCGTGTGAACTGGGCCTTAAACTCAGCAGCCAAACTATGGAATGCCCTACCCCAAGAGGTAGTGATGGCAGATACTATGTCAGCATTTAAAAATGGGCTAGATTATTATTTAATGGAAAATGGCATTGATGGTTATAATTAATTAATCAAGCAATGAATGACGTATAATTGATTGAGGAAGGTTAAAATTGATGGACGGGTGTCTTTTTACAACCTATGTAACATGGTCTTAGGGTTTTTATTTGTCTTCTCATGCAGTGTATTTCAAGATCATTCACATGCAACTCATGCACGTCTAGCTATTATAGTACTTGCACACAACGGAGGCATTGATTATCCCAGTATTTCAATTGTGCGCACACATACACTGACTACTATAATATTACATGTATACCAAGCAGAGCCGGTGTTTATCTCAGTGCTTCAATCTCACACACACACACTTTCCTATAATACTGGATGTATGCAAAACGCAAGCAGCGCTCATTTCAGACCTTCAATCTCCAACACACACACTGCTAAAATACTATATGTGCACACAGCGCGGGCAGCAGAAGTGCCAGCGACAACCCCCACCATTCCTCTCCCTTTCTGTGGCAGAGTAAATTATAAACTCGATAAACTGCTTCTGATGTTGCCCAGCGGATGTGGTAGCAGCCAGCCTGGCATAAATTAAAAGCTCTGTCTAATTGTCTAATTTAATTTAGCAGATGTGTGGACACGTGGGATGCCTCTAATAAAAGAGACTAAATATATTAACCCTTAATACTCACCCTATAAATGTATATGTTAACATTGATCTGGGGGGTCTACACCTGGGCTATAAATTCTGAACCCTTTACGTAGGTTCTTTATTGTTTGAACGCTATTTATCTGCATGATTTTAGTCTTCTAACCTCTAGAGATGTGTTAAATAATGGTTCAATAAATCTAAAAGCTTGAAGTCTGCAGATTAAGAATAAAATGTTGCATCAAAAATATTTATGGATGCAGCATCATTTTTTTAATGTTAATGTATTAGTACAACATACTAATGTAGTGACACAGCTGACAATAAGATGTAGCATGTGTACGCTTAAAGGGGAACTCTCATTATTGCTACACTGTGAATGTGAAGGCATGGGTCTGGATATAGTAAGGACTCAATATACCAGAACACTGTCCATATATGGACAGAGAAATCAAGGAGCGCTCCAGGAGCGGAATCCCCAGCCACACGGGGATTCCGCTCCTTCAGGTGGCTACAGTGGCGCTATCTACAAGGGGGCTGTGGGCTGTGTGGCACTACCTACAAGGGGGTTGTGGGCTGTGTGGCACTACCTACCAGGGGGCTGTGGGCTGTGTGCCACTACCTACCAGGGGGCTGTGGGCTGTGTGGCACTACCAACCAGTGGGCTTTGTGGCACTACCAACCAGTGGGCTTTGTGGCGCTACCAACCAGGGAGCTGTGTGGCGCTACCAACCAAGGGGCTGTGTGGCGGTCCCTACCAGGGGGCTGTGTGGCGCTCCCTACCAGGGGGATGTGTGGCGCTCCCTACCAGGGGGCTGTGTGGCTCTCCCTACCAGGGGGCTGTGTGGCGCTCCCTACCAGGGGGCTGTGTGGCGCTCCCTACCAGGGGGCTGTGTGGTGCTCTCTACAGAGGGCTGTGTGGTGCTATCTACAAGGGGGCTGTGTGGTGCTATCTACAAGGGGGCTGTGTGGCGCTACCTACAAGGGGGCTGTGTGGCGCTACCTACAAGGGGGCTGTGTGGCGCTACCTATAAGGGGGCTGTGTGGCGCTACCTATAAGGGGCTGTGTGGCGCTACCTACTGGGGGAATCTGTGAGTGGTGGGCTGATGGTCATTTTATTGTGATTCTGGGGCTGATGGTCATTTTACTGTGAGTGGGGGGCTGATGGCCATTTTACTGTGAGTGGTGGGCTGATGGTCGTTTTACTGTGAGTGGGGGCTGATGGTCATTTTACTGTGAGTGGGGGGCTGAAGGTCTTCAAGTGGTTTCCGCCTCTGACCTCCAATTGAAATTAATAGGAGGCAGAAAATACCTGCGGCGCTCGTTTGGAGCTTTTTTTCCTGCGTCTTTTGCATTAGCTTCAATGGCTTAAGAAAAAACACAAAAAAAAGGTCAAACAACGCTGTCAGTTCCTGATGGAATTTTGAGGCAGATTTTTTTGCCTTACAAAACAAATGTGTATAAACATATCCTACAAGTGTTTTATTTTTCCAGTGCTGCCTCGAGTCCGAAAAGGTAGGGAAACTCTGTACTAGGCTACAGTATCCCGTCGTGGAGCAGCTCAGTTCGTCGTGGGAACGGGGCCTAGGTGAGTACAATTTTTGTTTTTGTTTGGGGCACTGTCTGCAAGGGGGAAGTGGGGGGACTGTATTGCACTGTCTACAAGGGGGAGGTGTGGGGGGCTGTATGGCACGATCTACAAGGAGGAGGTGGGGGATTATGGCACTGTCTACAGGGAGGCTGTATGACAAAATCTACAAGGGGGCACCATACTATGGGGGCCACTAAGCGGACATTATACTGTGTAGGTGTACTACAGGTGGCATAATACTGTGGGCACAATTAGAGGACAAAATACTGTGTCCTTAAAGGGGTTGTAGTATATTATATTATATTATTATTATACTGTATGGGGGCACTAAAGGGGCATTATAATTTTTTTATGGGGCATTTTTTTTTAATGATGGGGGTGGGGCGCCGAAAGATCATTTCGCACGGGGCGCCATCTGTCCTAAGGCCGGCCCTGATCATTACCCTTCTACTACTTATTATAAATTAAATCCCATATTCAAATTCAAACAATATTAAAATCATGGCTGCCTATCCTATAATCGTATTGTTCTATTGTGGACTTTTTTGGAATAGATATAGTTTTCTTATAACAAATAGGTAGAGGTCAACTGGTAGTGAAACTGCTCTTCTCCGAGTGGCTGCAGTCCACACGGACACAGACAACAGTAAACAGGATAAACATGCCCATCTTTAAGAGCATAAATCAAGAACCCCCCCTCCCCCCCCCGACATGTTTCTCTGTGAACATGGCGTCCTCAGCGGTAACGGAGCATAACTTCTTGGGCATTCCAGTGAGGATTCTCTAAAAGCTGGCACCATTCTATGAGTTCTTTTGGCACAATTGCTTCTTGGCACAATTTAGTGCCATCACTAGACCTAAGCACCCAGTTTTGCAGAGCCGTTAAAAATGTACAACTTAGTGCTATGTGATGACATAGCTATTTAGTAGTAGGCTTACAAATTTATCATGGAATAAATATAATAATAAATAAGCCTAAAAAGTTCCCAGTGGATACAGGCACCCATCATAAGACAACCATTGAAACCTTTAGGGCTCTAATATACAGTACCTTCCTATGGCTCAGATTTCATACAAAGGCATAAAGAGGGATGTGGTCTATTAGATGCCATATTACAAAGGTATACTATGTAATAGGCTGATGTGGAGGCACTATACCATAGCTCCCAACCGTCCCGGATCAGGAGGGACAGTCCCGGTTTCTCACCGCTGTCCCGTCATCCCGGGCGGTCTGCAAAATTTCCCGCTGTATCAAAACAGCTGATCGCTGCTGACAGGTGCCCTGCATGCCAGATGACTGCAGCAGCGATCAGAAGAAGGCAGGAGTCTTGCAGCGGTGTTCTCACTGGGATCGATGCCGGCATGGGAGTGGTCCAGTCCAGTCACCTGACCTGTCATCTGACCTCACCGGTCAGGTGACTGGACAGGTCCACTCCCGGGCCGGCATCACCAGTGAGAACGCCGCTGCAAGACTCCTGCCTTCTTCTGACGGTGAGTGACGTCAAAGCAGAGCGGAGAGTGGCAGCAGTAGGCTACCTCTACCGCTTTCCGCTCTGGCAGCATTGTGGCACAAAGTATAAGGGGGTTGTGTTGCGCTACCTACAGGGGGGGCTGTGTGTGGAGCTATCTACTGGGGGGCTGTGTGTGGAGCTATCTACAGGGGGGCTGTGTCTGGAGCTACCTACAGGGGGGCTGTGTGTGGAGCTATCTACTGGGGGGCTGTGTGTGGAGCTATCTACAGGGGGGCTGTGTGTGGACCTATCTACAAGGGGACTGTGTGTGGCGCTATCTACAGGCGGGGCTGTGTGTGGAGCTATCTACAGGAGGGCTGTGTCTGGAGCTATCTACAGGGGGGCTGTGTCTGGCGCTATGTACAGGGGGGCTGTGTGTGGAGCTATCTACAGGGGGGCTGTGTGTGGAGCTATCTACAGGGGGGCTGTGTGTGGAGCTATGTACAGGGGGGCTGTGTCTGGCGCTATGTACAGGGGGGCTGTGTGTGGAGCTATCTACAGGGGGCTCTGGTGGATGATTTTTCCATTGACCGGTAGCAGAGTTACACAACTGGACAAAAAAAATCCCTATCATGTAACTCTGCTACCTGTCAATTGAAAAGTCAGCAACCACAGGGTCTCCCTCTTGACTTTCATTGTTCTCAGCCTTTTGGTTTGTCCTGCAGCTGCTGCCACTATGATGAGCAAATGTTATACCCAAGAAAGGAAAAGTAATATAAAGACGACATAACTGGATCCAAAATATCTGTAATATCCAGACAATCTAGAGATCCGCAGTGACAATGTGCGCTTGTTATTTGCAGAAGGATCTGGCCGTGATTTGATGTGTTTATGCGGGATATTGGGCGTGGTTAGGGGTGTGGCTTAAAAATGTCCCTCTTTTACGAGTTCAAAAGTTGGGAGGTATGCTATACGGTGGCTCCATTAGTGCCTACGGCCCTGTAGTAAGAAGCCACAGGGACTCGAGCTTTATGCACACAGCTCTATTGTGAGCATGAGGAACTATTGGGAAACAGAACTTTTTTTTTCTTCTTTTGTTTTCCTGTAAATAATATGTTTATGGTTGTCTGTGTTTCTGCTCTTTCATCAATGCATAGAAAAAAAAATCAATACCATTTGTAATAGTAGGAACATAAGAAAAACAACTCTTACATTACAGCGCAGGTAAAGAGTGAGGAGCTGCATTGTGTTGAGGGTTTTTTTTGTACATCTCTGCATGAATTTTCTTTTGCTATATTTGAATACTCATTTACTCAGCAAGGTATCTGATAAACCAGACTATCCCCTACTTACTAACTTTCAGCATCCTTATACTGTAGAAATTAAATAGCCCTTTTTGTGGCACTTAATAATAATAATGCCTTGGGCAGCTGTGTGCGGAGAAAGAAACTCAACACCGCTTAACTTCTCCCGTTTTATAAATATACAAAAACAATAAGACAACATGGAGAAACGCAGGGTGACATTTTATCGCAAGTAAACTGTGTTTGTAGAAATGCTATTTTTCCTGCTGGGTGCTTTGGTGCACCAACGTGTCCCAATGCATGTATGTGAAATGAATCAGAGCGGAAATGCTGAGATTTCCTTTTTAATTTCTTTTTATTGTCTGCTCTGATAGTCTCTACACCCTAGACCCTCACATTTTTGCTACAGTCACTTATGCTGCCTGAAATGGCTTTCAGGGACCATTTAACGCTCTCTCTGCCAAATATACACCATTGTCAGCCTGACGTTTTTAATCTACCTTTATTTCATGTACAATAATTTAATTTTTATTATTTTTTTAAAAGAGGGTTTCAACACAGCAGTAGAAATTCTGCACAATTTAGTTTGTAATTTTTAGGTCTCTAGGCTAATTTATTACACTCCGTTCTGCCATTCATAAGACCTTAAAGTGGTAGTCTCCGCCTTTTTACATAGAAGCCAGTCTGGTAATCAGCTGATCCTTGGTGGTCTGGCTTCACTAACCCCTAGTTATAACAGCTGATCATTGGGGCCAAGCAGCTTAACTACAGCGGCTGCATGGAAAATGCATTATTACAAACCAGCCATTCAAATGAATGCCTGACCATGTAATGAATAGGGCAAGCCGTGTCTGCCAAAGTGGAAAACCATCCTCTATGATGTCTATAGGCTTTTATAAAGCATATAAGGAGGGATTGCTATTGGGAGACAACCCCTCGAATGGTGGACTCTAGTGCTTGGTCCAATATATTTTTGAACTATTGGAAAGATCAAGAATTAAAATTATTAAGGCTCCATGCCCATTAGCTCCATGCTTCATGCAGGATCCATATATTTAGTGCCATAAATGGGTATTTGATCCCATTCTGTGACATCACGAAAATATTTCAAAGCTTTCCTTAGGATAATGCAGCTCTAGACCATAATACAGGCTGTAATTCAATAATTGCCTCATTCCTCTCCTGACGTGACTGAGGCCAGGGGGCATGGGACCCTTATAATGCCCGGACAAATATCGATGTCCACTATTATGCTGCTCAGGGTGAATACAGCACCCAGACCCATGCAAATCTAAGAGATATCACCTATAATTTTAGACAGGATAAATGTTCAGTTTTCCAGAATAAAAAAAAAGGATAAAGGTTGGGATGGTCGTACGTGGTAAAATGTCTTACTGACTTTAGGCTGGTGGCCCATCCCACAGTTCTTAGACCCCTGCTGATGGTCTGATCCTTCCCTTTTCTATTACCTATGCCATATAATGATTGGCTTGATCATTGAAACATTATATTGTATGCGTGTATCTATCATTATTTTATAAGTGTCATTTTGAGTAATCTTGACTTTCTTCTTTTTACATAATTCCTTAGGTATTCTCTATTTCCCACTTCATTCTATTCAGAAATGCTTGGTCCATAGAGCTCCTGTTTCACATCACACTTCCTACTCCTACCTACAAAAATGCTTTTATGGCTAATGTATGCAGCTTTTTCAGCTCACTAGATATAAGCCTTTCAAAGCCTTATCAGAGAGGCCGTTGGGCGGCGGAGAATGCACTTCTAATACTCACATACAGCACTTAGCAGCATTAAGAGGGTCTTTTTTTATCCGGTCAGATACAGCATGTGGCCTTTGCCCTGGACAATCTTCCTGTGTGATTGAAAGTACATGTTCAGAATCTTCTATACCTTTGCACATAAGAATTTCCAGAATAGGAATAACCTAGATACTAATTTTCGGAAACTAGACTTTGCTCTGTTAGAATGGAGAACTAACTGATATCTTAAGGGTTAATTCAGCAAATTGATAAAACCTGGCCTCTACATGTTGTTCTGTCCTTACCTCGTCACATCACGGAGGTTAGTACCCATGTGTCCCCCACACATTCCCTCCTCTCACGGAACATCTGTTACAACGGTTTTACAGGATCTCCGTGGCTTTCCATCCTTAAGCTCTAATTACTGAACCTCTGATTAGAATGAAAAGTGGCAGCATCTGCAGCATCCTGTCCCCTTCGTCTAGCCCCCCTACCTTCCCTTAGGGATCCTGGGAATCTACAGGGACCCATTCTAGCTCCAGACATCGGTTTGCGTCAGACAGTGCCAAGCTGCACCTGTGGCCAGGGCTATGGGAGGTGGGGGGCTTAAGAGAAGGAATGCATTAAGCAAGGGAGGGGGTAATGTAGGACCATGCTGTTTACTATCATATGCAGAACTATTAAGGGCTTGTTAACACGGAGGTTGTAATATGGATGCATACAGGCTCGGAGTTGTGTGCAGCAATAATCCAGAACTCATAGAAAACTATTTAGCCTCTGATTTTGTACTAGACTAATCCCAATTAATATACTAGTTGCTATTCTTTTTTACACATTTTACTTATCAGAATTTCCCAAGGAAAGGCCTAATAACATTGCAAGCTATAACTTGGGCAGACACATTAATGCATACCCATCACTTAAATACAGCAGAGGCAACCAAGTATTGGGCTGATTTGGTATTCAGAAAAATATAGCTTATAAACTCTCTAGGAATTGTTGACCACATCAAGACATGACACTCGATGAGCTTCATTCTATGGTGCTGTCACCAGGTCCTGTATTATCAAGAACATTGGTGCATCCAGAAAAACTACTAACATTGGCGTCTGTAAGAAGAAATGTTAGAGAAGCTTGTCAGGATGGAAAAGCGTAAAATAAACTAAAAGCCTCAACAGAATGAAAAGGCCAAGAAGCTCCCATCCTTCAGGAGCAGGTAGTGGTAGTACAGTTCAGGCCTTGTGACTCCATTTCTTCCCACCTCCCTCATCTCCTCCGCCTGCGATCATACAGGCCTCAGATGTGACTAAGGCAATGCTGGTACCTCATTATAGAGGCGTTTGCTGCCTCTTCTCCCAAGGAATCGCAGGAGAAGATAAGAAGCAACAAGTCTGACAGTGAGGGAGAGGGACATTATTCAGATTGAAGGAGGAAGAGAAGACTGAGGCTGAATGCTCAAGTAGCCACCTATGTTCTTCCATTTATGTACTACCAGAGTATAGATGACGTGTTCTACAGATCTCACCACACTAAAGGACAGGTCCAATGATTTATGACCCAGGGACACTTCTTGTCATAAAATTTTCCTCATAATGGAGCATAGGTACATAGTAGATCTTGATACGCTCATGTAACAACATTATGACGTGACGCTGGTGATGGGCAAGCATTGTGTTGGCATGTAGTGGCTACATTCACCTATGTCTTAATCAAACTTCTTTCCAAAGTTTGATTTTAAGGGCATCAGCCCTAAAATATAGAAATACTAGAAAATATTAGACATTCTATTTAGTAGTTTCTTAGTCATATGTATTTTTGGGTCAATTGAGTATCCATAGGGGCTGTCACCAAGATTTCCTAGAGTCCTGACTCGTGTATGTCAAATTGACCTAGTGAGATAAAAAATATTTGAGTGAAGATGTATCGCTGCATAATATAGGAGCTTTATTGGCAGCCATTATTGTTTGTCACATAAAGAAAAGACACAGTATAATAGGATTTTTGAAAGGGTTATCCTATTATGGTCTATAAAAGTCACAGAGGAAGTCCTCGCTCGTACGTAAGAGGGGACTTAGTTTGGTGGACTTGATCCAGCCATGGTCGTCCATTTATTAGGATGAGCATCATGTAATACTACATTTTGCAGTGGTATGTGGCGCAATGAAACCTCCCCAGCAATCAGTTTCCAGGAGCCAGCGGAGGAGTGGGGGGATGTTTTTAGAGGAGGGGTTGATGTTGACTCTTTTCTTACTTTGCTTTTTAACAATATTTCTGCATTAATAGTCATATGTTATATATATTTTTTTTTTAGCTTATTTTTATATACTGAAAAGGCTTTTAATGTTTTCATGCTTTTATTACTCAGCTTATACTTTATAATGTTTATATACTTGCAGACATTTAATTATCAGTCCATATGGATATGGTGCGTACATCTATATGTACTTAACAGGTCTGTAAATACAGACAATTAATAATCCCATCTCCAAACCCACAGTTGGGGTGCTTGCGAAACATGCTCGGAGGCCAGATATTTAAAACATATTTGTTAAAATATTCATATCTGCTTTAATGAACCAGTGGGCACCAACTGCTTGATTTGATAACTATACATATAGAAAGTTATACAAAAATGTAAAGATGATCAAAAAATAGGAACCATGAATTTCAAGTTTAGCTGACATGTCAGTCCTATATTTCATTTTATTCAGATATATTTCCTCCCAATTAAAAGGCTGAGAGAATGATCACAGGACAGTAAGTGACAAGGATTCACCATAATCACTATAGTCTTGCAATTAAATTAGAATATTAGATAGATTCATTTTATGAACTAATAAGACAGGACTGGACATAACCCAGGAGCCATACAGCCAACGCACCAAAAAATGATTGCTGACACCTACCTTATGAGATCATTTCTGTTACAGTCTGTGGATATACATCTTTCCTGGCTCTCTAACGGGTTTTTGCTATTAACCTATATTACCTATAAACAGGGAGCCTGACATCTGCAATCCCCTCTGATTGTTAGAATTGGGGAATATCATCCTTGTTACTCCTCCTATAGATGGTCGTAGTGGGGAGAAGTTGTATGGAACGATGGCGAGCATGCGAGTGGCCAACTCCATTTATTTGCTAAAATTTTGGCAAATTTTTTTGCACAGTGTCAGTTTGAGCACGACTCTTTTCACTAGATTACGCCTATTTCCCACTAAGCCACACACCCTTATCGAGCATGTCAAAACAATGTCTAAAACAGTTAATAACTGTGGTACACAGCACATATGCCAAAATTTGCTTTAATAGTAAATCTGCCCGCAACTGTAGTGGTGGAATGTTTCAAACCGCCATTGACAAACATAATGCCTGAACGCAGTATGAACCTAGC
Source organism: Rhinoderma darwinii (assembly GCF_050947455.1). Classification (NCBI taxonomy): domain Eukaryota; kingdom Metazoa; phylum Chordata; class Amphibia; order Anura; family Rhinodermatidae; genus Rhinoderma; species Rhinoderma darwinii. The sequence continues at coordinate 38,814,399 of NC_134699.1, read as the reverse complement.
CAAATCTGTAAAGTTCATGACAACAAAATAATGGAAATTACTGTATAAAGTTAAGAGCCATTACCATAATTCCATAAGCCAGATTGTCATTACAGCTAGCCAGGGATCAGGAATACTAAATGAGGCCAGTGGAAAATACTTCAACATAGCATTTATTCGCTTTCTTTACTCTTTTCCCCTGAAATTAATTGACTAAGCCAATTAATTAGCCTTAACGGTTTTAATGAATTTTATCTGTACAGACGAAACCACTATTATCCCAAAAGTATAATCCTGGCAAAAGTATAGTTTTAAAATCATTAACTAAACTAAATGCCTAGTGAAATGGATTATGACAAGAGAAGATAAAATAATATTGGCTTTATTTGTTAAAGGGGTTGGTTTGGGGAAACCCATTTTAAATACCCTATTAGGGCAGTTTGAGTTATTATAGGGGAGTCTCTCATTTGGAACTACAAAAAGCATCTCTATCTCTGTAAGGCTCAGCATTTCCGTGTGTTACAAAGACAGTCCACTCAATGGAAGACATGTATCGCTGCAGGTCCTAACGGCACCACGGTATTACCTTTATTTGGGGGGCCCAACAAAAAAAATTCCAAAGTGGACATCCTTAATGATCTGAAGGCTTAGCTCATAGCTTTTGTCCGCTTTGGACAATACTTCTTTGTTTGTAGGGCTCCCCAAAAATAAGCTAATAATAGGGGACATTTATCCATCTATATGGTCACTGGGGGTCGGGGGTAAGACTCAGGCTGCATTGACAGAAACTGTTTTAATAGTGGTTTTGTTGCTGTACTTTTTTTAAATTACACAAAATTCTAGGGAAATTTCCTGTTACTGTTCCTTTGAGAAACAATAATTCCCATGTATACATGTTTTTTTTTGGGTGAGTTAGTGGTATGTTAAAAAAAACTTACCATCGTAGCCCTGTATGAACTCTTTTTGTCTCTATCCAAACTAAAGTCATTCTTAATAGAGCTGAGACAACTTCGGTGGAGATGTTCTCAAACAGATCCCAATAATTTCTGATGGATTCTTATTGCCATATAAGACAAGTTTTCAATCCGAGCACCAGAAGCTTGACGGAACAGAACCAAAGCAAATGTGAACAGAGCCTAAGCAAATACTTATTTAGGTCTTTCCCTAGAAACTTTGCTCAGCCTCTTTTTATGATAATATTCAGGAGATCTATTCTGCCATCTGTCATCATTCAGCAAATGTGGGAATGGATCTCAGCACACAAGAGGTTAATTTTGCAAATGTTTAGCTTTTCTCCTATTCCTGAATCCAATCCCGTTTTTGGAAAATAATGGAGAATGAGCCATCAAATATTGTTGTGAATGCATTCTTACTGAAAACTCCAACAGAAGACTTTGTAGGTACAGGGGTCAACTTTCTGCATACATGGCGCTATTCAAAGCAACTGTATGCAAAACAAACATATAGGGACATATTTGCTATTCAAAATGCACTAGAATTGTGGCGTACATGCCGTGCACCACATTTATTAACTGTTTTAGACACTTTTTTTCTACATGCTAGCGGAAAGGGGGTGTGGCATTAAATGTGACATCGTACGACAAGAATGTGCCAACATTTTGGTGAAAAAAACTGACGTGAACTAAGCCAAAACAGTCCTTGACATTTCCCACCCCTCACTTGGTAACAATGCAGTTCCTCTGGAGAGTAAATCTTGTACAAGTCTTTGCCACCAAGTAACAAAGGGGATGGGATCAACCAGGGCCGGGCCCTTTCTCTCCAAGGACCTCATAGCACCTGCATGATCTGCCTCTATGGTAAGTATGTCCCTGTCTAGAGTATTGAAGCTTTAAAGGATTCTAAACCTAAATCATATCTTATGTAAATCTGCTGTCCAATTGAGTTCAATCTATTGTCCTCTGTAACCAGACATTATAGGTGGGGGAGAGGCTGGCTGTAGTGTACTTCAATGGGATTAGTGTTAGGACGTAAGAGTAATCACTACTTAAAGGGAATCTGTCACCAGGTTTATGCTGCCCTATCTGAGGGCAGCATAAAGTAGTGACAGTGATCCCGATAATGGCGCATTGTCACTTACTTTGAAATACTTTGTGGTTTTCATAAAACCCCATTTTTCTAGGTGCAGCTCATGAATATAGAGAACTACATAGCGTGCTAAGTCGTCATCGACACTCATGAGCTCGGCTAGTCCCGCCCACCCACCATTGATTGACAGCTTTCCCCCGATTCTCAGTATGGGGAGAAAGCTGTCAATCAGTGGTGAGAGGGCGGGGCTAGCCACAACTCACTTCAGAGTATTTCAAAGTAAGTGACGGAGCGCTATAATCAGGGTCTCTTTTACTATTTGATGCCCTCAGATACTGCAGCATAAACCTGATGACAGATTCCCTTGAATTTCCATACACATTTATATTTTTTATTTTTTTTTGCTGCTATTTCCATAAAAATTACTTTTTATATGCTTTCTACCTTAGGTTTTTTGGTCCTTTAGATGTCTCTTAAAGAATATTCCACTTTTATCCCACATTTTTAGGTTCTTTGATTATATATGATGAATTACCGAGTCCTGCTATTGAAAGTCCATTTTATGTAAAGATTTCTACAGGCACAAAATCAATCATAAAACAAAAGCCTACTGTTTTCTTTAATAAGAGTGTTTGGTCAGAGCAACGAATAATACATATTAACATGACTTTACAGAGTAACTTTTGCAAATGACTGAGACACACTCACAGCAGGATAACTTGACATTTCTTCTGTAGGCATTTTAGGCAGGGAAATGCAATTTCCATGACTATAAACTTCTAGAGTAAAACTCAATCTCAAATTTAAAGGGGCTGTATAGATTTTTATAAATAAAGTTGATAGAAAAGAGCAGTGTTTAGGCGTTATACACATGGCCAACTTGCTCGACTTTTTATGTAACTCTGATAGACTTAAATGGAGAGAGTCCGCAGACGTGCGCGGCTAGCTCAACATTCACTCACAGCCACCTCTCCTGGCATATCGGGAGTCTTTGGTGGGAAGACCCCTTTGAGGTCGAGTTTTGACTTGCAGGTTGATGCAGTATTTACATGCATTTGTTTAGCTAAAACTATCAATGGCTTAAAATAGTATAAAGCTTTCACTTATACGTATGTCCCCTCCCTTTAGGCTCCACTCCTGTTTGAAAAAAATGCACACGTCTGAATAGGGCTGCAATGCAAAATCTATACCAGTCCACGTCCCACGTCCCACCCCCCAATATGCCACTGACCGTCACTTGTTATTTACAGCACTATCCTTTTTTGGCAGAGCTCTTTGGTTCCTTCCCAGGACACCAGGCTTAGGTGCAACTGCAACCTCTGCACCTGCTATCGCTATGCCATTAATGGCTGAGCAGTCTATTATAGGATTCTTGAACTGAGTTAATGAAGTGAAGTCCCATTTTTTGTACCTAATGAAGGGCACTTCCCTATTTAACCTAAACTGCTTTATAAGCAGCACATTTGTTGGGCAGGGTACCTGTCGGTTTGTCTAGAGCAGTAGCGGCCTGTTGTCAATGTGACGCCACAGTTCTTTGTTCTGCATAGTGCGCAGTTTGGCCGCAAGATTGAGGCCGCGCCACAGAGGATGATGTCAGAGGCTTGGGAGCGTAAAGGGGAACTATGCTTGGAGTTCATTGCTTGATTCTCAACCATGGTGGTGTTTTCTGGTTTTCCCTGTTGTTTTCCTGTGTTTGGCCCGCCTTTGTTTTGAACCCGCTTGATCCCATAATCCGTATAACGACCTCTGGCCTAACCCTGATCATGCTTCCTGATACTCGTTTTTGGACCTGACCTTGCCTGCCTGTTACTGACCTGGATACATTTTGACCTCAATATTGATTGTACTCACCATCTGCAGCCCGACGGTTTAATGGGGACTTGGGAATCCTACCGGCAAAGTTCATTCCCCCTTGTAGAAGTTAAAGGTGATGAATGGGGGATTCCTTAGATACAGGCCCTTGGGTTAGACAGTGCTAAGTCAATAATGGTTCCGTCATGCACCTTCTTGGCCTGCTGGCAAACTACACGTGCTCTCAAGCGCAGCTCCATTTCCGTCAAGTTCCTTGGTGATGCTCCAGACTGTTCCTGCTACATCATCGCTCCTGAGTCGTTGCCCAAGTTTCCGCCTACGCTAGCCAGGGACCAGCATCCAGGTGCTCTCTTTTGCGTATAGTCTAGTAGAGTGTTACAACATCCATGGATGAACGATGCATAGATAGCACTGCCTGGGACTAAACCAGTGCAGAATTTACAGTATATTACAAAGTATAACAACCTGAAGAACCCCTTTAAAGCCAGTGATAGGATAATCTTTTCCTGCCAGCAGTGCAGCTCTCCGAAGATTATACTGTTTATTAAAGGAATCTTTGGACACAAATCTGTTCTTACAATTCCACCATCTTCTTTTCCCAATATATTTACCGTAAGCTCTGTGAAAGAACAAGATGTACAGTATTTGTGGGACTCAAAGGATATGTTCACACAGGTCGGATACGCTGCGTAAAAGTACGCGGCATATCCGACCTAGAGCCCGCAGGAATTCTGTACGAAAAACTGCACCAAATTATGGTGCAGATTTTTTAATTAAATTTTCGCTGAGGAAAACTGAGTTAGAAAATAATAGGAAGGCTATATTTCCCCCGGCCATGCATTACCATAGCGACGCATCCCTCTCTTCTCCGTGCAGTCCGGCTTCCTGTGATGACGCTGCAGCACATGTGACCGCTACATTCTATGATTTGCAGCCGAAATGCCATCCCTGGAGACCGAGCAGCACGGAGAACAGAGGGACGCATCGCTATGGCAACGCCTGCGAGTTAAGTATAGACTTTTTTTAATACTGATTAACTAGGGAGATTCGCCATTCAGGAAACATTAGGAGGAAGATTTACTAAAACTCGCGTTTTAGACACCAGTTTTAGTATGAAGTCTGCAGGCCTCTTAGCTACTTTGTCGCATTTTCTGCTGTGTGTGCGCCAGAACAGAAGATCTACGGAGGTGGCGTAGGTTTTCCCTATAATTTACGCCAGCTTCTGGTGTAAATAAAAGCAAATATGTCTGGTCGTGTTGGCTCTGCCCCTTCTGCTTAGCTCCACGCCTCCTTTTTAAAGTGGCGTGTGTGGCATAAATGCATCATTTTTTTTAAGCAAATTGCAACCTTTGATGTATATACTGTATGCGACTTATCTACTCCAGAAAAGTTGACATCTTTACAGAAGAGGACAATGAATGCTATAAATGGAGTCGGGCAGGAATCCCCCCCCCCTAATATGGGGCAATTGCCATCCGCCTCATATGTTTTTTTTCCTTCGTCACAGTCGAGTTACAAGTTGGACTTGATGGACCTGTCTGTTTATTCCACCTTATCAACTCTGTAACTATGTAACTCGAGGACTTAAATTAGCATTTTTTTTAATTTTATGAAAATATTTATTTTTTAGACTTATATTTTGGAGCTGTTTATTTGCTAACTTACTGCTTCAAAATGCTTGTGGTGTTATCACTTTGGAGTACCAAGCCTTTTATAGATACACACAATGCAGTAATCATTATTTCCCATTACAAGAAGAAAATTACACACTGATATGAAATATACCACATCATGATGTTGACAAGTGATGTTTTTAGTTCACATATGAACATGTCACATTAACTTGTATGTCTTTTTTATGCCTTTATTGTCATCTCTTGTATATATGCAATAGTAAGGGCTCGGCTCTGTGCAGTGTCAGACTGGGATTCCTTTGGCCTTCCAGATTAAATCATTTCAAAGGCACACCCTCCACTATACAGAACATGCCCATTTCTTTTTCTACTTCAAGCACTTTATTGTTATCACTGCACACACAGGACATATCATCAGTAAGGGTTAAATAAGTTATTTGTGAACCAACCCTTAAAGGGAATGTGTTGGCAGCAAAACATGTTTTTTTTTTTTTTTAGTTAAACAATTAGTGTATAGGTGATTAAACATTGTTCTATTTTTTTTATTTTTTTTTCACGAGTCAGGAAATATTATAAATTGGATTCAATTGGATTCTAATTTATAATATTTCCCATTGCTGGTCACTAGATGGAGCCATTCCCAAAATTGCAGCATTGCATGTGGTAAAGCAACCACATTGCTTTATGCTGCAAAATTGGGTAAAAAGCCCTCGCTCTAGTGAGCTCTCAGCATCCCCCCCTCCTTTATCCTGGCTAGTGCCGGGATAAACGAGGGGATTGAACGGTCTAACTTCCTACACTGTGTGTCGCCTTTTTTTGAGCTAACACACAGTGTAGTAGGTTTACATACAGTAGTAAACACACACAAACACGAACATACATAGAAATCTCTTACCTGCTCCTGCCGCCGCGGCTCCCTCCGGCCCGTCCGCTCCGTCTGCTGCTGCTGGTCCAAGTGCACAAGTCCGGAAGCCGCGACCGGAAGTAGTAATCTTACTGTCCGGCCGCGACTTCCGGTCCACAGGAAAATGGCGCCGGATGGCGCGCATTTCAAATTGGACTGTGTGGGAGCGGCGCATGCGCCGTTCCCACACAGACGGCGTACATTGAAGTGGATGGAACGGGCCCCGTTCGCAGTCCCTATGAGACTGTGGCTGCCGTATTCCATGTCTGTATGTGTCGTTAATCGACACATACAGAAATGGAAAAAAAAATGGCAGCCCCCATAGGGAAGAAAAAGTGTAAAAATAAGAAAAAGTAACACACAAACACACAAATTAATTCAAACGTTTTTAATAAAGCACTAACATCTTTAACATATTAAAAAAAAAATTGTGGTAACACTGTTCCTTTAAGAAATAGACCCTAGTGGCAAATGATTGGCTCCAAAGTCACCTCCTGAGGATAAGCCATCAATTTCTTAGGACTGGAAAACCCCTTTAAGGAATAGGCGGACTGCATTATCAAGAAGGTGGGGAGAAGCGGGGGTCATATAGTTTGAAGAAAAGGAAAATAGACCAGTCACTCTTTTTGTGATACCAATGACGGTGCAGTCACACACGGCAGATTTTGTTGCAGAAATTTGTCAATGTGGTTGTTTCTGCAGCCTGCACATGGTTTTCTGCAAATTCCATTCAGATAAATAGAACTGATTTTCAGTCGCAGAAAATGTTTGCAACAATATCTGCCACGTGTGACTGCACCTTCTAAGTGGTGATGGTTTATTACAAATTTAAATTATTTTCTTAAAAAAAAACAAAAAACTTTTTCAACCTCACTCACCGTGTAATTATGTAGATTACTTAATATGTGTAATTGGTTCAGGGATTTATTCTGATTGCTGTAGTTGTCAGAAGATTATTTTTGCCCTTATAAGCAAGTTGTCAACTAAAACTGATGAATTTTGCTATTGACTTCGCTTGGATCAACACAGTATGAAATAATAGGTTCAGCTTAAACCTTATTGTCTTTTTTTTTTAAACATAGGCTACTATGAATTCTCCACACAGTCTATACCTGACTGCTGTTTACACCAGATATGTAAAAAAATCCACCATGTGTGACTATTAACAGTGAAAACAGAAAATTGATCTGTGCCAAAAAAACAGTACAACTTGGGCCGGAATTCTGGCGCAACAACAATTGTAAATCTGCCCCTAAATATCCCTGTATTAAGCTGGAGGCATAGGGGGGGGGGCAGATTTATTATTAGGCTGGGTTCACACGACCTCTTTTCAGACGTAATGGGGGCATTTTACGCCTCAAATTACGCCTGAAAAGACGGCTCCAATACGTCTGCAAACATCTGCCCATTGCTTGCAATGGGTCTTACGATGTTCTGTGCAGACGAGCTGTCATTTTACGCGTCGAGGTCAAAATACGGCGCGTAAAATGACTGCTCATCAAAAGAAGTGCATGACACTTCTTGGGATGTTTTTGGAGCCGTTTTCTCATAGACTCTATTGAAAACAGCTCCAAAAACGGACGTGAAAACGCAGCGAAAAACGTGAGTTGCTCAAAAAACGTCTGAAAATTAGGAGCTGTTTTCCCTTGAAAACAGCTCCGTATTTTCAGACGTTTTTTGTTAAGCATGTGAACATACTCTTACTGTCTGAAACTTAAACGGCTTAAAACTAGACCAGACAGGCAGAAGAAACGTCACATGTATCACAGTGGTGGATGTTGTATGATAAATTTGTCCCATCTTGCTAGACATGTTAGCCATTTTTCTCTTATTTATGCCACCTCTTTGTTGCGCTATCTTGGCGCATGTTGCCACATTTTAAGCCACGCCACTTTTACGAACCCACATCACTTTTTAGCCAAAATGTGCCTAAAACACATAATAAATCTGGTGCAAAGCATGTATGCCAGTTTTCTTGTGTGAAAATTGAGCCAGAATTCTATCTCATTTAGCTTAGTAACTCCCCCCCAATAGTTACATAGTTACATAGGTTGAAAAAAGACAGGTCCATCAAGTCCAACCTTTCTCAATAAATTACCTGTCATTCATTGCTCGATTAATTCTAACCCTCAAATAATCATTTAGCCTTTTTTAAAATACACAGTATTTACATAGTATCTGCCATTACTATTTCTTGGGGAAGGGCATTTCATAGTTTGACCACTCTAACTTTAAAGAACCCTTTTCTATATTGATGCCTGAAACGTCTTTCATCCACCTCCAATAAATGTCCCCTGGTCCTTTGTAGAGTACTTGGAAGGAACAGATAATGTGCTAGTTTATTTTATTGACCACACATACTGTATACTTATACATGTAATAAAATCACCTCTAAGACGTCTTTTTTCCAAGCTGAACAAGACCAATTTCTCTAACCTTTTATTATAAGCGACACCTCCCATCCCATGTAATAATCTAGTTGCCCGCCTCTGAAACCTCTCCAGTTCTCCTATATCTTTTTTATAATGTGGAGGCCAAATCTGAATTACATATTCAAGATGTGCCCTCACAAGGGATTCATAGAGTGGTAATATTACATTTGAGTCACAGGTTTTTATTGCTTTTTTTGTACACCCTAAAATTCTATTTGCTTTTGAAGCTGCTGCTTGACATTGAGTGCTGCTGCTTAGATTATTTGTAACCAGAATACGCAGGTCCTTCTCTTGTTTCGTTATCCCCAATTTTATTCAATTTACTGTCTATGCATTAATACTATTATTGCATCCTAGCTGCATTACTTTACATTTATTGACATTATATATCATCTACCATGTTTTTGCCCATGATGCCAGCTTATCTTCGGTCTTTCTGTAATATTTTAAAGTAAAGCTATGTTCTGAGTATCCTACAAAGTTTTGTATCATCAGCAAAAACGGACACCTTACTATCAATCCCATCCACAAGGTCATCAATAGTGAGATTAAAAAGATTGGGGCCTAACACAGATCCTAGTGGTACCCCACTGCTGACTTTTTGAGTAGATGGTTTGAAAACATACTAGATCTGTAAAGTTTGGCATAAGATGTCCTTATAATTCTTTGAGGATTTCCTAACACTAGTACGCCAGTCTTAAAAAGAAGCACGCTAGAGCAAGTTGCAACAAATTTATTAAGAGGCACATGCATTTGTTGCATCTTTTGCTGTCCATGAGCCAAAAATTGTAATTTACGCCAGCTGCAAACTGGCATAGATTTCCGTTATAATTTATGCCAATCTCTGGCTTAAAATATAGTCAATTTGTTGCAAAGCCCCACCCATTTTATTAAAGGTGTTGAGAGCGACATAAAAGGGAAAAAAGTTGCAAATTATTGCACAAAATTGGCATGCTCCAAAATGTGCAACTTTTTTCTGCAAGAATGTTGGTACAAATGGCATAATAAATCTCCCCTTAAATGTCTACCTGCTTGGACCCCCAGCAATTAGCTGTAATCTGTGGGGAAACCTGGCAGTAAGCGTTTATTTTCCCTGCAGCGCTACCACAAGGGAAATTAAGCATTACACAGTGCTCATTCATATCAATGGGTTGTCTGCGTAATGTAGGATAGGACATTTCCTCCAGAGCGAGAGATGCTCCTTGTAAACGCTCTCAACTCTGGCCAAGAAATGAGGATCATGAAAAAAGACTGCCCCTCGATTAAATCCCTCATAAGTATATGGAATTTGAAACTTAACCACCACTTTAAACAATTTTTTTTTTTAACTTAGATGCAACTGTAAATTTGTGGAGCATATGATATAGAGAAATTAGTACAGAATACACACACATTTCTATATATAGAACATAATCCCATTTTTATACTCATTTGCCACTATAAACCCAATGACATTATAAGTCCATTAGCCTTCAGATATATTAATTTCTTATATGCACCATTTTGCATCATACACTTCTTTTATAAGAAAACATGTCTGTCGAAACATCTGCATAGACAGTCACAGCCTTGATTCTTCGTGGAATGAGGGCCAGGTGGTGGAGGCCTTGCTCTTCTATCATGTCTGGCAGATCAAGTCATAACAGTAATAACGCCTGCCAATCCTGCTCCTGTAAAGTCATTAAATGTAAGGTTAATGGGTATTGACTCCTTTGCAGTAAGATGGGGGGGGGGGGGGGGGGGAGTTGGGTTTTTCCTATCCAATTTATGTTACATTTACCTAGATATACAGGGGGACAGAGCACCCCCTGTAGGCATATAGGCATGTTTTGGTCTATCTGAACATCCATGCTGTTGGAGAAATCAGTCGTTTTTTTGTGATGTCTATGGTAATTTTTGCCTTCTGAAATCTCTTGTTCCTATAATACAATGGAGTATGCTCCCAAAAGTGTGTAATAATGGTTGCATTTTGTGGATTGTGGAAGTATTGGATGAATTCTCTGGTTTACTAAAGTAACTTTAGTTACCATCTTAGTTAGCATCTCCAAAGTTAATTTGGTCATTGACACAAGTTAGCTGTCAGTCAACATCTATCTTCCCAGACTCTGCCATTTAACATGCCCGGTAACCTTGGACTCCTCAGACATGTAGGAGGAACTACCGCTGTCGCTATGAAATGAAAGAGACACACCTTCTTCTTTTATACTTCTTTACTTCAGCGAGCAAATAACAGTAAATCCTCTTCTATGGAGCAGACAGGAATCCTGAGGTTGAGGACTTCGATCCCGCTGGAAGTCCCCCGGAGAGAGGTTGTGCCTGACCCCACGTTGCCGGCTTGGCTGTGGACACGCCACTGCCAGTCACGGCGGGAGCTACCCGCTACTGGCAGCCTACCCTAGGGTAAGAGTCACACTCCAGGCCCACGGGTCGCGTCGTGGGAATCAGCGAACTACCGTACCTACTGGCACCGTCACGGGTCCTTGCGGAGCTATCCGCTACCTTTCATGACAAACCCTCTCTCTCCTCAGTCGGTGGTCCGAAACGATGGACCCCCTTGGACGCAAGTGAACTGGTGGGCTGACACTAAGGTTTACACAAGGTCCAGCTAATAGTCCAACAAAGTCCTGTCAACCCGGCCGTTCCTTCTGTCTGCTCCTGTCCCAACAAGATTCATCAATAACAGTTCCATGCAAGGGTTACAGTCGGGGATTCATCAATAACAGTTCCATGCAAGGGTTACAGTCGGGGATTCATCAATAACAGTTCCATGCAAGGGTTGCAGTGGGTTACCTCTGAAGGGCACGCAGAGACACTGGCGCGGTAATTGAGAATGGGGTGGTGAGCCTGTACTAGGCCTAATTCAGGCTACAACTGAGGATGGTGTACGGCTAAACTTAACGTACTCTGTGACCAGGATAGACAAGGGCCGTACTCCTGGCGATGGGTAAGGTTGTGCTGCGGCTACTGGTATTTCTCCTGGGGAGGTCTGCGGGTCCTAGTTAGGGCTATGTGGGGTGGCTGGTACCTGTAGTGGATGCTGAGGCTCCACTCCACTCCTGCTCCGGGCAGTTGCTCTTTTCACCTCAGGGAGGCACGTTCCTCCTGTAGCTTCCCTCTTGGGCCACACTGCTAGCCCTCCTCTCTGCAGCTGCTGATCTGGCAGCCTCTACCCCCTCTCTTCTTCTTCCTCCACCACCCGGCTCCTCTATCCTTTTTCCTTCTGTCTGCCGTCCGGTCACCTGACCATCTTTCTCCTTCTCTCCACTTGCTCCCGCTCTGCTCCTCTCGATTTCGCGCCACCGCGCTCACTTCCGCACCCTCTCTTACATCCGGTCCTCCTCCTCTCCTCTGGAAGCGCACGCGTCATGGCCTGTCGGCAGAGCGGCCGTTGCCATGACGCCCAGGACGCACCTCCGAGCCATAGTCCAGTCCGTGTCACTGCGTGGGTTCCCCTGTACCGCCGAGAATTACAGGTACACCCCTTACAGACAACTCTGGTGCAGCTTTAAAACAAAGAAAACTCTTTTTCCATAGTGCTTTCTAGGATTTCAGGTACCGGGGGCATGCTTCATATCTGGTGGCACTACCATAGAGCACGTAGAATTTGGGTGCGTGCATGCTTCCTTATCTTAACCCTCACTGGTCATAACTTGAGAAAAAAAAAATGCCCCTGGGAGTCTCTTTTTTCAAAAATTCCCCACATACCCCACCATTCCCGTGTTTTAATTTATTTTGTCTTCCTGGCTGTGAAATAAACAATGGCAGTGTCATGGAAGAAGCAAACTCCTTGACTTTTCTGAACTTAAGAGATTTATGTCTTGACACATGAATAATGAGAAAATTATGCCATACTCCTAGAAAAAGCGGATAGGTTCAAGTCAATACGGTCTCCATGGGCTGCCAATGTCAGAAATACCCTTTTTGCCCGACAAACTCTTTCCCTCTGTTCCTGAGTGGACTGTGTAAGCTTTGCGCTATTATGGTGTAGGTTACCTACCAGCTCTAGGGAAATGCTAAGGCTACTACTTTGTCTCTTCATGAGAATGGGGCTGAGCCTATAGCCATCAGATTGATGTCAGGTCCCAAATCTCATTATCTAATGGCAATGGCCGGCATTAGTAGAAGAGAATATTAACAGTACTCAAGCAACGGGCCAACCAAAAATACACCAACATGATAAACCCATAACCACTATGCTTCATGTAATTTTATGGCTCTGACGCTTACTGCCGTATCTTTTATTAATATGACTATATTTACAACGCGTACAAGTTGAGTAATGAACAGAAGCTCACGCTTATTATACATTTTCCACTTCCAGCCTCATCAATACTGGCTCTGCGCAGGAAAGTAAATGAGAGAGGAGATAAATAATTACACACTGCGTGAGGATCCTCCTGTCACAGCTCAAGCACGCATGGGATGCAAGTTGAAACTTTAAATACAATATTTACAGAGGGGGAAAATCTAACTATTTACCGTACATCTATTTGGTTTAATAGATTTACAATTTAATGTTAAAGGGGTATTCCCATTTTGTAATGGCATATCCCTATGAAGAAGGAACCAAGCTCCCTTCAGTTTATTCCCTGCATAGCGGTGCTCCCCGCCACCCACTATGCATGGAAATGCAACACAGCTCCATTAAAGTGAAATACTGTGAAGGAGCAGCAGCGCTCTACTAGAGCTTTGGATCCTTCATTCTGAGTATCGGTGGGAGTCGCGGCAGTCGGAGGCCCACAATCAGTAATTGATAGCATAACGTAAGGATACGCCATTGCTTCTAATAATTAAATATCCCATTAAAATTGAAAAAGAAGAAAAGCAAATAGAGACACCAAGTAAGCGTGACTCCACCTTTATTTTTACTGTACAATGTAGGGAGAATTTATTAAGACGGGCAGTTCATGCACCAGTCTTCGTCTAAAGAACATTTGAGAAAGATACTCCTAATTTATTAAGAGGTGCACAAATAAATTAGGCGCATCTTTTGACGTCCGTCTGCCAAAGAGTCAAATCTATGCCAGCTAAAATGTAAGCCTGTTTTCTGGCATAAATTATAGCAAATATATTTGGTTGCAGTGGCCCTGCCCCTTTCTCTGTAGTCCCGCCCATTTATTTCTAAAAGTGGAAATAGAAAAGTAACAACACAAAAAGCACCGAAAGTATAAAAAACTGTGCATGTCCCTGATGAAGCTTCCGTCCTCAACATAGAAATTGATTCAGCAGCTTCATGCAGATATTTCCATCTTTTATATAAAAGGACTTGCTTTAGCTTTATTTATTAGATGATGGTGATTTTTTTTATCTTTTGCTTATTTGGTGGACTTTGTAACTAATTGTTAGTGTTCCAGTTTCCCATAGAGTTATCGTCTCACGATACAATGCTCTCCTAGAACTAATTAATATTGTAACTTGAGGAAGGACTGTGGAGGAGCCTAGAGAAACGAGCAATGTTATATATATATATATATATATATATATATATATATATATATATATATATATATAAATATTTATTTGGAACAAGCATTAGTAGAAAATATATTGCATAAAATGATTCACACGTATGTTTAAAAAGTTAACAAGAAAAGGAACACAAATTAAGCTAGAAGAAATTGGATCTTCAAAGAATGGCTTTTGGCAATATGGGAATGTTTACAGAACAGGAAAACTAAAAAGAAGTTTAACAAGCAGACTGCGAGAATATTAATAAGTCAGAATCTTAGCTTCTTTGAAAACAAAAGAGGAACACACAGGAACAAGATCACAGGCTTTGATTTTCTGGAGACCTAGTGCTTTATACATGACAGGCGCTGCTTGTGTGCAGATGAAGTGAGATGCATTGTAGCAGAGGAGAGATGGCAACAGGTGAGATCCTCAGCTGACTATAGAAATGCTAATGTTGGCCACAAGGCAAAGACATAAAAAAAACCACAAAAAAAACTCCTCAATTTGTCGTTGTTGTTCTATACTCCAGCCCTGGTGCCGGTCGTTTACTTATTTATTATTTTTTCATACAGATGCAAATTTTATAAACGGAAAGATCCAAGCTAAAAATGACTCCACTAGGGCGATAAACGCGTAGTTTGATTGCAATATTAATTAAAAGAAAACTGCTCTTTAATAGTCTTTAATCTGAAATAGTTATAATAATATGCTTCTGAAACCATAGCAACCCAGGAACCATGGCAACTCTAGTATGCACAGCCAAAAGTTAACCTATGGTTGGGTAATCAGTGAGGATTATAGGGAGACATCACCATCCAGGCACTCTGTGAATACACTTTTAAGGCTTATACACCGGAGCATGACCATATATCCTGCCTTCGTACTATTCTTCCACAAGGGAATGTATAATCACGCAGAACCTGTGCTGCTGAGGATAGATCTCCAACAAGGATGAGATAAGTTTGTTTACTTTTTCCTCTATTCTCCCCAGAGATCCACGTTCAATAGCACAAATATGGCTAAAACAACGCAAAAAAATAATAATAATGTATTGGTGCCCCTTTTAGGCAGTTTTCTGTTGGGTTGTAGGTTGAAAGAGACGATTATAAATTCTATAGTGGCGCTCGCCTTTTTGTTGCTACGGGCCCGTGGATAGAGATGATGTCACGGGGCCTGCAGAGGATCGTGTGAACCCACTGTGTCACCAAGGGATTGAATTGGGGTTAAACCAGGGAGTAGAGTCTAAGGGAACCCAAGGTATTCACCTTTTAAGCCCTATACATGGATATGGACTACGCTGCCGGGGAACCCCAGGTTGCTACCCCCGGAGTAGTAAATGAATATATATATATATATATATATATATATATATATATATATATATATATAAAAAAAAGTAGGAATCTGTTTTTTCCAAATATTTACAATAGTTGTAAATACAGTACACGTTTATATTTAGAGTTGACATAATATGAAAACCAAACTCAGCTAGATTAAGGCTTTGGTTGGATCACTGCCAGAGATCCTAGCGGGGGACGGTGTGACAGAACTGTGACTCAGCTAGCATCTGGAGGACTTCCAAGACCCTGACCCTGTGCCAGATATCTCTTCCCGGCTGTAGCGCACACACACAGGTATAAACAGCACAGAGTGTCTAGACTTCACAGAGGTATATGTTTCAATAAAACATTTCCCGAAGGAAAGTGCCGTAAACAAATAATGCTGACATGTTACTAAAAGGAAGACCCACACAATGTTTACTCTGAAATACGAGTATGAATCAGGGGCAGCGCTGGCCTGCACTTAGTAAACGCACATAACTTTTATACGTTGTTCAGGTGTTCGCTATTCTGTTAACCAAGCCAAGATCAGTCAATGTATAGTCTGTGTGGCCATACCAACAACTCATGGGCACAACTCTAGAGGCAATATATCAGGGTACTACTGTTATGCAGAATGAATTGAATAAAAAATACATATTTTATGTTCACATACACTGCTCTATGTATAATGAAGACACATGTAGTCTGCATATAGTACAGACACACATTATATATGTAGTAGTGTGTAGTAGTAGTGTGTAGTAGTAGTAGTAGTAGTAGCAGTATTAGTAGTGGTAGTAGTAGTAGTAGTAGTGTGTTGTAGTAGTAGTAGTAGTGGTGTGTAGTAGTGGTGGTGGTGGTGGTGTGTAGTAGTAGTAGTAGCAGTAGTGGTGGTGGTGTGGTAGTAGTGGTGTGTAGTAGTAGTGGTGTGTAGTAGTAGCAGCAGTAGTAGTAGTGGTGTGTAGTAGTAGTGAGTAGTTGTAGTCGTAGTAGTAGTAGTAGTAGTAGTATATATAAATAGTAAAGTGTCTAATACTATATAATATGTACACTACATTCTGCTCTTAAACAGTATACTGGATATTATGTTAGCTACATGAAATATTTATTAATTGAAGATCATTTTGTAAATGTGAATCAGCGGACCACTGGTCAATTTGTCATCACTCGCACTGTTGTACTGCATGGCCATCTTTATGGGGAAAAAATGAGGGTCAACAAGAAGAATTGACTCAAGATTGAAAAATCTTTTGACATGGAACTAATGTTAGATGATATTTTGAACATATAAAGGGCCAGAGACATCATCCACACTTCATATAATTGACAATGAATCATGGAGGGTGCAGTATGATGACCTAACGTTGCTTTTCTTCATCTCATGTCAGCTCTGTGAAGCCTTTCTATATAGAAATAGATCCATCAAAGTTAAACAATATCATGCTTAAGGACATTATGCTTCTTTGGCCTCCGAACAAATGGGTCAAAAAGGTATTCAATAAATAACAGTCCAAAGTATTGTTATTATTTGCTCATTAATTCCTCTAACCTAAAGGAGTTGTCTTATAACTCTCGCTCTGACAGACACGGCCTGTCCATATATTACATTCATTTAAATAGCAGCCATGTAATTCTACATTTGACCTGCAGGGAAACTGCAGGGAAAATGTTTGTCCAGACATGGCTTCCAAAAAAACCAAAACTGATTGCCGGGAGTAAAGCGGGCACGGAAATCTGATCTGATTCCCTACTGCTACATTGTCTATCTACCATGATAGATAGATAGATAGATAGATAGATAGATAGATAGATAGATAGATAGATAGATAGATAGATAGATAGATAGATAGAGGGGTGCAAACACGGCAATTGCCCAGGGCCCACATCATCTCAGGGCCCCCTGCCCATTATAGCAGCCATGGTGGCTGCTACGGGGTGGCCGTGGCATGAGGGGGCATGCATGGGCCCCCTCATGCACGGTGGTGTAGCTAGCACTGGATGGGGCCCTGGTGCTAGCGACAGCCACAGTAAATTGTATCTGCATCCTTAGGATGCACATACATTTGAATACTATAGGCTGCAGGCCACATTAGGCCTGCAGCCTATAAGATGCTAGGACGGAGTCCCTGTGCAGGCCGGCATAATGATGTCACTGCATCACGTTGGCCTACGCAAGGGTCCCGACTAGAGGTTGTGTAGCGGGCCGTCGCAGGAACGGGACAAGGTAAGTACAATTTATTTAATTTAGGGGGGGGCTGTATGTCTAAAATAGGGGGATGGCTGTGTGGCGGTACCTATAAGGGGCGAGCTGTGTGCCACTATACAGGGGCGAGGGCTGTGTGCAGGGGTGGATTGGGAACTTAAAGAGGCCCTGGAAAAAAATGTAAAGTAGCCTCATGTTTTGGGTGGGTCCAAATTGCCAACAGGCAGGGCTAACACAAGTAGTTGGGGTCAGCAAAGCTTTAGCCATATATACAAGGGGTCATGGTTAGGCTTAAACGGCAAAGGGGAGAAATTTCCTCAGCCTGTTTCAGGAAAATTTTATGGGACAATTTATGGAAGACCTGACTAGAGGTGAAGCTCTGCTGGATGTGGTCATTTCTAATAATGCAGAGCTTGTTGGGAATGTCAATGTTCGTGAAAACCTCGGTAACAGTGATCAATAATATAGTTACATTTTACCTATACTGTAAAAAACAAACACAGGCTGGGAGGGAAAAAACACTTCATTTTAAGAAGGCCAATTTCCCCAGGATGAGGCTGCAATTCAGGATATAGACAAGGAAGAACTAATGTCAAATAATGGTACAAATGATTAATGGGAGATTTTAAAATCCACTTTGTATAATTATCGTGCAAAATTTATTCCTATAGGTAACAAGTATAAACGACTAAAATTAAATCCCACATGGCTTACACCCTCTGTAAAATGGGCAATACATGACAAAAAAGGGCATTTGAAACTTACAAATCTGAGGGTACAGCTGTAGCCTTTGTAAATTATAAAGAGCTCAATAAAATCTGTTAAAAGGTAATAAAATCAGCAAAAATACAAAATGAAAGGCAGGTAACAAATCCCCAAAAATTCTTCAAGTATGTAAATGCAAAAAAGCCAAGGTCTGAACATGTAGGACCCTTAGATAATGGTAATGGGGAGTTGGTCACAGGGGATCAATAGAAGGCAGAGTTACTAAATGGGTTCTTTAGCTCTGTATATACAACAGAAGAAAGAGCAGCTGATGTAGCCGGTGCCAGTGCTGTTAATATATCAGTTGATATACTGAATTGGCAGAATGCAGATATGGTCCCAGCTAATTTAAATGAAATAAATGTGCACAAGGCCCCCGGGACCAGATGGGTTACACCCTAAAGTTCTTAAAGAGATTAGTTCAGTTATTTCTGTCCCCCTTTTCATAATATTTAGAGATTCTCTAGTGACTGGCGCAGGGCAAATGTGGTGCCTATTTTCAAAATGGGCTCTAGGTCTTCCCCGGGTAATTATAGACCAGTAAGCTTAACATCCATCGTGGGGAAAATGTTTGAGGAGCTATTGAGGGACTATATACAGGATTATGTGACAAAAAATAGTATTATAAGTGACAGCCAGCACGGTTTTACTAAGGACAGAAGTTGTCAAACCAACCTGATTTGTTTTTATGAAGAGGTGAGCAGAAGCCTAGACAGAGGGGCCGCTGTGGATATAGTGTTTTTGGACTTTGCAAAGGCATTTGACACTGTCCCTCATAGACGTCTAATGGGTAAATGAAGTTTCTGTGCTGGGACCACTATTATTCAACTTATTTATTAATGATATAGAGGATGGGATTAATAGCACTATTTCTATTTTTGCAGATGACTCCAAGCTATGTAGTAATGTTCAGTCTATGGAAGATGTTCGTAAATTGCAAGCGGATTTGAACACACTAAGTGTTTGGTCATCCACTTGGCAAATTAAGTTTAAAGAGGTTCTGTCACCAGATTATAAGTGCCCTATCTCCTACATAATGTGATTGGCGCTGTAATGTAGATAACAGCAGTGGTTTTTATTTTGAAATACGATCATTTTTGAGCAAGTTATGCACAATTTAGGATTTATGCTAATTGATTTCTTAATAGACAACTGGGTGTGTTTTTACTTCTTTACTAACTGGGCGTTGTACAGAGAAGTGTATGACCAATTAGCGTCATACACTTCTCTCCATTCATTTTTAGCAGTACTCGCAACACAGCGTGATCTCATACTCCCATATTAACTTTACCGAAGTGTCTTGGGAGTGAATAGACATTACCTCCAGCCAGGACACGATGTCTATTCACCACTCCCGACACTTCGGTAAAGTTTCTGTGAATGACAGCACACGTGATCTCGCGAGTTGGTAACCAACGCCCAGTTGGTAAAAAAGTAAAAACACGCCCAGTTGTATATTAAGAAACTAATTTGCATAAATCTAAAATTGTGCATAACTTGCTCAAAATTTATCATTTTTCAAAATAAAAAACACTCTTGTTAACTACATTACAGTGCCGATCACATTATGTAGGAGATATGTAGGAGATTATGTAGGCACTTATAATGTGGTGACAGAGCTTCTTTAATGTAGATAAATGCAAAGTTATGCATCTGGGTACCAACAACCTGCATGCATCATATGTCCTAGGGGGAGCTACACTGGGGGAGTCACTTGTTGAGATGGATCCGGGTGTACTTGTAGATCATAAACTAAATAACAGCATGCAATGTCAATCAGCTGCTTCTAAGGCCAGCAAGATATTTCCGTGTATTAAGAGGCATGGACTCGCGGGACAGGGATGTAATATTACCACTTTACAAAGCATTAGTGAGGCCTCAGTTCTGGGCTCCAGTTCATAGAAAGGATGCCCTGGAGTTAGAAAAAATACAAAGAAGAGCAACTAAGCTAATAAGGGGCATGGAGAATCTAAGTTAGGAGGAAAGATTAAAATAATTAAACCTATTTAGCCTTGAAAAGAGACGACTAAGGGGGGACATGATTAACTTATGTAAATATATTAATGGCACATACAAAAAAATATGGTGAAATCCTGTTCCATGTAAAACCCCCTCAAAAAACAAGGGGGCACTCCCTCCGTCTGGAGAAAAAAGGGTTCAACCTGCAGAGGCGACAAACCTTCTTTACTGTGAGAACTGTGAATCTTTGGAATAGCCTACCGCAGGAGCTGGTCACAGCAGGGACAGTAGATGGCTTTAAAAAAGGCTTAGATAATTTCCTAGAATGAAAAAATATCAGCTTCTATGTGTAGAACATTTTCCCTTCCCTTTTCCCATCCCTTGGTTGAACTTGATGGAGATGTGTCTTTTTTCAACCGTACTATGTAACTGTGTAACTTTATCATTATCAGCCAAAAGACACACACACACACACACACACACACACACACACACACACACACACACACACACACACACACACACACAAAACACACACACTGTCACACACTGTCACACACACACACTTCAAACTCTGAGTGACTGCTCTGCGGCCTCTGTCTCTTGCCCTCTTCTCAAATGCGGCCACTCAGCACAGGAGCCGGAAAATAAAGAATATGCGGGAGCCGCTCGACAACAGGCGTTAGGGGAGGGGGAGGCGGGTGGCAGCGCTAACTCCACACAGAACGTCCTGATTCTGGCCTGACCAGCGTCAGGTCTTTGTGTGTGCTACAGCACCAGGGGCAGGGCCACTCATAATTCTCCGACACTGGCCGGGACAATGTGTGCCTGGCCGAGCAGAGAAAACACAAATAAATGTGATCATAGAGGAGGGATGGGTGGGCCAGGCAGCCCACTATGCATTAAACGAGCATCCCACCGGGAATCTTCCCAGTAATTACAATGGCCAATCAGCCCCTGGCTGTGTGGCACTATACGGGGGAGGGGGTGGCAATATACAGGGGGAGGGTTGTGTGGCACTATACAGGTGGAAGGCTTTGTGGCACTATCTACAAGGGGGGTGAGAGGCACTATCTACTAGGGGGGGCTGTGTGGAACTATACAGGGTGAGGGCTGTGGTACACTCTACAAAGGGGGGTGTGAGGCCCTATATGGGTGCAGGGCTGTGTGGCACTATCTATAAGGGGGGTGGCACTATCTACTAGGGGGGCTGTGTGGCACTATATAGGGGGAGGGCTGTATGTGGCACTATCTACAAGGGACGCTGTGGCGCTGTATACAGTGAGTGGTGCTATCTACAAGGGGGGGCTGTGTGTGGAACTATCTACAGGGGACGCTGTGGCGCTGTATACAGGGGGTACAAAGGGGGCATTATTACTGTGTGGGGGCACAAAGGGTGCACGGATACTGAGGGGGCACTTTTATTGTGTCGAGCACTGATGGATAATTATTTCCATTGAGGATAGGGTATAGGTTGGGAGGGTGTTGGAAAAGCGAGAAACCAAAATGTCTGTGTGTCAAATTCTGCAGAGATAAGTCGTGGCTGGAATAAATTGTCACAGTGGTCTGGGCCGGATGGAGAAAAAAAGGGAAAGTGAATGACTAATCAGAGAAGACATTCCCTGTCAGTCACTGGATTTAAATGCGCTGTAATCACTTATAGCATCTATAGTGCTCTTGTGTATAACTGGCATCTACCACTATATGTTCACTAGTATTTTGTGGTATTTGTATTGTGGTTTTTATTCAGTAACAGTATGGTGGCATTATTCAGTCACTATGTGGTTATGATGTGGTGGTATTATTCAGTAACAGTATGTGGGTATTATTCAGTCACTATGTGTTTATGGTGTGGTGGCATTATTTAGTAACAGTATGGTGGTATTATTCAGTCACTGTGGTTATGGTGTGGTGGTATTATTCAGTAACAGTATGGTGGTATTATTCAGTCAGTATGTGGTTATGGTGTGGCGGTATTATTCAGTAAGAGTATGGGAGTATTATTCAGTCACTATGTGGTTAAGGTGCTGCCTGGGCCAGCGTTAGGCGGGGGCAAACTGGGCAATTGCCCAGGGCCCCATCCTATTATGGTCTCCTGCCCGCGACTGCTATAGGGCCCGCGCCGCCCAACCAATAACATTTATGGGTTGGGCGGCACGGGACCCCTCATGCCCAGTGGCGTCGCTAGCACCGGGGGGGGGGGGAGGAAGTTGGGTGCTAGCGACAGCCACATTTACTTGTATTTGCATCCTCGGGACGCAGATACAAATGAATACTATAGGCTGCAGGCCACGTTAGGCCTGCAGCCTATAAGGCATTGGGAAGACTCCCTGCGCAAGCCAGCGTGATAGCGTCAACTCATCACGCTGGTCTGCACATGTGTCCTGCCCGGAGGTAGTGCATCACTCCGTTCGTTGTGGGAAAGGAGCAAGGTGAGCACAACATCTTTATTTTTTTTGGGGGGGTGTCTGTGGGGCAATATACAAGGAGGGAGGGGGATGTGTGGCACTATAAAGGGAGGGGGGCTGTGTAGCACTATAAAGGGAGAGGGGCTGTGTGGCACTATAAAGGGAGGGGGCTGTGAGATAGATAGATGGATAGATAGATAGATAGATAGATAGATAGATAGATAGATAGATAGATAGATAGATAGATAGATAGATAGATAGATAGATAGATAGATAGATAGATAGATAGATAGATAGATAGATACACACAATATGGACTCAATATTCAAGGCTCATTGTATTATGGTCACAGAAATTGCTCTTACAAAATCCAGGAACTTTCGGTTCTGGGTGAATAATACAGTTACATGCGCTGTGCTTTGTATAATACAGAAACACACACATATTATACAAATATATACTGTTGTCCCTACAAGTCACGCTGTGTGACACCCTTTAGAAAGGGCACAGAATCCCAGAAGTCTTGGCTAACACAGGAACTTGGCGAATTGTGCCGCTGAATTAATTAGCATGAAATTGGAAGCAATTACCATAATAATGAAGTGGAATATTTAACTACCTGATGAGGGAGGGTGATGGAGGGGTGGAGAGAAGCGGGTATTTACCAAAAAGAGATTAGAAGAGGTAATTTCTGTTAATACAAGTCAACAATGATTTAACCTTTTTGCTGCAAAAAAAAAAAGGGCAACTAGATACTGATGTGAAAAGCACTTTTCTGAGGTTTTGTCAAGGATTGGGACCTGGTACCACAAAGTGATCATCTACGTACCAATAACTGAATGAAGCATTGGTGAAGACAGTCTCAACATGCTAAGTGGTTTAGGAGTATTAGACAGCAAGCTCTGCAGGCCAGGCAGAACAAAATTATATGTTAAAGCCCTCAGGAAATGACAGACACCAGCAATTTGCTGGCTAATGGAGTTCACAGCCTCTGTTCTTCATCTGCCTGTGCAGCCTTCTCAGAAAGCGCTTGTCCTGACAGCTAAACCAGCAGCGGTCAGCCCCTGGCAATTTATTTTGCAGTGAGGTCACCCACACATTCCATGCAGATCTAAGGGTATAGTCTGCTTCGCAATACATGTGATACTAAGGGATTACACCCATTCTCAAATGTCATATTTGTTTTAATATTGTAACTATGTTATCCACAAAGGGTTAAATCCAATAATTGTTAAACAGTAAGCTATAGTTTGATAGTAATTGTTAGTTCCAAATGTCAGAGTATTCTAACTTTAGATGTCAGGGAGATCTGTCTCGAAACTCAGGTACAATGTGTATGAAGACTCGCTATCAAACTCCTACTCTATTCAAATATTGGCTCGGTTTACCCATGAGATTGTCTAATAATGACATTATGTATCCAAAGAGATGCAAAATAATTGCAAGACCGTAGGCAACATATGGCTGCATATTAACAGTGCATCATAGACAGTTCTGAGCAACCAGTGGGCCTTAAAGTGAATCTCTAACCTTTAACATCATGTCATTTAGGTCCAAAATGTAGTGCTTCATTTTTTAATCTAGCCTTAGGAGCTCCAAATTCTCTGCATAGTCATAGACTTAAGTGTTGAAATTCTAGCTGCCTGCGGCAACCACTAGATGGAGCTTATGAGTGATTCTGATACAGCTCATTGGGGCAGATTTACTAATACTGTCTAAGCTTTAGACAACGTAAACTAAGATAAGGCAGTCAGAAAATGCACCAAATTTATCAAAGTGCTGCATGCTGTATGATAGATTTAGCACATCTAGTGAGACATTCTCAACACTTCTCTCTTCATTTTAAAACCTATTAGTTGGCTTAGTTTATGCAAGACTTTTGCACCAATTGGGGCTCATTTTTGGTGCACAGTGGCAGATTTTAAGCCACACCCCTTTCCATTTGATCACACCCTTTTCCTACTAAGCCTCCTTCCCTTGTCGAGCGTGTCGAACAAAATGTCTAAAACAATTAATAAACGTGGCTCACATGTACATAAGAATTCTGGCTCAATTTCAATAGTAAATTTACCCCATTGGGTTTGGTGACTTAGTCCAATCAGAGATTAATTAAAATCAAGATTTTGTCTGTTTTTGTCCCCACCACATCGTTTTTATATGAGGTCACACAAATCTTTGTTTTTTGGAATGAAGTCCTAATTTGGATTTGTATAGCTATACTTCTATACAGCTCATTGATTATACATTTTATTATGTTCATGATTGGAGGGCAGGTTCTGATAAGCCTTGTATGAACAGTATAGGGAGTTGGCTCAATGCATGGTACATGCCATGTGTTTCTTAATCTTGCATTTATCTAGGTAACAGAGGCCTAATTTGAAGCTCCTGGGCCCCAATGCAAAATTTCTAATGTGCCATGTATAAAACTGGTGTCTTCTAATGTGGCAGTGGGGTCTTTGGGACCCCTCAGACACCAGTGCCCGGGTATGACTGCTATTTCTGCACCCCTAGCTGCGCAGTTGCTAGGTACCTATTTCTTCTCATTATGGACAGAAATAAAAATAAACATTTCTGTCCTCCTTATATACAGACATTAAGATAGACACAACTCTCCTCCACCTTACATGCAAATATCAGTATAGGTACCTCTCTCCTCCACCTTATATATAGAAATCAGTGTACAGATGTGTCCACCCTTACCTTTGCTTGAATTTGGCTGAGGACTCTAATTTCTCATGAATCCATTTCAATACATATCGCAACTTGCTAGCAAATCCCTTGCCAGCCTAAAATTCACATCACAACCACTGGATGGCCACACATAAACACATGTAGCATAGACATCTCGTGACAGACTATCGCGAGATCATGTTTTTTTTAAGATAGTCATTTCACGACACATAGCTCAAGGTATGTTGAGATATGGGTAAAGATAAGTAAGAAACATTTGTAGGTATCTCTCTTCTCCTCCTTATGCTCAGATATTAGGACATTTTTGGACAGATATAAGGAGAGATACCTCTATATTCTCTTAGGCTAAGTTCACACTAGCATTAGTATACGTTTATCTCTCTTCCGTCGGAGGAAGAGAGGATCGAAACATTAACTGGAAAGCAACGGTTCCGTTAGAATTAATTAATTCTTTTGTTTCAGTTTCTTTCCGTTTGTCCCCGTTCACTAGGTTTCCGTTTTTTTTTTTTTACGGAACCATTGCTTTCTGTTTAATGTTTCGATCCTGACGAATGTATACAAACGCTAGTGTGAAAGAAGGCTTAGAACAGGTGTCGCTTCTTCTCCTTACATGCAGTATAGGT
Source organism: Rhinoderma darwinii (assembly GCF_050947455.1). Lineage (NCBI taxonomy): Eukaryota > Metazoa > Chordata > Amphibia > Anura > Rhinodermatidae > Rhinoderma > Rhinoderma darwinii. Next base: position 38,788,170 of record NC_134699.1, on the reverse strand, counting down.
ATCTTACTCTTTCACTTTAGGGTGCTTTCACACCTAACATTTTAATGACATTTTTTTAGGCTACAACCAGAAGTGGATTAAAAAAAAAGAGAAGCAGAATCTATCTTATCTATATGTTTCTCCTCCCTTTATGATCCCCACCTGGCATTGGCGTAAAAAACTGCATAATACCACTACATCAAAACGACTCCTGTAAAACCATCCTTATACAGAGATATCAGGATATGTACCTATATATCTGAAAAGATGTCTCTCTCCTTGTCATACATGGATAGGTAACCCTCTTTCCCTCCTTGGTGGTGCACATATATCCGGATGCTCACCTATCCCTTCCTCCTAATACACAGATTCCACCTTTCTAGAGTAGTTACGCAGCATCCTCATTACACTCGTCAGCAGATTAGTCTTAATTGGATTGCGAATTAGAAGGGGCTTTGTGCTCGGCAGAGTTAATTAAGAGCTTGTTACTATTTTTCTGTGGCAGAGTCGTCTGTTTTGAAGGGAGGGAGGAAAATTTCAGAGTCTGAATTTGCAATTCCTCCCCACATAATATGCACAGATTACACACTCAATGGAAGAAGTACAGATAATGCAAGCCGAGCTTAATATAGATCGCAAATTAGATACGCACATAAACATAAAACACAAATGTAAATGCAGGCTGTGGGTCTTGTCTGTTCCAGCAACTACTTCACCTAAGGGGTTTTATCGGTGCCAATACTACAGTTTAAAAAAAAGAACTGCTCAATATTTTAATTTTTTTCCCCATTTTCAGTATCAGGCCTATGGGAGGACATGTCATGCACCTGTCTACATTCATGATATTTTGCTTTGGCCATTTTCACTCCCATCCTCTCCTTGTTACATTATTTTTTCATTCTATCCACATTCTGTTTTTTGCAGTTAAGGTCACCAGGTCAGGCATTTCAAGTGTGGACTCGTACTACTGTAGATGAACACGATGCTTCATAACTTTGCAACTAATTCAGATGTATTCTTTTATACTGTATACAGAATCTTGCCAAAGGTAAAAGAATGGTAGGAGTAGGAGTTGCACCATGTTTCATCACTTAACCAACATGGACAATATCCTCATATAAAAGTTTAACTAGATGGCGCAATTGCAATCACACTGTACTGTGTCAATCCAGGGAATCTCTACTGACTTCGAAGGTGTCATTCACACATTGCAGATTTGGTCAATATTTGCATAAAATTGCAACCGTATTTTGAAGCCAAAATTAGGAGTGTATGCAAAGAAGAGAAGAAGTATAAATCATTTCATTATATTTCACATGTGTTTAGGATCAAGTCCTTGTTTTGGCTTAGAAATACTGAAACAAAATACTGACCAAATCTGCAATGTGTAAATGAGGCCTTAGGCTATGTTCACACGCTAAACAAAAAACGGCTGAAAATACGAAGCTGTTTTCAAGGGAAAACAGCCTCTGATTTTCAGAGTTTTTTTTTAGTTTTTTTTTTAACATTCTTTATTTGTTTATTTTTCCATAAGAAAAAGTGTTTTACATCAAAACAGAAAATATACGCATCCATCATACATATGCGGCAAGTGGAAACAGAAAGAAAACAAAAGCAAAATAAAAATAAAATTAAAATAAACATATAAGGGTATGTTCACACGCACTAATTACGGACATAATTCGGGTGTTTTTGCCCCGAATTATGTCCGAAAATAGCGCCTCAATAGCGCTGACAAACATCTGCCCATTGAAAGCAATGGGCAGACGTTTGTCTGTTCACACGAGGCGTAATTTACGCGCCGCTGTCAAATGACGGCGCGTAAATAGACGCCCGCGTCAAAGAAGTGATCTGTCACTTCTTTGGCCGTAATTGGAGCCGTTATTCATTGACTCCAATGAATAGCAGCGCCAATTACGTCCGTAATGGACGCGGCGTTCAAGCGCCTGCACATGCCGTTACGGCTGAAATTACGGGGATGTTTTCAGGCTGAAACATCCCCGTAATTTCAGCCGTTACGGACGCCCTCGTGTGAACATACCCTAACACTTCCAAGCACAATGTACCACAGTCTTCTGTTCCAGCAGAAGAGAACGTAATATGGTGGACAGAATACATGAATATCAGGAATACACAGCAATACACTTTAAGTAATACTGACAGTGCGTCCAGGACAGTGGGCACCACGACAAACGGCATCAGAACCACTTACACCTCATAAAGAGGCGATTCCACCCTTTGCATCGGAGAGAGGATAAAAGAAGCAGGCAGAACCAGAGAACCCACACACCAGCTTCCAGGACAGACCAAGCCAATTCCCCCCTATCTTACATACCCCATGGGACCTATGCATAAAATAAATAATCGTCTGACTCACAAAACTCCCTCCATCCCTGCCAGACCAATCCCCCAGACCCTGAATTCCAGTGATGGGCCTGCATTGCCTTCTCCATTCTCTGCAGATGCAGTATCTCCTGGAACCATTCAGTAATGGTTGGCACACTACTGGTCTTCCATAGCTGTGGAATAACCGTGCGTGCTGCAATCAACAGGAAACTAATCAGGGTTTTCGTGTATCTTTTGACCGCTCCGTGGAGCATGGAAAGTAGCAACACCTCCGGGGTATTGAGAAGCACCTGACTTGTGTGTAAAGGATCTGCCAGGCACTACGTCTGGGTATACTCCCAGCATTAATCAGTCGACACCTGAGGCCAGACCTCTGAGACTGACACCTGCTCCCACCAATCAGGGTGGCAGGCTCAGGAGTGGGAGAGCCTATCGCGGCCTGGTCAGTCAGAGTTAGCTCCGCCCCCTGTCCATTTATACCTGCCGTTTTCTCTTCCTCCTTGCTTGTTATTCTTCTTGGATTCCTGGCCCCACTACTGCCTTGCTCCAGCCTGCTTCTGCCGTGCTTCTGCCTTGCTTCAGTTCCGTTTATCCTGCGTTGCTCTGCCCCTGGCTTGCTTCTGCTCCGTGCTCCCGTTTGTATACTCCACTACTTCCTGATCCTGACTGGCTCATTCACCGCTCCGTTTCCTTGCGGTGTTCCGTGGGCTACTGTATTCCCTTGCGTGTTCCCTGTTTGTACTCCCTTGCACTTAGACAGCGTAGGGACCGCCGCCAAGTTGTACCCCGTCGCCTAGGGCGGGTCGTTGCAAGTAGGCAGGGACAGGGCGGTGGGTAGATTAGGGCTCACTTGTTCCCTTCACCTCCTTCCTGCCATTACATAATAACAAGCCCTTACCTAGTCTACCATTTCTTCTACGCTGACGCTATCATGGACCCCCTTGAGACCCTGACCCAGCAGATGCAGGGCCTCTCCCTACAGGTCCAGGCCCTGGCTCAGAGGGTCAATCAGTCTGACGCTGCCTTTGTAGTACCCCTCACCTCACCTTTAGAACCCAACCTCAGACTTTTCTCTCCTTCCGGGAGAGTTGCAGACTTTATTTCCGCCTAAGACTCCACTCCTCTTTCTAATGGTTATTTTACTCAGCATACTCCTGTTTTTTAACTCCGTGTTGGGCTCCATGCATTTGGAGCAGTGCTCTGTACTGGTGATGCAGGGATTATCGTCCGATCTGGTATTAGGTCTTCCCTGGTTGCAGCTGCATAATCCCACGTTTGATTGGAATACTGGGGATCTCACCAAATGGGGTAGTGATTGCCTGATGTCATGTCTTTCGGTTAACTCTATTTCTCCCCGGGAGGAGGTAAACACGCTTCCTGAGTTTGTTCAGGACTTTGCTGATGTGTTTTCTAAGGAGGCCTCCGAGGTGTTGCCCCCTCATAGAGATTACGATTGCGCCATCGATTTGGTGCCTGGTGCCAAGCTTCCTAAGGGGAGGATATTTAATCTTTCATGTCCTGAACGTAAAGCTATGAGGGAGTATATCCAAGAATGCCTGGCCAAGGGTTTCATTCGCCCCTCGACTTCTCCTGTAGGTGCTGGCTTCTTCTTCGTGGGGAAGAAGGATGGTGGTCTTAGGCCGTGCATTGATTATCGGAACTTGAATAAGGTCACAGTAAGGAACCAGTATCCCCTTCCTTTGATTCCGGATCTTTTTAATCAGGTTCAGGGGGCCCAATGGTTCTCTAAGTTCGATCTACGGGGGGCATATAACCTTATCCGCATCAAAGAGGGGGATGAGTGGAAAACTGCGTTCAACACGCCCGAAGGTCATTTCGAATACCTAGTCATGCCCTTTGGGTTGTGTAATGCTTCTGCCGTCTTCCAGAATTTTATTAATGAAATTCTGAGAGATTACCTGGGTAATTTTCTTGTAGTGTACCTTGATGACATACTGGTGTTTTCCAAGGACTGGTCCTCGCACGTGGAGCATGTCAGGAAGGTCCTCCAGGTCCTTCGGGAAAATAATCTGTTTGCGAAGACCGAAAAATGTGTGTTTGGGGTACAGGAGATACCATTTTTAGGTCAAATCCTCACTCCTCATGAATTCCGCATGGACCCTGCCAAGGTTCAGGCTGTGGCGGAATGGGTCCAACCTGCCTCCCTGAAGGCGCTACAGTGTTTTTTGGGGTTCGCTAACTATTACAGGAGATTTATTGCCAACTTCTCGGTCGTCGCTAAGCCTCTTACGGACCTCACTCGCAAGGGTGCTGATGTCCTCCATTGGCCCCCTGAGGCCGTCCAGGCTTTTGAGACCATCAAGAAGTGCTTTATCACGGCCCCCGTGCTGGTTCAGCCCAACCAAAGGGAGCCATTTATTGTGGAGGTTGACGCGTCCGAGGTGGGAGTGGGGGCCGTCTTGTCCCAGGGTACCAGCTCCCTCACCCATCTCCGCCCCTGTGCTTACTTCTCTAGGAAGTTTTCGCCCACGGAGTGTAACTATGATATTGGCAACCGCGAACTTTTAGCCATTAAATGGGCTTTTGAAGAGTGGCGTCACTTCTTGGAGGGGGCCAGACACCAGGTAACGGTCCTTACTGACCACAAGAATCTGGTTTTCCTAGAATCTGCCCGGAAGCTTAATCCTAGACAAGCTCGTTGGGCACTATTCTTTACCAGATTTAATTTCTTGGTTACCTATAGGGCTGGGTCCAAAAATATTAAGGCTGATGCACTGTCACGTAGTTTCATGGCTAATCCTCCTTCTGAGAAGGATCCTGCTTGTATTTTACCCCCTGGTATAATTGTTTCTGCCACTGATTCTGACTTAGCCTCTGACATCGCGGCTGATCAAGGTTCAGCTCCCGGGAACCTCCCTGGGGACAAACTGTTTGTCCCCCTGCAATACCGGCTAAGGGTACTCAGGGAAAACCATGACTCCGCTCTATCTGGTCATCCTGGCATCTTGGGTACCAAACTCCTCATTACCAGAAACTATTCGTGGCCTGGGTTGCCTAAAGACGTTAGGGCTTACGTCGCCGCTTGTGAGGTCTGTGCTAGGTCCAAGACCCCTAGGTCCCGACCTGCGGGCTTACTACGTTCCTTGCCCATTCCCCAGAGACCTTGGACCCATATCTCCATGGATTTTATCACCGATTTGCCTCCATCTCAGGGCAAGTCGGTGGTGTGGGTGGTAGTAGACCGCTTCAGCAAGATGTGCCACTTTGTGCCCCTTAAGAAACTACCTAACGCCAAGATGTTAGCTTCTTTGTTTGTAAAACACATTCTGCGTCTCCATGGGGCCCCAGTCAATATCGTTTCGGACAGAGGGGTACAATTTGTTTCCTTATTTTGGAGAGCTTTTTGTAAAAAGTTGGAGATTGATCTATCCTTCTCCTCCGCCTTCCATCCCGAAACTAATGGCCAAACGGAAAGGACTAACCAATCCCTGGAACAATATTTAAGGTGTTTCATTTCTGACTGTCAATTTGATTGGGTCTCATTCCTTCCCCTCGCCGAATTTTCCCTGAATAACCGGGTCAGTAACTCGTCAGGTGTCTCCCCGTTTTTCTGTAATTTCGGGTTTAATCCTAGGTTCTCCTCCGTTTCCCCTGGTTGTTCCAATAATCCCGAGGTAGAGGACGTTCATCGGGAACTGTGCACAGTCTGGGCCCAGGTTCAGAAGAACCTAGAGGCATCCCAGAGCGTACAAAAGATTCAGGCTGATTGTAGACGTTCTGCTAACCCCCGGTTTGTCGTCGGGGATCTGGTGTGGTTGTCGTCGAGGAACTTGCGCCTTAAGGTCCCGTCCAGGAAGTTTGCTCCCCGATTTATTGGACCTTATAAGGTCATTGAAGTCCTCAACCCTGTATCCTTCCGTCTGGAGCTGCCCCCATCCTTTCGCATACACGACGTCTTCCATGCCTCCCTCCTGAAACGCTGCTCCCCGTCCTGGTCCCCCTCGAGGAAACCTCCAGTTCCCGTTCTCACCCCTGAGGGGGTGGAATTCGAGGTGGCCAAGATTGTGGACAGTAGGATGATCCAGGGCTCCCTCCAGTACCTGGTCCATTGGAGAGGATACGGGCCGGAGGAGAGGACTTGGGTACCTGCTCGAGATGTTCACGCTGGGGTATTGATCTGGAGGTTCCACCTTCTCTTCCCCACTAAACCGGGTCCTCTTAGTAAGGGTCCGGTGGCCCCTCATAAAAGGGGCAGTACTGTAAAGGATCTGCCAGGCACTACGTCTGGGTATACTCCCAGGATTAATCAGTCGACACCTGAGGCCAGACCTCTGAGACTGACACCTGCTCCCACCAATCAGGGTGGCAGGCTCAGGAGTGGGAGAGCCTATCGCGGCCTGGTCAGTCAGAGTTAGCTCCGCCCCCTGTCCATTTATACCTGCCGTTTTCTCTTCCTCCTTGCTTGTTATTCTTCTTGGATTCCTGGCCCCACTACTGCCTTGCTCCAGCCTGCTTCTGCCGTGCTTCTGCCTTGCTTCAGTTCCGTTTATCCTGCGTTGCTCTGCCCCTGGCTTGCTTCTGCTCCGTGCTCCCGTTTGTATATTCCACTACTTCCTGATCCTGACTGGCTCATTCACCGCTCCGTTTCCTTGCGGTGTTCCGTGGGCTACTGTATTCCCTTGCGTGTTCCCTGTTTGTACTCCCTTGCACTTAGACAGCGTAGGGACCGCCGCCAAGTTGTACCCCGTCGCCTAGGGCGGGTCGTTGCAAGTAGGCAGGGACAGGGCGGTGGGTAGATTAGGGCTCACTTGTTCCCTTCACCTCCTTCCTGCCATTACATTGTGATTTTCTGTATCAGGTCCACTACAGTAGACCAGAATGCATTGATTAAAGGGCACCCCCACCAGATGTGTAACATTGTTCCACCCGCCCCGCTACAACGCCAACATTCGTCAGGTTCCGCCGGATAAAAGGAGTGAATTCAGCCGTTTTTTAAGCAACTTGTGTTTTTAGCAGTGTTTTTTTACGGCCGTTTTTAGTGCTGTTTTTCTACTGAGTCAATGAAAAACGGCTCCAAAAATGGCTCAAGAAGTGACATGCACTTCTTTTTACGAGGTTTTTTTTATGCGGCCGTTTTTAAAAATGGCCATGTAAAAAACTCGGGGGAATGGAAAGCCGGTTTTCCCATTGAAATCAATGGGCAGAAGTTTGGAGGCGTTCAGCCCCCTGTATTTTTAGCCATTTTTCGGGGCGTTTACTGCCCGAAAAACGTCTGAAAATAAGGTTGTGTGAACATACCCTTAGAAATAAGACATGTTTATAAGAAATCAGGGCTGCAAATAACTGTTCTTTTCGATAAAAGAGGGGAGGGATGATACCTGTGTATATTCATAACCAGTCCTAGGAATATTTGATCTTAATTTACCATGCTCATTGAAAGGGGTTGTATGAGATTACAAAAACATGTCTGCTTTCTTCCAGAATCAGTGCCACTCCTGTTGGGTTTGGTATTGCAGATTAGCCCATTTCACTTAAATAGGATCCCAGCTGCAATTCCACACACAGCCCATGTGTAAGAGCGGCGCTGTTTCTCAAAAAGCAGGCTTCTTTTTTTTAACCTCATTGCAACCCTTTAAATATGGTATTATATCTATGACATCTTGTTTTTAAGACAGAATGGGCAAATATACACACAATAGATGACATTTTATATTTTTCTTTTATCACTTCCCATTTTTTTGCCATAATCTTCCTTAAAATTACTTTCATTGCATTGATTTTGTCTTGTATTCATTCTAAATTATTGCCAGGGTTTGTACTTTCTGTCTCCCGCCCCTTTTCTCCTCCTCCACTTTTTCTCTCAATACTTTTTTCATTTCATCTGTATACCTTACAAACCACAATTACACGGTAAAATAATTGAATTTCATCTCTGTTCATCTGTCGTCTTTGCACCAGGCGCAAGTCTGTAGCACTCAAGAGGTTACGTCCTCTCTTGTATCCTATTTTGAAGCTGGATGGAGATTATCTCTACATCGCTGCATTGCTGACATCTGCAGCAATTACTGTGCCCCATGCCCTACCATCTCACCCCCGGTGCGGGCATCTCACAAAAGGCAATCAGCTTCATTCACAGAGTAGATTAACCCTCTTACTGCTGAGGCCTGCCTTTGATAAAGCCATACTACAGCTGTACGTTTGTATGTTGCTACTGTATATGAGGGGTTAACACATAAGCACTGAATGACTGACTACTTTTCTCATCCTGCCAAATCTATATTTGTAGCTATAAAGGACTTATGCCTTCCCTCCGCAATGTTACATCCCCCATAGGGTTGTTCATTAAAGTCTCATTATCACATCACTCATTAACCTCTGTTAACGAGGCCCTTAAATGGCCATTCCAAATTAACTTAAGAGCTTGCAATCAATTAAGCGCAGCGATTATGAAGGAGAGATCAGCCTGCCCCGGCTGGATGAGGACGTCTATGGTACTGGATCACATTACCCATTCAGCTGCTGCCGCTCAGTCTTTTTTAATAAATTAGGTACATTTCACTCTAATTGAAAAAAAGCTTAAAAACATGATAGAATATTAATATTTTCATAAATAAATTCAGTGTTACAGACTAAAGACTAGAATAATAGAGTAAGTGAGACTTGCTTGGCCTATAGCCTTGTATAACCTTCAGCCTTTGACTTAATATATTTAATATCCAAGTGCCCAATAAGAGACTATTTTAGAATTATAATATGATAATGTCAGTGGGTCTAGGAATGACCAGCATGTTATTACTAATATAATAAGCCTCCTTATTCAGAGACATTATATAGTACCCAGCAAAGGCAAACTATTATCCTTAACCCCCCTTCCCCCTCCTATTCACGCATGCCCTTAGGTGCTCCAAAATACCTTCCATCGGCTGCTTTCACACAAACGTATGTTTATCAGTAAGGTCTCATTCACACAGCAGTATTCTGGTCAGTATTTTGCTTCAGTATTTGCATGCCAAAACTAGGAGTGGAACCTGCACAGAAAATGTATAATGGGAACATATGCACTTCTGTGTGTTGGATCCACTCCTGGCTTTTGCGGTCAAATACTGATGAAAAATACTGACCAAAATACTGCCGTGTGAAAGTAGCCTAATCCGTCTGTATTTTTCATTCGTAATACGGAGCTATTGTTAATCAACGAGACTATTCACATGGGTGTATAAGATAAGCGCGTATTTAAAAAATGCAGAATGCACTACTAATTTTGCAGATGGGAAATGCCCATTGAAGTCTATGGAGAGTGATTTAGGCACAGAGTATTTCACACAGCACACAGGACTCACTCCTGATTTTGGCTCCCAAATACTGATGCAAAATACTGACCAAAATACTGCCGTGTGAAAGAGGCCTAAGGTCACTTTCATACGGCAGTATTTCGGTCAGTATTTTGCGTCAGTATTTGGAAGTGAAAATTAGAAGTGGAGCCCAAACAGAAAAAGTATATTGGCAAGATTTGCACTTTTTCTGTGTTATGGACCCCCTCCGGGCCTGGGCTTCCCAATACTGAAGCAACATGCTGATTAAAATACTGCCTTGTGAAAGTAGCCTAAAATACAGATGGATGAGTATTTGGTCTGTATGTGATCAGTATTGCTTCCGTGTGTCATCAGTATTGCATCCATATTACATTTGTTTTTTAAAGGGGCTGTTTTAGGTAATCCAATTATCTCCCCAGAAGGGAGGCAATACTGATGAAATACTGATGACTTACTGAATCATCCATAATACATCCATAAAGCCGATCCATATTATGGACGTTTGCAAATATGTTAGTGTGAAACAGGCCTAAATCTTTTTACTTTTCTACCCCTTACTCTACTTAACCTCTTCTTTACAGCTATTGCACCTCTTTATCAAGGACTCTAGCAAATACACAAAACGTACCCACACATTATCAGTGAGTGGACACTATATATACCCCAGGTCAACTGATGCCAGTTAACAGGCATTATATATACCACTTAAACAAAAAAATGACTCCGATAGGAGCATGAAAACCAGAAAGATTAGCATGTGTAAAAAATACCATTTTATTTGAATTTCTTAAAACAACAGCATGAATGTCACATACATGTAAATATAAATATAAGAGAAATGTATCAAAAATATATCAACAATAGAGCAAAGTATACAACTACAATTGATAAGCAAATGTAAGTATACACTATTTATACAGCATTATAGTCCTAGTTGATGCAAAGATATTGATTTCTAACAAAAGAAAAGAAAAGTAAAGGTATATATCTGATATCGTAAAAATGCAAAGCCAGAGCAATGGTCTGTACCGGACATGTAACCGAGACTATGTGTACAGAAGTAACGTGGAAGGAATGGACATTCCAAAAACACAGACGGTAAGTACTCAATAGACTAGCACAAATGTTATGTATCAGATATCTACTTGAGCATCATACACAAGAGAAGGTAAAGCAGACTGTAACTTTTAGCTGCAGACAAATGTCAGTTGAAGTATAACTTACTTAATCAATGTGACTCAAAGGTTTTGTGAGTGTACTGTGTCTGACACGCGTTTCACTATGTATTCCTCAGTGGGAAGTGCCCTATCGTCTACCTAATCTGATCGGTGCTGTAATGTAGATAACAACAGTGGTTTTCATTTGAAAAACAATCATTTTTGAGCAAGTTATGAACAATTTTAGATTTATGCTAATTAGTTCTTAATGACCAACTGGGCGTTTTTTTTACTTTTTACCAAGTGGGCGTTGTAAGAGAAGTGTATGACGCTGACCAATCAGCGTCATACACTTCTCTTCATTCCAGCCCAGCTTGTTTCACTGCACAGAGTGATCTCGCGAGATCACGCTGTGACGGGACTTCCTCTCACAGGTCCTTCACCAGAGCGATGTATACCTTGTTGGTTGCCGCCGCCCATGGGGTGGCCCGGCGCGGGCGCCCTAATGTCCGGTGTCACCGCTAGCAGTCGCTATGGCTGCTACAGCGGTAGCGACACCACTGAGTGAAGAAGCGCCCGGGCGGAAAGGCGGCTGCTGAGTCGCCGGGCCTAGGCACTTCTGAAGCAAGCAGGGGAAGGGAGCCAGCGCAGTGCCCCCTTTCACCTGCTGGAGTGATGCGCCCCGTGCAAAGGCACATGTCGCACACCCCTAAGGCCGGCTCTGATACTATGTAATAAAGGCCCTATTATACAAGCCAATGATCCGACAAATAAGCGTTCATATGAACGCTTGTTCCCGAACATTGCCCTGTGTAATCAGGTCAATGAGCTGTCTCGTTGATCGGCACTTGTTTACACGGCCCACATCGGCCCGTGTAATAGAACCCTTACTCACACTCACTTCATGTTTGTTTTTTTAAAATAATTGACCCCCTAGGTGGCAGTGTCTACTTTCTATATATGTCTGCCATATAATCTCTATGTGAGATAATAGAAATGAGGACAGTGACCATGGAAACTTGCATATAATATATGTGTATATATATATATATATATATATATATGTGTATATATATATATATATATATATATATATATATATACACATACACAACATGTTACTTCTGACCTCCATTCAAAAGAGAAATTTCTGACAGAACTGAAAATTCGCCTTTAACTTCAGACCCATATTCATGTCCATGGATATTAGTATCACACCAGTGCTAATAGAAATATCACACTTTGTTACTCAATGGTTAAAGTGGTTTAAAAAAGTAGCACCCACTTTTCTAAGTTGAAATATAACCAGGGCAGCTGTCATTTCTCTTTACTCCCCTTAGTAGCTCATACAAAGTGCCTCACTCAATAAGGTGCAATAATGAGCATCGGAGAAAGCACTTCCATCCCACGGCATGATGGGAGTGAAATTCAAAAAACACCTTTGTTTCGAAAATATTTCAAAATATTTCCCGCTTAAATTAGGAATGCTTGCCCTTTTATTGATGATAATATCAATTGTAACCACATTTGGTAATCCCTTGCAGCCATTTTTTGAATTTTACAAGAGAAGATATTTGCGGGGCTGATTCACACAATGGGCAATGTAGCAACAACAGATTCAGCATCTAAAATTGAATTAATTTAAACCTATGTTGATGGCTCCTGCTATTGTCTGAGTGAATTAACCCACAGGATGATTTGTTCATTCGGTTGTTCAGCCGCACAAAAATCTCCACGTGAATGAGTCCTAACAGATCATGTTCAGCTCCAATCCATTTGGTGGCTAAGCCTCTGTCTCCTTGCAGGGTAAGCACATAAGCCCACAGCGGTGCTTAGTGTTCTTCCCCAATCCTTATCTTGAAGCTCCCTTTGCTGCCAGCTTTGCCCAGGCAATCTATATGGCATAATGTTATTTATGCAATTAATACAAACAAACTAAAACAACCCATATATATATATACTTACACGCAAACATACATGTGTACAATGAAGCAGAACAGTACAGAATTATTTCTATCCACACGCTCTGTTGTATGTAGGCCGATGTGCGCTGAGAGGGTTAACTTCCCTAATACATTAGCAGACAATACATTGCTTTAAGGTTATTACATTTCCAGTTAGCAGATAAGATTTTTGCATCGTTAATTTTGATGCTTGCTCTGCGTCCCTGGGAGTTGCCCCCCTCCTTTCCCCCTCCGCTTCTCTCTGCTGTTTGTGGATAATTTATATCCCGATCGGAAATAAAACCTACTAAACATTTGCAGCTTATCTATCCTGTATCCAGAGATAGCAGGTTGACACAGATAACATGTATGTTCAAACAAGTCGTGAAGGAAATTACTGTTTCGCTACCAGCAATTGGCAAGATGATGGCGTTGGCTCCATTCGTGGCTGCGCAGGGGTTAATGGTGGCCTGGAGCACATAACAGATAAAAATACATATTTTATCTCTGATTAAAATCATCTTTGCCTGCCATTATTTATTGTAATCATAAAACAATCCTCTCAAATCCAATTTCAGAGATATTGATTTGAAATTCATTACTGTCACTAGAATTCCTATATTGTCCCAGTAACGGCTCCCCGAACTCCCACTATTTCTCCATTAAACCTCTGTCTATAACTTTGGCTCCAGCTACATATATAACCTCTGACTATAATTCTTTCTATTGCGCACTATAAGTCCTGGTTGTTTACTGCCTCTACTACTGTACTTCATACCGCCATGTGCCATAACTTATCCTAATGTATCGTACTTAAAACTCCTCCCATGCCTTCATATAACACTAACTAACGGGATGTCATGTAGCGATGCACTGCGCTAACAGCGGTTTTATTTATTGCCCATTTTTAAGCTATCAAGCAGCTTCAGTATATGTTGCTGCAACAACAGCAAAGAAAATACTATATACTGACTTTAGAGCTATAATCATTAATCGTATGAAAGTCGACAACAGCCGCTAAAAGTAATAAAGCAAAACACTGTTCTCCAAGTATTGCTATAAAGAGTTGGCTACCCAATGCAATGGAATATGTTTGAAGTATCAATATTACAGAGTGTCACGTAGGGTGCGTGGACCCACTGGGCCATACTGAATTAGCGGTATGGCAGCTGGCCAACAGGACGCAGATCAAAGTCTATAGTTCGTATAGGTTTATCTGTGGTAACTTCAGACAGTAGCCTGGCAGGCTCGGAAGGGACTTTGGCAGCAGGCAGACACCAAGCGTGGTCTAACAGGACAGGCATGGTACACAGCACAGCATGACTCCAACTCAATACAGCACTTGACCAGGATAGCACGGGATACAGGTTACAGGTAGCAGGAACGGGAAACACTGGGAACTGGAAGACACTTAGGAGACTATTTGCAGAAACAAACTAGGGTAATGACAACAATGCTCAGGCAATGCAGGAAGGGGCTGGGCCCTTCTTATAGTCCACGGTGCTCATGGGCTAATTTGGCACTTTAACTCAGGTGCACGCTGGCCCTTTAAGAGCGGGCACGAGTGTGCGCGCGCACTCTGCGGGACCCAGCCGAGTGAAGTGGAAGTGAGCGCTGGCGTCTCCTGAGGAGGAGATGCGGGCCAGCACTCACTGATCCATAGCTGCGGCCGTCAGGAGGTGAGTAAACCTGACAGCCCGCGGCCATGGGCATTACAGTATCCCCCCTCTTACGCCCCTCCTCTTGGGGCAAGAGCGAGAGAGAAACTTCCTCAGGAGGGTAGGAGCATTGAGGTTCTCCTCTGGCTCCCAGGACCTCTCTTCAGGACCAAACCCCCTCCAATCCACGAAATAAAAGGTTATTCCACCCAATCTCTTGGTGTCCAGGATCTCCTTAACCTCAAATGTATCGGAAGAACCGCTGGGAGCCACTGCAGGACTAGGAATCTTGGAGTAGCAGTTCAGGACCACAGGCTTCAGAAGGGAGACATGGAAGGAGTTGAAAATCTTGAGGATAGGAGGCAGCCGAAGCTTGTAGGAGACAGGGTTGATCTGTTGCAAGATCTCGAATGGTCAGAGGAACCTGGGAGCAAACCTGTACGAATGCACCCTCAGCCGGATATTTCTGGAGGACAGCCAGACCTTGGTACCTGTAGAAAACTGGGGAGGTTCTCTTCTCCTTGTGTCTGCCTTACGTTTCATGCAGTCCACCGCCAGCAGAATGAAGGATCCAATCTGCTGCCAGATCTGCAGGAAGTCCTTTAAAGCAGAATCAGCTGCGGGCACTTCGGACATAACGGATACCGGGAGAGGAATTTGTGGTTGTTGGCCGTACACAATGAAGAAAGGTGTCGTTTTTGTGGACTCGCTAGTATAATTGTTGTAAGAGAACTCGGCCCAAGGAAGAAGCTGTATGCAGTCATCATGCTGCTTGAAAATGAAGTGTCGTAAGTAGTTCTCCATGATCTGACTGGTCCTCTCGACTTGACCATTGGACTGGGGATGGTAGGCTGAGGAAAAGTCCAAGTTTACATTGAGGAGCTTACAGAGGGCTCTCCAAAACTTAGAGGTGAACTGAACCCACCGATCCGACATGATATGCCGAGGTAAACCGTGCAGGCGGAAGATGTGTTGGATAAAAACGTTGGCCAGTCGAGCAGCAGAAGGTACACCGGTCAGCGGAACGAAGTGAGCCATCTTCAAAAATCGGGAATCAGCACTGCCAGGAGGTGTAGCCGGAGGATCTGTACTGCCAGAATATGTAGTAGGAGGAAAGGCAGCTTGCACATCCAGCCGATGTGCAATAATGTTCAATGCCTGGAGGAGTTGGTCCGGTCGAGACCGGAGGTCTAGCATATCCGCACGCATCTCTTGTGAGGTCATCATGGTCTTGGATCGACCAGCGGGGTCCATAGCCTGAGCGTACTGTCACGTAGGGTGCGTGGACCCACTGGGCCGTACTGCCTTAGCGGTATGGCAGCTGGCCAACAGGACACAGGTCAAAGTCTATAGTTCAAATAGGTGTACCTGTGGTAGCTTCAGACAGTAGCAAGGCAGGCTCGGATGGGACTTTGGCAGCAGGTGGACACAAGGCGTGGCGTAACAGGACAGGCGTGGTACACAGCACAGCACAACTCCAACTCAATACGGCACTTGACCAGAATAGCACGGGATACAGGTTACAGGTAGCAGGAACAGGAAACACTGGGAACTGGCACTTAGGAGACTATTTGCAGAGACAAACTAGGGTAACGACAACAATGCTCAGGCAATGTAGGAAGAGGCTGGGCCCTACTTATAGTCCAGGGTGCTCATGGGCTAATTTGGCACTTTAACTCAGGTGCGCACGCTGGCCCTTTACGAGCGGGCACGAGTGTGCGTGCGCACCCTACGGGACACGGCCGAGTGAAGCGAAAGTGAGTGCTGGCGTCTCCTGAGGAGGAGATGCGGGCCAGCACTCACTGATCCATGGCTGCGGCCGTCAGGAGGTGAGTAAACCTGACGGCCAGTGGCCATGGGTATTACACAGAGAGTCCAAATTCAGCAACATTGGGTATGTTCACATTAAAGCAACATTTTAAAGTTTCTATAAATAAAATATACTTAAGAAGTTGAGTAACTTTGTAAATACATTATATTACTTGCCTTGTACTGATCCTGAGATACAGCTGGAATTATAAACCTGAGATATATTCACAATTCTGCTGGGTGCTATTGGAAACAGTCGACAAGCATGTTGTCAGACACAGTCTTAACAGCTTAACTGAGCTCCTATAATGCTGCAGGATAGTTAATATCCTACATGATTTAACTTTACATTGGCTAGTGTAAAGAAGACACTTCTCAATATGCAAACTACCAGTGCAAGTTCTATGCAGACAATCAGCCAGTCTGAAGTCAATAGAATTGTGAATACAGCTCTGGCTATAATACATGCTATAACTCAAGATTAGTTTAGAAATAAAGTAATGCAATGTAAACTATAAAATGATGTTAATTGGTGAAGCTATATTCAGGATTGCAGTTTTAAAGATGGCACATGGGTACATTTGTCTTTGGTATAAACTTTAACATAATACATAAATGTAATGATACGAGCAATCTCACATTGCATTCCACTTGAGTGGCCTCTGATTTTTACTTACCCCAATGAAAAAAAATATATTACACTATTTATTGATATCCTGGTTCC
Organism: Rhinoderma darwinii; assembly: GCF_050947455.1. Lineage (NCBI taxonomy): Eukaryota > Metazoa > Chordata > Amphibia > Anura > Rhinodermatidae > Rhinoderma > Rhinoderma darwinii. The sequence goes on along the minus strand of NC_134699.1, from coordinate 38,771,280 downwards.
ATTTGCATCCTCACAAGAACACAAGAATGAGATATGGCCAGAGTTACCTTGTCGAAGACCCCATTCCAAGTCAGGACACCATTTAATCACAGGAACCTTAAATTCAAAAATGTCAAATATGTTTCCTGAACCATCAACCTCATGAAGACAAAAATAGCCTGGAGACTCTACTGTCCTAGGCCACCAAGGATGATGGTAGTAACTCCTCTAGTACCCTAGACCCAGTGCTCTGTCAAGGGGTAGGTGACCGCCTAGTGTGCCACCTCGCCATAGACGGTAGTGCGTAATTTTATTGAAAAAAAATAAAAAAATCTTGCAGTCCCAAACTTTTTTAACCAATGAGCACTTCCTTCAGCGATGAGAGCACTCATTGGTACAGGAGGCTTGGGGATCTGTGAGCATGGTTTTCATAACTCACCACTCCTCGCTTCCTGCTCCTCTTCTGTTGCTGAAGCCCTCGCACACTATGTCCTGACGCTGTCCTGGGTCCATGGTCTGATCTGGGATCTGGATTAATTGCAAGGTCTGATCTGGGTTCTGTATTAAATTTCTGGTCTGTCTGAATTTTGTTTCTGGTTTTTGGTCTTTATTAAAGGCCTTTATTTATTCTAGGACAAACATTTATCACCTATCCACTAAAATGGGGGCCACCGAGTCCCCATTTCGGAGGCATTTGAATGGAGCGGAGGTCATGCATGCGACCTGCTCCTCCATGCAATTTCTATGGAACTGACTGAAATTGGCAAGCGCTGTACTCAGCTGCTGTATCTCCATCAGTCCCATAGACTTTGAATGGAGCTGCAGGGTTCATTCGTGACCACCACTCTATACAAATGCATCTAGAACGGAGGCTTAGGACCCCAGTTCTAGTAAAAAGTGGGCCGCGAGCAGTTTTTGCTTCGGCTATAAACATTAGTTTTAATTTACCATTTACATTTATTAGGTTCATTTATTGTTTAATGTTTCTATTTATTTAATTTACTTTTAGAATGTGTTTAAGCCTCTTGTATTAGCTCCACTCCACTATCTTAGACCCCCAGAGAAGTTTTTGCATTCCTTTTACCTTATTTTCTGGTGTCTAGACTTGGGTGCTCCTTGGAGTCCGGTGTGTCCTATATTCTGAAAACTACTTTTATAGGAAATCTTGTAAATTTATATCCAACATTATAATTCAAGTCTAAACGCTTCTTATATGGCCATATTTAGGGATCCCATAGAACATTCTAGGATGGAGAAATATATTGAGTCTGTATGGCGGACTAGGATATGCTCCACCTTGTAGAGTGGAGCATAACCTCTAAGTAGCACCCTTCCTTATTACCCTTGATTTTGAAACATTGCAACTAAATCTTCAGTGGATTTCCAGCCAGGTTTTAGATTTGGCTCCCAGATATTATATTAGATTATATTCCAGAACAGATTTATGATACAATAGGACACATTTACAAAAACACCGTATTTGGATTTGATCTGGAGATGAAAATGGTGTGGATGCGACAGGTCCTCCACTATTTCGGAAGAAAATAAGCAGTGAAGAAGTTAGGTGTAAAGGGGAAAAATTACAGACGGCTGACATTATCCAATGACTTGCAAAGTGGTAAACAGGAGATCATCATAAAGATGCTGCAACCCCAATAATTAAATCAAAGATATATTACATATCCATCTATGGGCAAATATTATTACACTGAGCCAAGTAACAGAGCTAGGTGTCCACCTCGATTAGCTCAGGATAGATGAGGTACAATAAATTCAATTATTCACTCAAGCCCAGTCATAACTGACATACATGACAGAGCCAATATAACAATAGCCCCTTCTCCAAGCCCTATGCAATAAATAAGAGGTGTGGTGCTGGGGAGGGGGATTAGTGTTAGATATTGATAACTAGAGAGTGGCTCAATCATTTTACGCCCCCATTCCCTTAAATTCTCCCCCTGGGTCTTTTCAAATTAACTTCCTCCCATTCAGAGCTACAATTTCTACTTTGCCTCATATAATTTACAGTCTCCAGTGAGGTTCTGACACGGCCGATTTATCTGAGTCTTTATTCTCCTCCCGGGATCAGAAGCCATTTAAATGCCACTGTTAAGCGGAATGTAACTCTTTCACTCCCAGATGGTATCACAGCTTGGGTGGGATAGAAAATGGCAATGCCTGTTCTGTCTGAACTATAAGGAGTGAAGATTTTTTTTCTTTTCGTATTTAGCTGTACGATACAGTCAAAAAATAATTGTGTTATACAGACATTTCATGAAAAAAATGAAAAGCACAATGAATACATTGCAGAAAACAGATTACAGTTTTTGCCAGGGGATGCAATCATGCAGAACCTGGCAAAGGGTTTTGAATAGAGCAAGGTAGAAAGAGAAGGAAGAGAAGAAAAACCATCACTAATGTGTGCGCTTGATGAGGCGCCAGGTCCTCAGCAATAAAAGATGTTGTTCTGATTGCGCCAACCATTCACAATCAAGCAGCATTCAAATTCATACAATATATTTTTCCTTTAAGAAATTCAATTTTGAAAATACACAAAAAACTGTATTTTGCTTTTTCATAGATTAACCCAGTTTTTGTTTTTTTTTTGTGAAAAAATAGTAGATAAAAGTTTTTTTTATTTGGAGAGTTATTAGTTTATAAAAAATGTTTTGGCATTTGATTTAATGGTCAATACAAACAAAAAATCCATCATTTGGGCATCCTGTCATGATGAGAGATGAAAACCCTGTCTGAGGATGAAATATTAGTAAAGGTTTATCTCTCATTGTTGTTTTTCTGTACTCATCATCCTGCCCCCCCCCCTTCACCTCCGCCATACATGGATTCAAAAGAAGACTACCGGATCTCCAGATATGTCAGCATTCATTTTATGTCTGATACGGAGCTTGTCATTTTTGACAGACTGCCGAGAAAGTTAGTGACTGTTTGCATAGACAACTGAATTTCCCGAAGAATAGCAGTCACCATCGTCAACAATAAGCATTGAGCAATCTGTCCATCATGGCACTGATCTTGGTTCTTGAGACCTATGTTTAGCTGATCATACATGGTAAGATGTCTCACTGACAGCTGTATTCGACACATCAGCTTTCAATTCACAGACCTCTACTGTTCTGAATCAGTCGAGGTCTGATGTTTCCCTTATGGAAAGATTGCATGATCTTAGATTGCAAAGATTGCAAAGATCCCCCATGTTTAAAAAATGTATGTGATTTAGGGTTCTACTGGTCATTTAGAGTACTTGATAGCTCGCCATACACAGTCCAGCTATGTAAACCTTTAAAAGTGATTTATGTGTGTGTGTGTGTGTGTGTGTGTGTGTGTGTGTGTGTGTGTGTGTGTGTGTGTGTGTGTGTGTGTGTGTATCAGTGTGTTTTGGTGCAACTTTCAAATTCGTTTTTATAAGAAAATATTGTAACTTTTTAAGATACAGCTGCTCTATATCCTGTATACAGAGCAGCTGTATCGTTCGCTGTGTCCTGTACCCATCAGGTCTGCGGGACTGACGGGTACAGTGAAAGCGGGTCCTGCGTGTCTCTGATACACAGGATTGAGCTGTTATGGATCACATCTAAGTTGATAGCTTAGATGTTAATGATTACAGGTGGACCCTGCGTTTCAGAGACACGCAGGACCCGCTGATACTGAACCCGTCAGGTACGTACGACTGATGGATTCAGGTCTTAGCGAAAGATACAGCTGCTCTGTATACAGAATACAAAGCAGCTGTAGCTCAAAAAGTAAAAAATATTTTTAATAGAAACTGATTTCAAAGTTGCACCAAACACACTGACAGACATTTTTGTTTAAAAAAAATCACTTTTAAAGGTTTACATAGCTTTTAATGATGCTGTACAACGATACAGAGTCCCCTGCAGCTCTGTTATAGGAATGCATGTCTGCAGTTTCATACGGAATCCGGCAGTAAGAAACTCTATATGCATCCCCTATTATAGATCCATATAACTTAGGTCGGATTCACACGAGCGTGTTCGGTCCGTGATATACAGTCCGTATGTCGGCCGCATTTCCTGGACCGAACACACTGCAGAGAGCCGGGCTCCTGGCTTCATAGTTATCTATGACGCTAGGTGTCATTGCCTCTCCGCGGAACTACTGTCCCGTACTGAAAACATGATTACAGTACGGGACAGTTGTCCCACAGTGAGGCAGGGACTCCTAGCGTCATAGATAACTATGATACTATAAGCCCGGCTTCCTGCAGTGTGTTCAGTGCGGGAAATGCGGCCGACATACGGACCGTATATCACGGACCAAACGCGCTCGTGTGTGGGAGGACTTAGAGTTTGTCACAATACGCCTATGTGCATGATTTCTTAGTTTGGTGTATACAATGTGTTATTCGATCTCATATGAGAAGATGCATGCAGAGATATCTCTGTCTAAAGGCCCTTTTACACTGGGCGATTATCGGGCAGACAAGCCTTCATAGAACGCTCACTGTCGATAATTCCCCTGTCTAAACAGGGCAGCGATCAGCAGATGAACGAGCAAATGCTTGATCATCTGCTGATCATATAGTTTTAAAAAAGTGAAATATTATCTTTGTCAGCAGCACATCTCCCTGACACGCTTCCGACATAATATTAACGTATGGGGACGAGTGATCCAAGTAACGACTGCTCGTCCCCATACATAGCTCCATGTGACAGGAGAAAACGAGCGCTGTCTCGTTGATCGGCGCTCGCTGCATCGGCCAAATATCGGCTGGTGTAAAAGGCCCTTTACTCTAAATGCCAAATTAAGGCTTACAGGGTCTTTCATTGACATAATGCCTTAGGCTGTGTTCACATAAGCGTTGCTTTCCGTTGAGGGGTTCCGTCTGAGCTTTCCGTCAGGGGAACCCCTCAACGGAAAGGCAAACGGAAACCTTAGCTTCTGTTTGCTAATGGTTTTCGTTTGTCACAATTGTTTTGAATGGAATCAATAGAGTAGTCGACTGCGCTATTGATTCCGTCAAAACAACGGGACCCTTTCACAATGGTGACAAACGGAAACCATTAGCAAAGTTTCCGTCATCATTGAAATCAATGGTGATGCAAACGAAAACTAAGGTTTCCGTTTGCCTCTATATTGAGGGGTTCCCCTGATAGAAAGCTCCGATGGAACCCCTCAATGGAAAGCAAAACTGATGTGAACAGGCAGGAACCCCTGGAAGTCACGGGTCTCCGGTCCCTGTCGTTCCCAGATAGGGTTCGCCCATGCTAGGGCCTTGCCAGTGAGCAGAGAAATAATGAAGGCGATCATGAGACCATCAGACGGGAATGCTCTGGCATGTACAGAGAAGTGGATCTGGCACTGATTGAGGAATCCCCTGTAGGTACTCGCGTCTGTGTTGTAATGAGGCGGTAGTGGTAGCGAGAATCGGGGATCAGCACCAGTACTGACAGGAGGTGTAGCAGGAGGGTCAGCTGGAACAGGAGCTGAGAAGGCTGCAGCTTGTGCATCTAGCTGCTGTGCAATGGAATTCACTGCCAATAGTAGTTGGTCCTGTTGTGAACGAAGATCTCGCAGATCTGCTTGCATGGCTTGAGATGTCGACATGGTCTTGGGTTGACCAGCGGGGTCCAAGGCCTGAGCGTAATGTCACGATGGGTGTGTGGACCCACTGGGCCGTACCGCCGTAGCGGGATAGCAGCAGGCCAACAGGAAACCAAGTCACAATCTATAGTTCGGATAAGGGTACCTGTGGTAACTTCAGACAGTAGCGATGGTAGGCTCGGATGGGTCCTTGGTAGCAGGCAGACACCAGGCGCGGTGTACCACGGAAGGTGTAGTATACGGCACAACACGACTCCAACTCTTTACGATGCAGGAACAAGATAGCACAGGATACAGGTAACAGGAACGTGAACACTGAGAACTGGAAAAAACTAAGGGACCATTTGCAAAGACTAACACAGGTAACACAACAACACTCAGGCAATGAAGGAAGGGGCAGGGCCCTTCTTATGGTCCAGGATGATCATGGGCTAATTTGGTATACAATTCAGGTGCGCACGCTGGCCCTTTAAGGCCGAACACGAGCGTGCGCGAGCCCCCTACGGGACAAAGCAGAGTGAAGCGGAAGTGAGCGCTAGCGTCTCCTAAGGAAGAGATGCGGGCCAGCGCTCACTGATGCATGGCTGCGGCCATCCGGGGGTGAGTAATCCCAACTGTCCGCGGCCAAGGGTGTCACATAATACAGCCACATGATTATAATGTGGCCAAATTAGTGGACCATGACAGGTTGAAGAAAGTAGAATTTTTGTCGATCATATACAGTCACAGTGCAATTGGCAACAAGATGTTCTTAGGTCGGTCCTTATCCAAGGTTTGGGAATCTCAACTGCGAGGGAGTTTCCTCCTAGTTCCAGTGACACACATGAGCAGGACCCTCGCTCGGTTCCGGCTTTCTGCGCGTTACTGCTGTGCCACCCGCTACCTCAAAGAATACAAGTACTCAGAAGTGAACCTGTCCCTGCTGCAGCGTTCTTACCTACTAACATCCTAAATCTACTGATGTTGGGCGGGACCTCGTAGTGGCAAACTGCCACCTTTTATGACCTAGAACTTCCTAGATGGTCTCACTTATACCCAGAGGTTAATGTCACACTCAGTGGAGGGTTTGTTCTGCAGGGACTGACTGGCCAACTAATGACAGCTTAGGCACGCAGTACTTGATAAAAATGAATGGACAGACGGTCTCTCAGTAGTCGTGTTGGCAACAGTCTTTAGATAACAGTTCTGTTACAATAACTCTGCTCTCACCTTCATTTGCAATTGGATTTCTTCACTTGTGTTTACATGTACTGAACTGCCAACAGTCCTGCTCCTGTGTTGCCAAATCTGCTACTGCCAAGTCTGAGGGTTATTCTTTCCTCTAACCATTAGGCTCCGGAAACCGCAGCTCTGACACACTTAGCTGGTGTGCGACCTCCACAAGGCTTTCTCTCTCTGCCTCACTCCACTCTATCCCCTTCCACCGACATCTTTCTAGAGTGCGCCATGCTCAGCTAAATACGTCACAGTGTCCTCCTCAGCAGCGTGGTTCTTCCCGGGACTGGCTTGGGTGACAACACCACAAGGGTGGGGGCCCCAAAAAGACACAAACTGCTCCCCATTACATGTTTCTTTCAATATCCACATTATATCTGTCCAGTGACAGTTGTACAAAATGTCTATGGGCATATTTACTTAAGACATAAATAATTGAACAGACGTAAAATAAATGTATCTGAAACAGTGAGTTTCCCTTATTACGTATCCTATCATGATGTATAAGCAGAAGTGATGAGATATGGGATGTATTTTTCAGAAATATTCTATACACATCTTGGTTTACTAGGATAAGAATACTTGTATGTATGCATCACTTTTGGCTATGCTCCTAATTTACATTAAAGGGTTATTTTAGAGGAGCAATAAAAATAAATGAGACTAACTGATTTGATGGCCTGGTTTTCCACTTTACAGTACCGGATTTGCCCTTTTGCTTTCTTCATCAGAAGGCAGCATAAAGATAAAGAGCAGCAGTAAAACAGAATAATATTCATCACCACCATTACATAAATAATGGGGCACTTTGTTAAGAAGTAGGAACATATTTAGAGACTGATATCGACATTTGTGTGGAAAGACAAAAAGGGGATCCTATTTTCTAGGTAAAACAGTTATTTTCAAAATAAAACATATACATGAATAGAGTAAAACTTGGGGGCTGGGATGACCTTACGGGAGTGTCACAAAGGGCATATCACGTGTCACTATTAAAGCGGGCCCCACTGTCCTACACGTGAGCTCAAACCTATGGAAAGACAGCTGCACAGGATGCAGCTACATTCCCTTAGTTTATTGACTGAGTAGTGTTATTTGGGCACCTTATGACATTGTCATTTGGGAATTGAATGGTATGGTTATTTGTAAACTGTATCGTTGTATTATTTGGGCACTATATGATATACCATGAAGGGGTTGTCAATAGAAATTACTGTAAATGGCGCATCCAACATAAGTTCAGTCCTTTTTGTGGGGCTTTTTCATTAAGTTTGTATGTTTTTCCCGTGTTTCCTCTGGGGTCTTCAGTTCAGGGTTGCCAACCATCCATAAACTTACGGACAGTCCACATAAAACAGCTAGGCTTTTTTCTGCCTTTTGTTGTATCCAGCAGAGAAAAATTCTGTTGGTAATTTTTTAATTATTTTTTTAAGTTTACACTGAACATGTACCAAAACATGAAAGCGCAGTGCAAACTTTCCGGGCTGGGCAGTGTGGGACTACAGTAATGCCCCGAGGCAGAGTCCAGCCACTTCCAGCCACACAGAGATGGGGACCGGGCCGGTGACAGCTGGCAGGTTATTAACAAGTGTGCTACCCGCAATTTCATTTATATGATCTGTGGCAAGAGAATAGTTATACCGGCTGCAAGTGCATAGGCTTATTTGGGGGTTGGGCATTATGTGTAGATGGATATATGGTTTGTTTGTAAATTCCTGTGGAAACATTCTTTATCATCTGATATATAATGTAGTTATCTATTATATAAATGTATGTGTATATAATTTAGATTTATAGTAGAGTAATAAAGTGCGTGGGTAAGTTACTCGGCTACCACTGTGACCTCCAGTGGATGAGTAGTAACATCTTGTTACAGTTTGTAGTAAATTACCGAAATATCTTTGTGACTCAAGGGCATTATGTTCAGGGTATTTAGGGCTTGTCCATAAACAATGAAATTGAAAGTCAAAGGCTTTCCGCTGTGGCAAAAATACACCATTTCCTGCAGTTTTTTGCGGCAGAAAATGTTGCGCAAATTGCTGCGTTTTTCCCAAGGTTAGGAGATGGAGACATCTCCTATGAAAAATGCAGCAATTCTGAACACTTTCCGTAGCAGGAATTGACATGCTGTGGTCCGAAAAATACGCACTGCAGGTCAATTTCGGCTCGGAAATTTTACGCAGCGCGTGGATGAGATTTGTTAGATCTCATCCACTATGCTGCTACTGCATTCTGCTCCGTTTTTTTCCAGCCGAAATTCCAGCCGGAAAAAACGTGGCATTTCCTTTACGTGTGGACGAGCCCATACAGGCAGTGATGTGGGGGCGTGGACTCTAAAAAGAGGCGGGGTGTATGTCAGTAAAATATTTGGGGACGTCAGTGATTTTTGGTTCAGTTGTCCAGAAAAACTTGAGAGAAGGTTGGCAACCCAGCCCCATTGAATTGCCACACTCCAAAAACATCCAGATAAATTAATTGTCTTCCTATGAAACTGGCCCTAATGTGTGGAGACAGGGACTGACGTGAATGGTGACAATCCTTGTACAGCGCTGCAGAATATGTCTGTTTAAGAAAATATTGCATTATCCATGGCTTGAAGGCTCACAGGCGTATTAGCCGCTGAGACAGGGACTGTTGCTGGCTAAAGGGTTAAGGTAAGGTTAGGTCGTTTAGGAGGGGTCTTCCCTCCCTCCTTTTGTAGCAGGGTGAGTCAGCTATTTTAAGGTGGGTGGAGTGTTGGGAAGGGGGGGGTTATGATAATTGAGTATATAGCTTCCCTCCCCCACCTCACCTACCTCTTTTGGCTGACGTTTTCCCTCCCTCCCTCCCTGTTTATGTTCTGTCATTTTCTGCATTTTATTTGTGTTTTAGTTATTTTGCTGTCCTTGTTTTACAAGAAAAAAAACAAAGCTCTGTGGTCTCCAAAAAAGAACAAAACAACAAAAAAACACGCAATTTCACAAGAGAACGCCCCTGTTAATTATAAAAAAGAAAAAAAAAAACATTGATATTACCACAAAAAAAAAATAAAAAATTTAGAATGCAGTTTATATTTCAATGCATAGATTTTGTTCCTTCTGTTTTCTTTCTGGCATGTTGGTTGTGGTGTTTTATTTTGTTGTATGATGTTTTGTTTTGTCACAGCTGGCGGTATTTTAAGGGGTATTTACCTACATGTCCTTGGGATAGACAGGCATACTGGTTTAAGGTCATTTAGAGTTGGTATTTTTGATAAAGTTAATAAATGTTATTTAATTAATTATTCAAATTAATAAAGCTGTGGCCGACCCCCCCCCCCCCCGGGTCAACCCCACTTTCAAATAAGTCATGTGTCGGTGTTTAATTATTAAGGGTTATTTAATTTTAGCCTGATTACCTGTTGGTTTTAAGTAATTCATATGCATACAGTCTCTAAAATTCAGCACCAAAATGTGGTGAGGCACAATTTAGGTTTAGAAGTGAATATCCAGCCTTTAGTACCATCACAGTGAAAGTAACGACTGATGCATTTTTTTCATTAACATAAAAGGGGTAGTCTAATATTTTTTTTGAAAAATAGCTCCAATCTCATCCATGTGCTGGATATGATATTCAAGTCAATGGGGCTAAGCTGCAATACCAGACACGGTCTATAGACAGGAGTGGCACTCTAATATAAAAGCAAGCTAAAGGAAAAGCATGCCTTTCTTTATTTTTTTATTTTTCACCAGGAAGAACCAAAAGAAAACACGGCATGTGTTACTAATCTTTTCAGTTCATTCCAGTTTAAAAAAAGTATACTTTATTTCCCCTGACTTAGATTATAAATGACATGACTGCAAAACTGTGATTGGAAGAATTTGGAGATAAAATCAACAATGTATAATTTTTCCAACCTTGACCAACACTATATTTTATTATCAGAACAAGTTCTCCTGATTTTCTTTTTATCGCCTGGGAGCATGTGTCTTTGATGATGGGAGCAGAGAGCATGAAGCAGAGCGTATACCTGTTGAGGCTGGAAACCAAGTCATCCATTCAGTAAATTTCTTCCAGTGATAAATGTGTGCATATTGCGCATCCTGAATGTAGTCTTAACACGTTCCTGTCCTGTCTGATCTCTGAGGGTTTGCGACATACACCGCGTTCCAAATTATTATGCAAATGTTATTTTTCGCTGATTTTCCTAAATAGTCGATGCAAATGACAGTCAGTATAATCTTCAAGAATTCAACCTTTGGAGTATAATGCAAATTTTATTGAACAAATCTCCTAATAATAACAGATTTTTTTTTAGAAGTAAAAAACTCAAAATGCACTGTTTCACATTATTATCCACAACAGAGATCAAAACATTTTAAAGGTTGTAAAGAGAACGAAAATGGTAATTTGTTGAATTTGCAGCATCAGGAGGTCATATTTACAGAAATCAAAAGCTCTTTCAATCAAAAAAAACATAGCAGGCCAAGTTACATGTTAACATAGGACCCCTTCTTTGATATCACCTTCACAATTCTTGCATCCATTGAATTTGTGAGTATTTGGACAGTTTCTGCTTGAATATCTTTGCAGGATGTCAGAATAGCCTCCCAGAGCTTCTGTTTTGATGTGAACTGCCTCCCACCCTTATAGATATTTTGCTTGAGGATGCTCCAAAGGTTCTCAATAGGGTTGAGGTCAGGGGAACATGGGGGCCACATCATGAGTTTCTCTCCTTTTATGCCCATAGCAGCCAATGACACAGAGGTATTCTTTGCAGCATGAGATGGTGCATTGTCATGCATGAAGATAATTTTGCTACAGAAGGCACGGTTCTTCTTTTTGTACCACGGAAGAAAGTGGTCAGTCATAAACTCTACGTACTTTGCAGAGGTCATTTTCACACCGTCAGGAACCCTAAAGGCGCCTACCAGCTCTCTCCCCATGATTCCAGCCCAAAACATGACTCCGCCACCTCCTTGCTGAAGTTGCAGCCTTGTTGGGACATGGTGGCCATTCACCAACCATCCACTACTCCATCCATCTGGACCATCCAGGGTTGCACGGCACTCATCAGTAAACAACATGGTTTGAAAATTAGTCTTCATGTATTTACGAGCCCACTGCAACCGTTTCTACTTGTGAGCATTGTTTAGGGGTGGCCGAATAATAGCTTTATGAACACTTGCAAACCTCTGGAGGATCCTACACCTTGAGGTTCGCGGGACTCCAGAGGCACCAGCGGCTTCAAATACCTGTTTGCTGCTTTGCAATAGCATTTTAGCAGCAGCTCTCCTAATCCTATTAATTTGTCTGGCAGAAACCTTCCTCATTATGCCTTTATCTGAACGAACCCGTCTGTGCTCTGAATCAGCCACAAATCTTTTCACAGTACGATGATCACGCTTAAGTTTTCTTGAAATATCCAATGTTTTCATACCTTGTCCAAGGTATTGCACTATTTCACGCTTTTCAGCAGCAGAAAGATCCTTTTTCTTTCCCATATTGCTTGAAACCTGTGGCCTGCTTAATAATGTGGAATGTCCTTCTTAAGTAGTTGTCCTTTGATTGGGCACACCTGGCAAACTAATTATCACAGGTGTCTGAGATTGATTACAATGATCCAAAGAGCCCTAAGACACAATACCATCCATGAGTTTCATTGAAAAACTAATAATTAAATGTTTATGACACTTAAATCCAATGTGCATAATAATTTGGAACATGGTGTACTGCAGCGCTTGTTTTAAGGTGCACATGCCCTTTCATGTTGCTTTTTTATTCTTGGAATTTAGGTAACTCTCCATCATTGTACACCATTTTTTTCTAGACTAATTAGGTCCAAAATTCTTTGTCGATTAATGTCTTACTATATCCTTATAGTGGTCAGAGATCCTTTTTTTTTTGTTAGAGATCCAAATCCCATGCATAACCATAAGGAGAGTTTACTGCATACATCTGATATACTCAACTCTATGGTTGTGTACAGGGCAGCATAGGATTTTGAGCTTTTTATAGGAAAAACCGAGCTTTAGAGAGGACCTGTTCCTTCTCCTATGTCTGTTTAAAGTGTACCTATACTTTTAAAAAAACTTTCGACATGTCATGGTGACATCAGAAGTTTTGATCAATGGGGTCTGAGCACAGAGACCCCCACCGATCGCTAAAACGAAGCCACAGAAGAGCTCAGTTGAGCGCTGTGCTGCTTCATCTCTGCACGGCTCTGCTCGGCTTTCCTCGGAAGGCCAAGCGAGCAGTGTACGGACTTATAGACTTTTTACCGAGCTCGTACACCGCTCGCTTGGCTTTCTGTTTGAAGTGAGAGTGTAGCCTCAAGATCACAATGATAAAATATTACCGCAATAGTTGTCTTAAATATTTACAAAATGTATTCAAAAACACATATTTTCTACCCTGACGTGTGCTGGATATGTCTTAAAGAGTCGTTTTTTTGTTTCTTTTCTTTATGTTATTTGGAACTAGGACAGCACCGTGTAGTAATTTTAGCTACATCTGTTAGGGTTCCTATTGGTTATTTTTTTGTTATTCTATATCTCCAGAATGAACCAAAATGACTCATTGATGCACCAGCCATTGACTTTACTGATGTAAATCTTGCGTAAACTGGAAAGGGTGCTAACAATTACCTGTATGACCTGTTCCCGCCAACCAGCCTATGCCATGGCAAGCCGGGAATATGCCATGAACAGCAGAGACATAAGCCTCAATCATCTTCCTTAGCTATCCCTATACAGAGCTCCAGCAAGCTCTGCACAACCTTCAACATCCACGCCAGTACCAGCCGTACTTTGATGCATCCTAGCAGTCAAGTAGTCTTATGTGCTGGTGAATGACAAAGCTTTAATGCAATGTATTGTGCTAAAAGCTTTACTATGGGAATTTATATTTATATAGTGAACAGTCTATTCAGTATAAATTCTTGTATCAGTTGCTTGCGGTTCATCGCGGTTCATCGCATTACATTGGTTGTGGCTTCTGCATTGCCATTGCTGTATGTATGTCCAGTGTCTCCGTCAGACGGCTTTTGTGGTGGTTTCATTTACAGTCAGACTGCAATATTACATGCTGGCACTGGGCACAGTGCCTAACAACAATCCAGGTGACTCACGCTCAGCAGTAATAGGATTATCATATTCTAATCGCAGTTTACAAGATGTTTGCCTGTTATGTAATTCAGGTGCTTATGATGTATGGAAATATGCATGCTCGCACTGTAAACTGTGGGGGTGTTCTCTTACAATAAATGCTTGACACCTGTTATTTGTTCTGCATTTTGTACTCTTAAAACTGGCCAAAAATGATTATCATTAATGATCCCCCTATAAAGAACTATTTGCAATGATTATTCTGTCTATAGTACAATGGCAATAGATAGAAATCTGCTTCATCAGATGGAACATCTATTGACCTGCTTCAAAGACGGCATCACTATTCAAATATATGTGAAATAATACAGAAAAGAATAATTGGCTGCACTTCAAAAGAATTCTCTTTTTTGATAAAAAATCAAACTCATAAATGGCATAATGAAAACTCATGCAACTTCGTGTTTCAGTTTCTCAAGGTCTCTGCTTGCTGTTAGTGAATTGGAATAGTATTGTTTATATTTAGGTGCTAATAGACTGTCCTGATCATGCCCAACAGACACAAGTGTGTACCTGGTTATATTCTGCCTATAATAGCACAGCACATGGGGTCTCCGTCCACTAACGGCCTGACAGGGAGGTCCACACAGGAATTTAATTTCCTTATCACTGACCTTCTATATTGTCACATTGCTCCCACTCATATAAGGAGCAGCGCCTCTGATAATAGAAGTGCATAAGACAATTGCTGAATATGGGTTGCTCCAAAGTCACCATCAGGAAAAACCCTGTCATAATAGAACAGAGTCGTTGTTAGGCTTTCCCTTACCTGGGTCAAAGATTCAGCTTGGTGCAGTAGCCTTGTATCTGGCCAAGGCAAGTTGGCTTGTTGGTACACCCCGCCCCCCCCCCCCCCCCCGAGGAACCCAGCACTTGGCACACAGGGCCTGCCAGCCCCTCCTTTTACGCATCTGGGTGTTATAGAGAGGGTTCTTCACCCAGGACCCCCCTCTATTAGCCAATGAGAGCCTTGATCATGTATTTAATGGAAATGGGTGTTATACCATATAACATGATCAGCTGATATTGCTGGGGAGAGAACCCTTGCAGGGAATGTTCAGTCAGACCTGTAGTAATAAGCAATCAGTTAGGGGTAGGAGCTTTATTTTGAAAAGGGATTGTCCTGATGAGACATCCCCTTAAGGTCACCAAAATTTAACACGTACTTCAGTTATGTATGTAAAATACATTTGTAAAAAGCAGAGGATATTTTTTTTGTATTTATATTTGAGATAGATAGATAGATAGATAGATAGATAGATAGATAGATAGATAGATAGATAGATAGAAACATAGATAGATAGAGAGATAGATAGATAACATGTTTATTGAGCAGCGATTGGGGTTAGTGACTACCTCCATTTTTTGTTCTTGCACTCCTACCATTCTGCCCTGGGTGATTTTAATTTGTTTAATGCTGGTTCCTACCATCCCCAGATATATGTAGGCTTAGTACCAGTTCTGGGTGTATGTGCAGCGTAGGGACCCACCAATAGAGGACACCTTGTCGTGGCAGGTGGGCTCACACAATTTGATCAAAATGTGCTCTAAGAACCTCCCTATTGTAAGTAGATTGAGCAGCAATGCATATTTATTTATTTATAGTGTTTAGGTGCCATTGGTGTTCGCAGATTTTTCTGTCCCCATTTTCTTGTGTACTAGATAGATAGATAGATCATTAGTCTAAAATTAAAATAATTAAAACGTCTTTCATTATAAAAATGAATCTTTTTCTATCTATATAAAAGCTTCCAACAATCTTTCTACCCTCTCTATATCAATATGTTCATGAAGATCCAGTCTTTCTACCTCACCCCACTTGTCGGGTCTATGATCTTCTGCAGACTCAGTTGGGAGGTAATGTTCCCTGAGAGCTTGTGTTGATTCTCTTTTTTTTTATCTATTGCTTTTTGGCTTGCTTTTATTTTGTGCTGTTTGAGCCTTCACTTTTATCTTCTCATGTTACTGGATGAAATAACTTTCATGAATTTCTCTTCCAAAGTCAATGAATTACACTTCTAGTTACATAGTTACTGAGGTTGTTAAAAGTCCCGTTCATCCAGTTAACCCTTCCTGGCATTTTGTTTGTGATGCCATCACGCAGGCACGCCTGTTGAATGTATGTCACAGTACATTAAAGAGACAAAACAAACATTGCCAGCGCGAAAGTAAAACATATCCGGAAATCTCTTATACAAAAAGCTGTCTGCATTCAAGTCTGAAGCCAATGAGTATCTTCATGCACTATTGCTCTGTTCATTTTAAATGGAAGGAGGATGGTGTCCAATAAAAGCAATGTTTAATGGAATTGCACAGACGAAAATGTAGTTGTCTAGGTATTTTCTGGAGATTCGCCACTCTTCATTTATTTAACTATAGCAAAATTAAAAATAAATCAGGATTTTTAAACACTTTACTTACTATTCTCAAAGTGCTTCTCACTTGTCAGAACATTTAAAGGGGTTGTCTGGTTTAAAAAAAAAAAAAAAAAATACCCTATTAGGGAATTCAGGACCCTCATTTATTAGTCAGAGCAGATAATAGATACAAAGAGCTCCGGGGGACCAGGCACATTTGTGCATTACACAGACAGTCCATTGATTTGCCCTGTGGTGGCGCTGTAGGGAAATTGAACACTTGTTGCTGGGTTCCTCCACAGATTACAGCTGTTTTCTTGGGGTCCCAACAGCGAGACATGAATTATCAGCATATCATCAGGAGACACTTCTCGCATAAGCAGACAACTCCTTTAGGCTATATGCACGTATTGCGTCATTTGGTGCAGAAAATCTGCATTAAAACCGCAGGTAATTCCGCGGGTAAAATCTTCACCTCATAGTGTGTTTTTTTTATGCATTTCTAGGTACGTTTTTTACATATTGATGTGGAAATAGATGCGGTTTTATGCTGCAGGTTTTGGTGCGTTTTTTTTAATAAACTTGTCAGACACATTTCTGAGGCGGAAATGCAAGATAAATTGACATGCTGCGGAATTTAATATAATAATTGTTTTTTTATTATATTTTGTTTATTTTAAATGATACTAATAAAAGAAATATATTATACTATGAGACCACACACTTTTCCTCTCCTTGCCCTCCCCTATTAATTGGATTTTAAAATACGCACCGCAGGTCAATTTACATGCAGATTTTCTTTTCAACTTGTAGATGAGATTACTTGAATTCTCATTTACTTTGCTGGTACTGTAATATGCTGCGGATTTGCCACAGGGAAATCTCCACATCAAATCCGCACGTAATATGCATAGTGTGCATTTGGCCTTGAGGTAAAGAAAAATAATTTTTTTCAAAGTGAATATAATTTTGGTTATGTTCAGCTTTTCAAGGAAAGAAGCCATTAAGTTTCCAACTACCATGAGTAAGAGCCATGCAGCCAAGCTGAGCTGGGGCTGCCCCCTAAACAGAGTCTGACCATGTCCCTATGGTATATATCTATTTAGATCCAGCAAAACAACCAGACAGATAACCAAACCATCTAATCAATCAATCAATCAATCAATCAATCAATCAATCAATCAATGTACTTTCCTTTCTCTAAAAAAAACACCCAATGTAATAACATAGTTCTCAGTTTGGTTAAATATAAATGATACATTTCTATGTATCATTATAATTTTACATTACATTCGTGCCATTAGTTTCACATTGCCCAATATGTGTAAGAGATGCCAATTTTGTGCCACCAACATATTTATGCAGTATCGAGCATAATATTCCTAACACACATCAGCTGTGAACAGCCATACATTTGAGCATAAACCAATATGTGAAACTTTGTAATATATCTCATTAGTGGAAAGTGACATCTTCCTCCCCTTCCAGCAGCCTGACGTTCTCCTTTCCCTGCCCGCAGGCTCTATGTAAATGTTCAGACATCTCTGTCTAGAGTAATACAGGGAAGACAGTAAAGAGGGGAGACGTGGGGGGATGCAGCTGCAGTTTTCCCCTCTGTTTCTGTGAGACTGCATGCTGTAAGTGGGTAGAAGATGCAGAAGGATGGAAACATTTGGTTGGCTCGGAGTGCTGAGAATAGAACAGGAATAGAGAGGGAAAATATGTAAGCAAATAAATGGAATAAGACCCAAAAACACAGGCTAGACACTGAAGTTATGGCTGCCTCACATCTAATTTACATCTACAGCTGCATATAATTTATTTTTTTCCCCTGTAATGATAGATTAACATAAAAGAACTAAGAATTAAAACAATAGCTATAGGGGTAGCAGTTACAACTGCGTCCCGGTGCCTGAGGGGGCTCAGAGCCCCCTCTGCTACTGTACATAGGAAACTTAACTATTATAAATGGCACATGGTAATTGAAGTGCCCTGTTACGGATTTTGCATTGGGGCCCTGGAGCCACAAGTTACGCCTCCAAAATGCCTCTACCGGTATCAGAAGAAGATTGATAAAAGTGTCCAGCTTTTCTTTTTCACCTATTATTCCAGTACAGCATGAACTCTGTTAGAGTGCCCACTACAGGCATGGCATGTATCCTCTAGGGTACATATACCACAGGTTGAGATCCTAGGCTGTAGTACATGAGAGACCAAATGTCCAGTGTTTTTTGTCTAGAGAGCTACACAATATGGTTAAAAAACTGGGAAAATTGAGTTCCGTAAGGATAAATAACCTTCTTTTGCAGCACAATTTACTATTTCCGTATTTTAAATTGTGTAAATTAACTTTAATAAGTGTTTTTAGGTCACTCAACTTAAGCATAATAATGTTTCATCGGTAGACTTTAATGCTGCCACTTAGTGGTCAATTGGTAATAAAAAAAGAATTACAAGCTGTTACAAATCATTAACTTAACCAGATCCTGCCTCAGTCACGGAAGTACATTATTACTTTACATATTAACTGGATGCATTCGTTTTGTTCTTGCATGAAATGACATAAGTTACCTTCTATTAAGAGCAGGTAAAACCAGGGACAGACATGGACATTGAAAGACATTGCTAAAGTCAAATAGCTCTCTAAGCTGAACTGTCACATAAATCCTTAGTACGGCCTTTGATTGTGAGCTTCGGGGTACTAACCAGCCTGCAGACCCCAGAATCATCCTTTCCTTCTTTTCTTTGCTGTGACAGGTACTTTGCAGTAGAGTTTGGGATAGATGGACCTTGCCCAAGGCATCGGCAGTGTGGACAAACTGATTAAACCGCGTTGCTTAGGTTAGAAGGAGTCATGTGCTATCCGCTTCAGGAACTTGTGGTTATAAAACAATACGTATACATTTTATATTTTTGCAGTATGAGTTAAATGCGAGGGTTTGGTATTCTCTGGTCTTTAGAAAACTAGAAGCGGAAACTGGTGAAATTATTTTTTAGAAATACACCAGCGGTAGCCTCTGAAGCTGTTATGAAGTCCAAAGGAGGTGGGCTCCATCCCCTTTGCGTGATGTGGACCCTCATTGGTTTCTCCCTCTATACAAACACTACAATGTAAGAAAGCAAAGAATTTAAGAACTGGTCCAATGATGAATCTGTCCTTTTCTCTAAAAAGGCATAGGAAGAAGGGAGGAAGGACAAATGCAGGTCCTCTTGACCACAGATGGAGACTGTTCCAATGGGAACCAAAATTATGACCTCATTTTAATTTTTGCAGCTATGCTTTTTGTATGCTCTTCACAGGGGATGGGTACCTTCAAACTATTAAATAATTAATGAACAGCTTGAGAAGTGCAGGAAAGCAGCTATTGCAGTCCAGTGAGCCATGGGTTCAAGAAATAAAGGAGTTAGTTATTTCCAAAATCCCAAGTTATACCACACTTGATCAGAGAACCAGCTATAATGTATCATTTATAAAAAACATTTTATAATACCCTTATGGGTAAGGTCAGTTCATTCCACTATTCCCAGAAGAGATCCCGTTATTCAACATTTATCTAGACAATAACGTATTGCCCCATCCAAACATGTATATTCATTTGACTTTAGAATGTGGCTAAGCCGCACAGATACCTGGTTCCAATCCCACCAACAGCAACACTGGCATGGATTTTACACCATTCAGCCATAACAAGTCAAGGGGTGGCATATATGAGGCAGCAAGTGAACAATCCGTTCTTGAAGTTGGTGTGCTGGAAACAGGAAAAATGGACAAGTGTAAGGATCTAAGTGACTTCAACAAGGGCCGAATTGTGATGGCTAGACGACTGGGTCAGAGCATCTCATAAAATGGCGGGTCTTGTAGGGTGTTCTCGGTATGCAGTGGTAAGTACCTACCAAAAGTGGTCCAAGAAGGGATAAAAAATAAACCGGTGTCAGAGTCATGGGCGTCCAAAGCTCACTGATGCGCGTGGGGTGCGAAGGCTAGCCAGCCTAGTCTGATCCCACAAAAGAACTTCTGTAGCACAAATTGCTGAAATAGTTAATGCCGGTTATGATAGAAAGTTGTCAGAACGCACAGTGCATCACACCTGCTGCGTATGGAACTGCGTAGCAGCAGACCGGTCAGAATGCCCATGCTGACCTCTATCCACTATGGCAAGCCCACAATGGGCACGTGAGCTTCAGAACTGGACCTTGGAGCAATGGAAGAGGGTGGCCTGGTCTGATAAATTGCATTTTTATTTACATCATGTGGACGGCCGGGTGTGTGTGTCTCAATTACCTGAGGGAAGAGATGGCACCAGGCTGCATTATGTGAAGAAAACAAACCAATAGAGGCAGTGTGATGATCTGGGCAATATTCCGCTGAGAAACCTTGGGCCCTGGCATTCATGTGGATGTTACTTTGACTCGTACCTAAACATTGTTGTATACCAAGTACAACTCTTCATGGCAGCAGTATTTCCTAATGGCAGTGGCCTCTTTCAGCAGTATAATGCACCCTGCCACACTACAAATGGATGTGCTGAAATAACAAGTCTGATCCATGGAGGCCCCACCTCACAAATTACAGGACTTGTGGAGTCCATGCCTCGACAGGTCAGAGTTGTTTTACTGGCATAAGTGGGACTAACACAATATTTGGCAGGTGTTTTTATTATTATGGCTGAACGGTGTATGTACAGTGCTGTGTTCCTCTCACAGAGGCAGGTTATGGGTCCATGTAGTAGAGTCATTTTGAAAGTGCCAGTTGCTAGCGGCAGGAGACGTAAGTGTCATACATTTGCCTGTTCTATGCATTTTTAAGGATAGGCAGCACTGTATGGATTGTGGGGGTCCAAGGGTATTAACTAGGATAAGGAGGGGGACCCTTTTTCTTTTGGGCACTTCCTTCTATGTGTAAAACTTCATGACCACTAGAATTATTGTAATAAGAAAAAAAAAGTAAATCGTATTTCTTTAGTCGCGGGCTACCTATACAATATTTGGCATTTGATTTTAATGTTATGGCTGAACGATGTATACATGCTCTCCAAAAACATACTAATAGATTAATTGACTTTCCATGAAACTGGTCCTAGGGTGGTAAGCCTCTTTGGAGACAGGGGCTAATGTGAGTGATGACAATCTCTACACAGCTCTGCAGAATAATTTGCGCTATTTAATGAAATAAGTAAAAGAGGTCATATAATTAGTAACACTTAATAGGAAAATGTATGACACGGATATAATATTAAATATACAAGATAGATACATTGGCTGCAGGGACAATACCTTGCACAGCCGCCACCAATGTAATGGCACGTGCAAGTACGAACGAGAAGGAGAGCCATGTAAACTGCAGCCCCTTCAAAAAGCTGATTAGCGCGGGTCACGAGGGATTCTTACCCCCACCGATTTAATTTTGATAAACTATCATAAGGATAGGCCATGAATTTTAAAAAGCCAGAAAACCCCTTTCCTTTATCTGGCTCATTCTCTTGAACATGTCATTACTCCTTCTTTGATTGTTAACCACTTTCCCATCTCATTCCCATTCACCAAACCTTTCCATATTATACCCTCTTAGAAAGGGCAGGGGCAGAGGCTCTCACGCTGGAGGTGGCATACAAGTAGCACAGGAATACAGCAGACAAGCCAGCTATAAGACACCTAGGCACCAGCATTCTTTCTCATATATCAGTTATAATGACTTGATCATGGTATTTCTGTTAAAATTACGATGACTAGAAAATGTGGGGGCACAGAGGGCAGCCGGTTGGTGTGCAAGATGTATTCCTGTCTACCTCTTATTTTCTATATACAACTTTGACTCCTCCGCACGAACACAGCTGCATGTTATTACCATGTCACCGTCCGACTATATAAAAATTAGTCACTTACATGCCCCCAAAAAAATGGGGCAGTTGAAGGGCATTTTAAGTGGCGCAAACTTCAGTTGCATCAGTTCTAGATGGAGAAGTATGGCCAGTGTCTACCTTGATGTTCCAGGACCTGTAAGCTCTAGGCCAAAATTACAAAATGAAACACCGTCTGTAGGTCCTCAATGAATGACACGTGCCAAGACAATAAACGCCACACTTTTAGGCACTTATTCCTTGCACAGCTCTTTCTCTCAGTCCACCGACAGCGGTCACAGGCTGCACCTCCATGTGACGCACTAAACGTTTGTTAGATTTACAAAGCGAGAGCGGACGAGTTATACGAGATCCTTAATTGAAAGATTTTATCAACTTAGAAAGAACGGGTTTAAAAAGCCATACATCTTTAAATGGTTGTGTGCTGAGAGTGCCCCCTTATGGCCAGTACTTGTACTGCATACGTGTTAACCCTCTTCTCTAGCGCAGGTGCCTGCAATACACTTTGAAAAAAGAAACCGCTTTTTGATGCAGATTTTACGTTATTGTGCCTTGATAAAGACACGTTGGGCCGGCCTGGCACTACCAGTCTTATGTTATGGATGGTAGTTAATGTTGGTAATATCTGATATATCTCTGTCAACCGGCTCTACTTGGAAATCTACTTGGTTGGAACAGAACTGAACACCTGAATGCCATTTACTTAATGGGGCAGATGTTCTAATGTATTCTAAGTTTCAGGCCAGGGCTACATCTAGAATTTTTGTAGCGCTACTGATTGATTTTAACTCTTGAGCTACAGCTGCGGTGTAAATGAATACATTGAGTTGCCTACAATCTTGTGGACTGCAGCTGTCACTCAAGAGTTACAAGAAGTCTAGGTGTAGCCCTGGCATTAGACCAGGCAGCCAGAAGATGCATCAAATATTTCACCGTGGTGAATGCTGTATGATAAATATGGCGCATCCTACTTCTCTTTCTCATACTAGCTTTGATTTGGCATAATTTGCGACAGAATTTTGTGCCCGTTCATGATGACGCATCTTTAGCCACGCCCATTTTAAGTTAAGCCACACCCTCTTCTGGAACACTTTTAAGGGCACGTCCAGACGTGGCAGAGTTTTTCCGCTGCAAATGATTTGGGGCAATTACGCCACAAATCTGCACCAACATTTGCATATTTAACAGGTAATTCAGACGTTGCAGATATCACAGCGGACTTGCCACAGATTTCAGTTTTTGCATTGCAAAGGCTGAAATCCGCAGTGAAATTCTGCTTCTTCTCCGCAACAGACAGTGCATGCTGCGGAGAGAAAATTCTGCACCGCAGCCTATGGTCCGCAGCAGAGTTTTCCGCAGCGTCTGAACTAACTTGCCTAAAAATGTATTGGAACAAATGTAAAAAACGTCCGCTGGAGAATTCCACAGCGGAATTCTGGACGTGCCCTAAAACCTAAAAAGTGAGGCACAAACGTGTTTTTAACGAGACATGCGCCAAACTACGACACATTCGAGCGGCAGATGCTTTAGCACATCTGCCTCAATGTCTTTATTTGATGCCAATGACTGCTTATAATATTCTATAAATTCATTGTAAGTCATCCCAACATGCTGCATCGCAACCAGATTTTCTAAGGAAATTATATTTACCCTCAGTTTCTCCCGCAAAATAATCCCACATTATATTCCTCACAGGTTACGACTATACAGATCGCCTTGTGTATCAGACATTATCAGTATAGCTGTGCATTGATGAATGCAGATGCAGCAGAGCTGAGTTTGTCATTTTACTCTTTAGATCGATATTGTTTGTTCCTAGTATTAAATCTCTTGGCGTATGTAATGTAGTAGGGTTTACCCAACTTGGTATCTCAATGAGTTGTGCCAAATGACCACCTCAGCTCTGCTACATCTGTATGTAGTGGTATTTAAAATGTCAACCTTGTCTGGCACCTATGGCAACAGACCAACTTATATTCTATGTTTGAGTATAGGAAACCAAAATATGAGCTGCCAGTCCTCATAGCCGTAGTAAGATTACTTAAACCTACTCGTAATCTACTTAAACCTACATAGAAAAGTGGGATGAATACCTCATTATGTTTTCTCATAAGAAGTCGTTTATATCCCATAGCGTGGGGTATAATATTCCGCACATTATCATTGCGTTTTTACTACCAACCCATTTCCTTCAGAATTTAATAACATTCCTTCATTTCATGCATCTTCAAGCAGCAGACAACAAATACATATATATATTTAATATGGCTTTGATATTCATTGCGCTGTGTAAACCAGTTAAAACCGCATTAAAAAAAAAGCTAAAACCGTTTTTTTAGGTGCTTTTAACCTCACCTGAACTGCACTGTCTGAATACACCCTAACGGTGCCAGGGAGGGGCAGCCAGGAGCAGGCTGGCCTGGCATGGCAATGGTTATACCCAGTCTGCCAGTGTGATGAGATCCCTGCAGGAGGTGTTTGGCTTCCCCAGCCCACTGATTCCCAGTGTTTAGATCTTTCACATCCCTCAGTCTCTGTCTTTCTCCTCCATATCAAAGTGTTTGTAGAAATTGATCAAATATTGCAGGGTCTGTCAGTGAATATTTACATTACGTCAGTCAGAAGGACTTAAAACAGGATTTTTGAGAAGCTCAGTTAACTATTTAATAGACAGTTATGTATAGCTCATAAGAATATTCTTAATATAACCTGTCACATTTACAAAGTCACGGAGGTCCAAATATTTACCCCAAAACACTGCCGATAATTCCAGATTTGTTAACCGCTTTATGATACGACAAAGTTGTCCATATAGAGTGCCATAGGTCATAAGGCTTCCACTTAAAGAGATGTATGAGATTAGAAAAAACACTCTTTTTTCTTTAAGAAACAGCGCCACTTATGTCTAGTGGCTGTGTCTAGTATTGCAGTTCATCCCCAATTCAAATGAATCTGACTGAGATGCAATACCAGACATGGCCCAAAGACAAAAGTGGCACTGTTTCTGTAAGAAAGCAGCCCTGTTTTTCTAATCTCATACAACCTCTTTAATATAATGGAGCTCCTTATTGCGTCTCACGTAGGGCATTGTCACTAAGCAAAGAAGAAGCCAGACACCAAACCTGTATTTGTTTTTACATGGGTGATGGTGCCTCGTCTGACAGCACTGGTGGCCTATGATAGGGAGTATTCACATCTTGTGGTCAAATCGGTTTTGTCTTTTGCAGCGATTCTCTTAAAAATGAGCCAAAACCAATTGTTTTGCAGTGATTTCAATAAAAATTGTAGCAAAAACCACAGCATGACCGTCATGGGGCAAATCTAAGACGCAACGGTTGGATCAAAATGTAGAATGCTGAATCTACATCCCATAATTAAATATAGTCGCTGCCAAATATACCCGCTTGATAGTTGCTCGTGTAACATCCACGCGACCGTTTAATGTGTTGTAGGTAGCGCTGTCTCTGGTCTCTCGAGTGCGACCGTCGGATAGGATGCTGCATGCTGAATCTACATGTGCCAGTCTAATAACATTGCCAACAATTGACTACGATTCGGACAACAGTTGCCCATGTAGTCCTAGCCTCGATGTTGGTTACTTTTCTGCTGGAAGCCATGGTGGTACCAGGGCTCTGGCTCTAATACTATCAGGTCTATGGGAGTATTACTGGCCTACAATGAAGAATTAAGTGATGGGATAAATCTCCATTGTTGCAGCTGAAGAATTGGATGAGGTATAGAAGGCTGGGTCTATAGCCAGCCGCCAGATAGCATTGCCATCATTTGGCTACCATGTTGCCTGGCGGACCTTAATGTGGCTCTCTCCATTATAGAACTCGTTTCGACATGAAGGATATTGTAAGGGGAGGCAAAATGACAATCGGTCTTTATGACTTTATCCATAGCCATGCTGGATGTCATAGGGCATTGCAGGGGAAATATGACATAACAAACCAATTACATTGACATTATTAGAATGTTTTCCATAGTTTTCTTATGAAGGAATCACAGAATGTAAGAAGCCGCAGCATCTCAGCGGAATGCACTTAACAGTTATTAGGAGATATTTATTGCTGAATTACCCAATTATTCTGGATCCTATACAACAATTTCAGCTAATTGTCAGTAATAAAGCCATAAATTAACCTTGTTTGCTACACGTTGAAAAGTGACATTTGCTCAGACTGAGGGAGGACAGATACAATTGGAAACAAGTCGGTAAGATGGTAGACTTTCTCGGAGCAAACAGAACATTCCCATCAATCTATGTTTATGGGTGAAAGTACAAAGAACATTATTTATAGGGTATTGTTACTTTAATATTAAGGACAGCACGGGAAGGCTTGCTTGAATGACAGTCCCGCAACAATAGTTACATATTCCAAGCCAGACTCCCTGACCGTCCAAAGTCTGGGCCGCAATATGGTAAAAAACGAAATCCAGAAATGAAAGTCAATATATTGATATCTGTCCTGTCCCCTCGTAGGAAATAATTCTGTGGATCTCTCTTGGAATTCGTATTCAGCCTTATGGCTCCTGCTGCTGTTTTTCATAATTCTTGTTTCTTTGGATACAGTTGATAATTCTTCATGTAAATATTCTATATTATCCGATGGCGCTAAACATTTAATACTTTAATACTAATGCAATCCATATAGTAACGCCTTACATATGATCAGCATCAAGAAGCTGCAAAACTACAGGACTCTTAAAGGGGTTGTTTGCTGTAGACAACCCCATTCCATATGCCCTATTATAGCATATTGGAAAAACATAAAGGGGGTCTCATGATCAGGACTCCTCATTTATTAGCTGAGAACTGTATCCATCATTCTTAGCTCTAGAGGACCAAAAGCGTCTACTGAAATCAATGACTACTCAAAGTGAGCAGATATCTAATAATAGAGGCTGTTGGGTCTCCTAGCAGTGAGATGACCTGTCATTAACTTGACCCACAAAAAAAAAAAAAAAGGGAACTTGACCCACAATCTGAAATGTGGATTGTCCTAACTGGGATGACTGTTATTTTATAAACCTCAAAATTCATCAGTACACAATATGTGAGAATAGGTAGATAGATAGATAGATAGATAGATAGATAGATAGATAGATAGATAGATAGATAGATAGATAGATAGATAGATAGATAGATAGATAGATAGATAGATAGATAGATAGATAGATAGGTAGATAGATAGATAGATAGATAGATAGATAGATAGATAGATAGATAGATAGATAGATAGATAGATAGATAGATAGATAGATAGATAGATAGATAGATTAGATTAATAAGGGACCTCTCTCTTTCGCCATCCAGTAACCCCCGCCAACCTATAATAAGCATATAAATGGCTAGCTTCACAGCAGGTGCATTCTTCGAGTTCATAGACATTCTTTTAGCTTTGGTTACACACATTCACACACGTGTCACACTCCTAGCACGCTTCTTTGGATTGCAGGGTATGCAGCTAGCACAAGTGTGTCTCACACTCCCACCCCCCAAAATAGCAGTGGGAGACACACACGTATTTCCACACACACAGACACGCGCACAGGGCGCCAGCTGTGATCACAATACCCCTCAGAGCATCAGCTGAGTGTTAACAAGCTTTGATGCTAAATTGGTCAGCAATCCGGGACATGCAGGGGGGCAGCCTCAGCTGTGGGCATCCCAGATCCAGGGGAGATCATGTTTTTCGTTCCACCTCTTTTTCCTTCTTTACATCACCCTCTCCTTCACTTTTCTACCAACATTCTTCCCTGCTTTACACTGATTTCTGTAATAACTCTGCAAAGCAAAGTCCATGTCCCCATTTACTAGTCTACAATAGAACAAAAGGCGCCTCTTCCTAAATTATAGGATCACTAAACTTAAAGTACAAAGCACATGAAGTAAATCTCATACTGATCACTGCTAATAGCATCTTTGTATATGCATGTCAATATTTCTGGAGGTTCTTAGAACTGTAGAAGTAGTGATCAATGGGGCAAATATTTTCTGGGACCTCTTGACTTTGCTCCATTAAACACTATATCCAGTCCCTGAAATAGCTGCTCACAGGTAACAACAGATTGTATTCAACTACATAGCAAAAGGGCTAGCGTCTCTTTAACTTCACCATGACTTAGAAACCATTCCTGGACTGCAGCGAGGTGTTTGCCATACAAGTCCTAGCTAACCTCTGAAATGCCAGAATAGACATCCTTGAGGCATGAACACAGACATAAACCTCTTTTGGTTGCCAGTGAGGATACGAAAACAGAAGCCATTATAATAAATACACGCTAGGCTATAATTCTATTCATTATAACAAATGGTGCAATAAAACATAACAGGCAGAAGGGAACCGTGCAATCATTTAATTAGGAAACAGAACATTAACATGACAAAAATGACATTTGCAATGGCAACTGTGTATTCGGCTTCTCTGGCGTAACAAATCGATAACTGCCTGATCCTATCCTGATTACCTGCAGACAGGAGATCACTGGGCATTAACACGTAGAGACCCAGCACGACCATCCCATCTTGATCAACTACAATGAGATCATCATATGGAAACTCAGCAATGAATGGTCCTGTCCTGATGATCTGCATTTAGGGGATCACTCAACGTTAGGTACAAACATAGCACTATATGATCCATATGAACCTTTCATGATATACAGAATAAACATGGTCCAAGCTTGTCTCGGTCTTCTGTATTCATTCATGGATCTTACATGTCAACTCTGCATTGCCAGATTTTGTCCTAAAGTATCACTTGGTATTAAGACAACACCTGAACCGTAACTACTAGGACTTATCACTAGACAAAACTAATGCAGGGACTCAAATACTATAGTGTCCACATCTGCGACATGGGACTAGCTTATTCACAAGACTGATATAGAGGAATAAAGTTATATTACCTGCAGATACCTCTCCCCCGGCTGCACAAAATAACTGTAGGAGAATGGTGAGTAGATAGGCAGTCCCAAACATTGTAACCTGCGGAGAGTATCCACCAAGTGCCAGACTGGCAAGAGGATGAGGAGGTTAACATCCTATAAGCATGTCGGCAAAGGTGAGAGGTACGGTAGGTTGGCAGGAGAGCGAGGCTGGCATAAGCAGCAGTTTACGAAGCTATATTGTTGCTGTTGCTCGGATGCTCGGTACGGAACTGAAGTGGCTTTAACTGATCGAGGAAGGATTGAGAGCGAGCGAGAGAGAGAACAGTTTAAAGATTTCCCCTGAGCCCTAATGCCTGCCTCCCTCTCATCCCTCCCCTCCGTGGTAGCAGTCGGCAGCTGCACTGCTACACGCAGCCTTCAAGGGTTAAACCATCAGCCAAAATATCGAACATGAAAATTTGATGTTACAATTACATATTGAGGCAGATAAATGTAGCCACAGGAGCAGTTATATGGAATAATAAGATATAGGGAAGCTAGCGTGAAACAGATGAGATATACGGAAAAATGATGGGAATCAATGAAAGAAGTTCTACTCCTGTGTTATAGTGGAGGATGGCAGAGATTTGGGCAAGAGCTTAGATGCTGCAATAAAAGGGGATTCAAGGGATGAGTAGCAACAAGTGGATTGTGTGAGTATATATTTATTTATTATTTATTTATTTATTTCAGTTACTTATATAGCGCCAACATATTACGCAGCGCTGTACAGAGGTCCACTTTTTTACTGTCCCCATTGGGGCTCACAATATAAATTCCCTATGGGTATGTTTTTGGGGTGTGGGAGGAAACCGGAGTACCCGGAGGAAACCCACGCAAACACGGGGAGAACATACAAACTCCATGCAGATGTTGTCCTTGGTTGGATTTGAACCCAGGACCCCAGCGCTGCAAGGCAATAGTGCTAACCACTATCTAATGGTGGCGGAAAGCTATGGAAGTTCCTTCTAGACAGTTAACCGTTACTACAATGCTGACTATGTTTTTTTTTTTAAAAGGTGCCAGTGGGGCAGCACTTCAAATTAGGGCATTACATGTTAGATTTGCACCCAATCAATGCCTTCCCACTCAATGGCAGGGGATGGGTAGCAAAATAAAGCATTTACTGTATATATGATGTGCGCCACCTCTCACTGAGCTCTCTCAGCCAGTCAGAAGCAGGAGAGAAGTCACATGTTAACAATAGATTCATAAAAATTAGGTGCAGGAAAACCGCCAAACATGGGTGCTCTCTGGCCTTGACTTAAAGCTGTACACTGATATTGCAGAATTTTTATATTTCTATGGTTTGTCCACTGCACTATACTTACATATTTTCATAGGCGTTCCATTATGGTTACATAGAGCGCTGGTGCCCCTTTCTGCTTCACACACGTGTGGCAGAATTTTTGGCGCCTCACAGCCGCCACTAGGGGCACTGTTCCATATTCAGTACCTATAGACATCAATAGGAAGCTTCTATGCACTTCTATGATATCTGTATTGGAACTGGAAATAAACCAGAGACCTCTTCAGTAACAGTAACAGAAAGTCTTGCTCAGCGAAATTCCTTTAATCTGGCTTGAGTACGCCTTAATAGGTGCCAGAGTATCAGATGTTTTGGATTTTCAGAGGGCAATAGAAAAGTACTCCTTTTGTTATTATATTGTAGTTCTATGTAAGTATAATAAAGCTTCAACCCATAATTATATATTATAAAGTACCATATCAGCAGTAGCGGTTTTGCACGTCAGATCACGTGACATCACGACACACAGTGCACGTTCCTTATCAGTAAAGGTGATGTGTTGCATCGTGTCTTAGTCTCTGTCCAATGACAAAAGAGAAAACTGTTAAATCTCTTAGTAGATGTAACAATAATTGACATTTTCTGTGACATTTATATTCTACTGGTCAGTTAACATAATTTAAAGGGGTAGTAAATATTCATGTGTGATACAGTGATCTAAAAAAGTCACAATTTTGGCACAAAATTCAACCTTTAACCTTTTATTTGTACAATCCAGTAACTGGTATGTAAATGTTTTAATATAAAAACAAATTTGATAAATTAATATTTCAACCAATTCACAGAAGATTATATGGCAACTGTGGGGAATTAAACTCTGCGCGACTTTCTTGCCCTAGTTTTGGATCACTCCTGCTGAAAGTGGAAATAATTCCATTAATAATAATATATCAGTAGGAGCAGATCAAGATCTGTGGTGGTCCCTGAGCAAACATGGGGAGGGGGAGGCAGCACAATTTTTGGAAGGAAGAAAATGAAGAGTAAGGGCATGACCACACGTGGCGGATTTCCTCCGCAACTGTCCGCATCAATGCCGCACAGAATCTGCGTTGCAGATTCTGCTGCGGATCTGCACAAAATGTGCAGAAAATTGATGCGGACTAGCTGCTGCGGACTGCGGGAAAAGTGCTTCCCTTCTCTCTATCAGTGCAGGATAGAGAGAAGGGACAGCACTTTCCCTAGGGAAAGTAAAAGAATTTCATACTTACCGGCCGTTGTCTTGGTGACGCGTCCCTCTTTCGGCATCCAGCCCGACCTCCCTGGATGACGCACCAGTCCATGTGACCGCTGCAGCCTGTGCTTGGCCTGTGATTGGCTGCAGCCGTCACTTAGACTGAAACGTCATCCTGGGAGGCCGGACTGGAGACAGACGCAGGGAGTTCTCGGTAAGTATGAACTTATATGTTTTTTACAGATACATGTATATTGAGATCGGTAGTCACTGTCCCGGGTGCAGAAACAGTTACTGCCGATCGCTTAACTCTTTCAGCACCCTGGACAGTGACTATTTACAGACGTCTCCTAGCAACGCTCCCGTCATTACGGGAGCCCCATTGACTTCCTCAGTCTGGCTGTAGACCTAGAAATACATAGGTCCAGCCAGAATGAAGAAATGTCATGGTAGTAAAAACAATACGCTCCGCAGCACACATAAGATCTGCGGACTTCATTGCGGAATTTTGACTCTCCATTGAAGTCAATGGAGAAATTCCGCCATGAGTCCGCCACTGCTCCGCAACAGACAGAGCATGCTGCGGACACCAAATTCCGCTCCGCAGCCTATGCTCCGCAGCGGAATTTTACGCCTCGTCTAAACGAACACTGCTAAATTAAAGTGTAAGTCAATGGACAAACGGCACCGCTGCGGATTAACGTTGCGGAGTGTCCGCAGCGGAATTTAAGTGAAATTCCGCCACGTGTGAACCCGCCCAAATACTGTCATAATATAACCCTGATGATAATACCCTGTATACTGTAGTGTGTAAATAAATCAACCCTACAGTGATTAATAATAGTAATATATGTAGTAGTAATAATAATAATAATAATAATAATAATAATGCCATACAGTGCTTACATAATAGTGCCATACAGTGAAGACATAACAATACAATAGTGTTAACAAATAACAATGCTATATAGTAACCAAATAGTAACAGTATATAGTTCCTAAACACTATCACAGCCAGCACCATGATGTGGGGCAGAGATACAGTTTAAATTCAATATAAACCACTGGCTCCATGGTTCAATGTAAGAGATGACCTCATATTTAGAGAATGTTCATGGCAATTAATGTCAGTGTTGCTTTCACAGAATACAGGCTCTTACAGAGTTAAAGTTTTTTTTTTTCTAGAAACAGCGCCACTATTGTTCATTGGTTGTGTCTGGTATTGCAATCCACCTGCATTCCCTTGACTAGTGATGAGCTGCAATACCAGACAAAGCCCCTTACCAGACATGGCACTATTTCTGGATATAAGAAGCAGACCCTTTTTTTTTTTCTAATCATGAAAAAACTCTTTAACATAATCTGCCAACATAGAGAAAATTGTGAATGTCCAGTTAGGATGCGCCAATTTATTTAATTTTTTTCAAAAGGCTCTACGATATTCCTATATAAAAAGCTAAGAAGATTACAGCTAGAGTCCAGAAACGTCTCAAAACAAGAATATGACAAAGATAAGCATCTTACCATTCACTTACTTCTCGAAGATCTCAGGTCGCAGCTGTATGATATGTTAGAAGCCATGGTTGGAGAAAACTCAAATGTCCATTCAAGCACCAGAAGAAGAAAGGTTTGTCAAAATGATTTATGAGGCTTAAAGGATAAGTACCACTGATAACAATAGCTCAGACCTTGTAAAGTAATGTATTTAGAGAACATAAAAACTTTAAAATGCAGGATTAATGGCTATACTTTATGAACTACTGAATAGAGAATGATGTGGGAGTCATTATTTTAACTTTAAGCATTAAATGTAGAGAGGATGCTTGGATACTTTCCTAAATGTATGGTTGGCACTGAGCTGTGCCCGGGTTCAGAGGCTAGAGCAGAATCAGATGGGAGTCTCTGAACTCTACGAAGAGTGGTCTGCTGGACCTATTGCCTCTGAAGACAAAGGTGGTTATGTATCATTAGTATTGGTTTTACAACACATTTGTTTTCTAGTGATGCCCCGTAAATCTACAATGTCTATGACAACTTAAACTGAAGAAAAGCCTCAAAGACAGGTCTAGCCTGTCATACATGTATGTCTTTATATTGGATGAAACAAATTGTGTACAGCAGATTATATATATGATAACCTATAGAAAATTCTTAAGCGGTTGACTCATTAGGATAACCTCTGTGGTCTCTTCATAGAATAGGGTCCTCTGCTCAGGACCCGCTCTATAAGGCTAGGTCTCCTTTGTGACAAGGCATCACCGGTGGTTCGCGGTAAAATTAAGAGACATGACAATTATTGGCAGTTTTCGTAATCCCGCAATTTTACTGTAATTTTCGGAGAATGCCATGGAGCCCTTGGACTAGCCAGAGCCGGTACAACAGGCAGCTAATCTTCTATAGGACCTGGCGCAACCACGTATTACATGGTCACCTACAGTTGGGGGAGCTGATAAAGGAAAGTGGATTGTCCTGATGGTGCAGCCCCTTTAGTCACACCTTCTTTTCTAAAAATGTTGAATTATCAGTATTTGAGCTAAGAATAACAAAATGGAGTAATACAGTATGTTAAAAAACATGGCATACTAACTGACCGCTATCATTTCTGACCTCTAAATGGGTAGTAAAAGGGGTTAGGTTTTAGCGCTAGTTGGCCAGATGAATCTTTCTTTTGGTTCTTTTGGGCAATACAATTCTGTTTACATCTGATTTAAACTTGGGAAAAGTAACTGTGGATGTTGACCCCCTACATCTTGTATTTTGTAGAGTAGCATAACCTTCTGTTTCAGAGCCTCCATCTACGCTATTATCCTCACATCGATATGTGGTCCACTATGCTCTATGCTCTTTGCAGCACAGTTCATATAGAATTGTCAGCCTTTACAAAGCCTGAGCTTATAACACTGAAAGAAGACAATAGGATTATAGGAAGGGAAATAGTTCAGACACAGATAATAGATAGGGTCAGGGCCGATTTTAGCTTTTCTGAAGCCTGAGGCTAAAATTGAAATGCTGCCATCCTCAGGGCTGTTCTACATCCCTACCAGACTTCACCGACTCTTGCGGATGCGCCGTTGCAGAGTACACCTCGCTGCACGGTGCCTCCCCATGGAGTGCAAGGCAATGGCGCATCCGAGAAAGCTGGAGGAGGCTGATGGTATGTATAACAGTCAGAAAGATGTCAATCAAGCATGGAAAGGTGGGTTTGGAGTCAGGACTGTGTGACTCTTCAGGATAGCGGCACCGCCCCATGACCTTTTAAAGAGTAACATTAGCATACAGTGTGCGCTGTTTTTAAATGTTGACGTATAGATTTTGCTGCATCTGAAAACTAGTACACCACCATAGAGCCCCCTGTAGATATTGCCCCCCCTAGATAGTGCCCCCTCATAGATAGTGTTCCCATGTAGATAGAGCCTATGGAAGAGTGCCCTGTAGATAGTACCCTCATAGAGTCCCCCTGTAGATAGAGTCCCCCTGTAGATAGAGTCCCCTGTAGATAGAGTCCCCCTGTAGATAGATGCCCTTGTAGATAAGGATCCCTTGTAGATAGGGGCCCCTCTGTAGATAGGAGTCCCCATGTAGATGGCATCCCCCTGTACGTGGGGTTCCCTGTAGATGGGGTCCACCTATAGATGGGGTTCTCCTGTAGATGGGAACATTCTCTAGCAACGCAGGCCTGGTCTCTTCTGACCAAGCTTGCTGGAGCTGAACGACACATTGAAAGGCGCTGAATGGCAAACTGTGCAGTTGCCTGGATCCCCAGGAGCACCCTGACAGTGCGACGGAAAAATATTCTGCTTATCAGTTCCTGAAGTCAAGCAGAGGGCTCATTTATACCGATCACTCTGCCCCACAATACAAAGAATTGCTATTAATTCACAACCACACCATTCTGTAAAGGTGATAAGGTTTACACAGGGCAATTATTAGGAACGAGCATTCTGTGAACGCTCGTTTGCCAGATCATTTGCAAGTGTAAAAGGGCCCTAAGTCCTCTGCGCTGATCTGTTTGATTATTGTAGGGAAGGAAGGGGAAGCTAAATATCATTGTCTTAAAAGACTGCCCCCTTTCAGCTTGCTGATACAGTGGGACATTGTTGAGGTCAATAATAAGTAATTCCTTAACTGCCCTAGACCACCACCAGAGACTTTACCGTTTAACTATTCACCACCCTAGACCACCAAGTACATTACCATTAACTTCTTCACTATTTAGGAATTGTATGGTGGTGGTATTTTGATATTGAGTGCCAGTTTTTTTTATTTGAGCATTAAATGGCAGCCTTGCATAGCAAATATTTGACAGTGTTATGTGGGTCACAGGGAGAGCAAAACTATCACTCCAGTGTTATGTGGGCACTATATGGTAGTATTATTTGGACACTATATTATCTAGGCATTGTCTGGCGGTATTATTTGGGCACTGAATGGCTGTATTGCATGGGCAGTCTATGAAAGTATTATTTGACATTCTGTGCCAGTATTCGCATATAAAAATGTAAGTAAAATGTGCCCCTATGTGCTATATGCAGATTTTGAAATTCTAGGGGGAAATAGGGGGAACCTAGTTTTCTTCTGGCCTATGACCCTGTTTTATACAATACCAGCACCTGAATACCCACTATATTCTGCTAGATACAATGTAAAGGCAATGGGTCTTATTCCGTTATTATTTCAAACATTCAGAATCACAATATTGGTATAATACAGCTTTTGTCTCATCCAATCAGATCAGCATAACCCAGGAGAAAAAGTAGTAGTCAATTTAGTTAAATCAAGTCTGTAGTATGGGACCAGAATTATTCCTCTTTTCGTCTGCTTTCTCCCCAAACTTTTTCTTTCATGGCCAAAACTTTCTACATAACTTCTATTAAACAATGCAATTATCTGAACATTAAATTTACATTATTCCTGTTTTGTCTACTACAATTGTCAACCAATTATTAATTTAATTAGAAGTCTGTTGACCCAAAGAGCTCAGATCAATAATATATTTCTTTACTGGAACATTTCCTAAAACAATGTTCTTGTTGTTTTGTCTGAGAGTCCTACATCTGAAAACAATACTGTATGTACGAAAATAGCCCAACAGCCGCCGTGGATGCCCCCACCGTATAATGCCCCACATAGCTGCCTCCACAGTATAATGGCTCCACACAGTATAATGCCCCCCATAGCTGCCCGCACACAGTAAAATGCCCCCCGTAGCAGCCGTGGGCCCCCCAAGCTTAGGGGCCTGGTCACAACTGCGACCGCTGCGACCCCTATAGCTACGCCACTGCAGAGGGTGGGTAACAGAAAGTGGGGATGGGCAACAGAAAGTGTGGCGTTCACAAATGTGGTTGGCAACAGAAAGTGGGGGTGGGCAACAGAAAGTTTGGTATTCACAAATGTACGTTATACGCATTAACTGATTTTGGTGCTGACGTCAATTACAGTGAAGAAAACCATGGAGCAGTCAGTGACTGGTTAATGCTCTGGATTTTGTTCTATTTATCTAAAATGTATCCCATTGTATGGCATACAGTGGGATACATCGCTCGGGTAATGGCCCTGGGGAAACTCCTGAAGTCACACTCCATAAATGGACATTTATGGACAGTGACGTCAGAAGCTTTCCCAGGGCTGAAACCTTCTACTAGCGCTCTGCCCAGGGACTCTGGCGCTGTTCCTGATGTCCATATGCGTAAGTGACTTCAGAAGCTTTGGAAAGCCTGAGTATACGGCCAGAGCCAGTGGCATATCTACCATAGCGGCTGCTAGGGGGCCCCGTCATGAGGGGGCCCGTGCCGGCCACCAACATGGGCCCACGGGCCCCATGGCCTGTGGCTCCGCTAGCGGCCGATATGGCTGCTACAGCGCGACGCCACTGAACACTATGGCAGAGCAGGGAGGTCTCTCCCCGCTCTGCCAACAAAGGAGTTGTTCCTATAAAACACATGTATCCCCTATCCACAGGGGATCTTCCTCTCCTATAAGTCCTCTCAGGGCCCCAGCGTTAGTTACTTCAGAGTAAGTACTACTATTACATCGCAGGGTCCGTTCCTTTCTCCAAGTGACTACCGCTGGAGCTCTATTTCAAATGTTTAAGGTTGCTGAGAAGCGGGCCCCTATTTTTCATCATTATGGCTAGTAGTACTGCCCTGATGGCGGCCCTGTACATAGTGCCAACAGACTGCCCCCTCAGAAGCAGTTCCAGAATAGTGCATAGCCATCATTAATAAACTGGCTGCCTGCAGCTCCTACAAAGGGGAGTTCACTGCATACAGCCATATCTGTAACATATATATGAATGTCAGCTACCTTTGTCGGAAAACTGCTTGCCAGCTGCCTTTTAGGAAACTCCATGGCAAAACAGGAGAGTAGGACAGTATGGATTATTGTACTATACACTGTTAGATAACTACAATTTATTTAAAGGCTATGTGCACGTTTGACATCCTTTTTATTTATTTTTTATAAAATTGTGCATCAGTGTGATTGGTGCAAATTTTTTTAATACATTTTATTGAAAACTGTTTTTACTTTTTGAGATACAGCTGCTTTGTATTCTGTATACAGAGCAGATGTATCCTGTACTGAATCCTGTATCCATCTGGTCCGCGGGACTGATGAGTTTCAGTTTCAGTGAGTCCTGCAAGCCTCTGACATGCAGGATACACATGTTATCGATCACATCTAAGTTCATAACTTAGATGTGATCGATTACACGTGGATCCTGTGTATCAGAGACGCGCAGGACCTGCTGATACTGAACCCGTCAGTGCCACTTACCTGACTAATACAGGTTTCAGCGCAAGATACAGCTACTCTATATACAGAATACAAAGCAGCTCTATCTAAAAAAGTAATAACTTTTAATAATTTTTAATAACATGTATTTAGGAAGTTGCACCCATCACACTGATGCACAATTTTATTTGAAAAAATAAATAACAAAAACAATGTCAAAGGTGTACATA
Source organism: Rhinoderma darwinii (assembly GCF_050947455.1). Classification (NCBI taxonomy): domain Eukaryota; kingdom Metazoa; phylum Chordata; class Amphibia; order Anura; family Rhinodermatidae; genus Rhinoderma; species Rhinoderma darwinii. The sequence goes on along the minus strand of NC_134699.1, from coordinate 38,732,786 downwards.
ACCTTTAATAATTCAGTCCTTGAGCTGAGATTTCCGGGCCCAATGCTGTTTGTGCAGCGTGTACTTATACGGACAAGCCACGGACATTGATCTCTATATACGCTGCTCATACATGGATCATCTACAGTGCATAGAAGCAGTGTACATGGAAATCAATGTCGTATTACATCCATTTGAAACAGGGCAGAGACTATTTTTATTAATGACCCCCTTAGTGTTCAGTAGATTGGACTCTGTGTAATAAAACAATATAAACCCTTTAAATAGCAGATGCCATGTTGTATCCAGTATTTAGAGCTGCCGCGTGATTGCTTTAGTCGTTTTTTTCATCTCCGCTAAATTGTTACTTTCAGCTACCTCTGCAATGAGCCCATTCTATTAATCACCTCTAGTCAATACAATAGAAAAAACACTCAGTTCAACTTAATACCAACCACACACAATTGTTTGTATCTGGTATAACAAGGAGTCATACAACATGGTAGGTATCCTAATGAAAAACGTCTATTTCCCTTTTTTTTTTTTTTTGCAGTAGCTGTAAGGTTTTCTTGGAAATAAAAGATGCTTTATTTCTCTTTGCCATGAATTAAAGGGGTATTTCATCTTAGACAAATGTCTAATGGAGGGGGTTTCCACATCTAAGACGGACACCTTTTTAAGAGAATGGGGATCTCCTGACTGGCCATGTACTGGCGTGGTCATCTCTCCATTCAGTGTGGAGCTCATTGTGGCCGCTTCTGACCCCTGTACGGTCCACCTTACCTAGAAGGACAGGGCCAGGGGACCACTATTCTCCCGAAAGGTGGGGTCCAAATGGTGGAGATTACCAGAAATAAGTCCAAAGTTTCTCCGTAGTAAATGAAAAAGTTTTTTACTTTTTGAGATATATTTAAAAAAAGCAAAAGATATTAAATATCTCTAAAAAATTTAAAACGTTTTCATTTACTATGGATAAAACCACCTCACCTGGCAAAGCGGTTGTCATGGCACTCCTGTTCTCCCAATATCCTGTGGATATTGAAATGGATATTGGAATGCCCCTTTAACTCAAATTCCCTAATAGGGTATGTGAAAATGGGTTTTTATTAACCGGACAACCTCTTTAACTTAATACAAGGTGCAACATACGTAAATATGATTCGAAAGATGTAAATTTGTGGACAGAGATTATTCTAATGAGCTACTGAAGTAACAGGAGCATTTGTAGATGTACTCCGTGATTTATAGAAGGACTGATTGCCATTTCCAGTCTACAAATCACTGCGTCATCCCTCAGGGAATGCTGGGATCTCATTCTATACACATCAAAATTGACATTTAGCACTTGCTACCGTCTCCAGAGAGATGCAAAGTCTTTATATTTTTAATTAAAAGTATTAAAATATATTTTCTATTTAACTATTACAGATATGTTTGTTTGTTTGTTTGTTTGTTTGTTTGTTTGTTTTTAAGTAACCGGTCCCCCTAAGGCTATGTTCACACTGAGTATTTTGACGAGTTATTTGACGCGGAAACCGTACCAGAAAACTCGTCAAAAACGGCCCGAAAATGCCTCCCGTCGATTTCAATGGTAGGCGGGCGTTTCCGCCTCTGACCTCCCATTGACTTCAATGGGAGGCAGAGAAAGTGTATTTCGCGGCGTTTTATGCCCGCAGCGCCCAATGGCCGCGGGCGAAAAACGCAGCGAAAATCGGCGTGCAGGGAGAGGAAAATCTGCCTCAAATTTCCAAACTGAATTTTGAGGCAGAAATTCTGCCTGCAAAATACTCCGTGTGAACATAGCCTAAGGCTGGGTTCACACAGAGTTTTTTGCAGGAGGAAAATCGGAATTTTGAGGCAGATTTTCTGCGTTTTTTGCCCGCGGCCATTGAGCGCCGCGGGCATAAAACGCAGCGAAATACACTTTCTCTGCCTCCCATTGATGTCAATGGGAGGTCAGAGGCGGAAACGCCCGAAGATAGGGCATGTTCCTTCTTGTTCCCGCGAGCCGTTTTTTACGCTCGCGGGGAAAAAACGCCTCCACCTCCCATTGGAATCAATGGGAGGCATTTTCGGCCGTCTTTTGGCGCGTTTTGCGGTGCGGTTTCCGCATCAAAAATCTCTGTGTGAACCCCCCTAAGGGGAATAGAAGACAGCAGAGACAGCAATATATTACACAAATCTTGTTTTAAGGAGAATTTGTTAGGTATTTTTTTATATAGCACCAAAATAGATAGATAGATAGATAGATAGATAGATAGATAGATAGATAGATAGATAGATAGATAGATAGATAGATAGATAGATAGATAGATAGATAGATAGATAGATAGATAGATAGATAGATAGATAGATAAGATAGATAGATAGATAGATAGATAGATAGATAGATAGATAGATAGATAGATAGATAGATAGATAGATAGATAGATAGATAGATAGATAGATAGATAGATAGGTTCCATGGTATTTTTCATGTTAGACCTCATCCCATTTAGGGACATTACAGTCCGCCTAAACCGAGAATTAGAATGGCTGATTACAGGGAACAACAGATGTCATTCAACTTTACTTGAAATGTATATAAGACTTACTTTATATGTATCACCCCTTGAAATGCATTTATAGTGTAATTTACCTTGGATAAGAGTCTCTTTAAAGAGGCTCTGTCACCAGACTTTGCAACCCCTATCTGCTATTGCAGCAGATAGGCGCTGCAATGTAGATAAGAGTAACGTTTTTATTTTTAAAAAACGAGCATTTTTGGCCAAGTTATGACCATTTTTGTATTTATGCAAATGAGGCTTGCAAAAGTACAACTGGGCGTGTTTACAGTAAAAGTCCAAGTGGGCGTGTATTATGTGCGTACATCGGGGCGTTTTTAATACTTTTACAAGCTGGGCGTTCTGATGAGAAGTATCATCCACTTCTCTTCAGAACGCCCAGCTTCTGGCAGTGCAGACACAGCCGTGTTCTCGAGAGATCACGCTGTGACGTCACTCACAGGTCCTGCATCGTGTCGGACGAGCGAGGACACATCGGCACCAGAGGCTACAGATGATTCTGAACCAGCATCGGCGTTTGCAGGTAAATCTATGTAGCTACTTACCTGCAAACGCTGATGCTGCTGCAGAATCAACTGTAGCCTCTGGTGCCGATGTGGCCGACACGATGCAGGACCTGTGAGTGACGTCACAGATCTGCACTGCCAGAAGCTGGGCGTTCTGAAGAGAAGTGGATGATACTTCTCGTCAGAACGCCCAGCTAGTAAAAGAAGTAAAAACGCCCCGATGTACGCACATAATACACGCCCAGTTGTACTTTTACTTTTCAACACGCCCAGTTGTACTTTTGCAAGCCTCATTTGCATAAATACAAAAATGGTCATAACTTGGCCAAAAATGCTCGTTTTTTAAAAATAAAAACGTTACTCTTATCTACATTGCAGCGTCGATCTGCTGCAATAGCAGATAGGGGTTGCAAAATCTGGTGACAGAGCCTCTTTAAATGCATTAACAGTATGAAGAAACCAAAGGATACCTTTACACATTTTATTTCTTGCATACCATTACACTATGCCCTATAATTGATATGGATGGAGGAAGGGCGGCGGAGGGGGGGGGGGGCTTAAGAACCTTTACCCCAAATGGTTCTTATGAAAAACATGCAAGGATTTCTTATAAGTGCATGAACGGCATCAAGCAGACATGGCTGCATTCTAGTGACAACTACTAGTATTTATATAAGCTCGGACATATAGAAACACATTAAATACATCACTCCTCTCTTCAGCCACCGATCTCCTGATTAATAATTTACTGGGACAGACAACTGCGGAGGAGGGAAAAAGAAAAACCCTTTAGTGGGAAATAATTTGTTTCAGCAGATAAAGGAAATAATTTTATTAGAAGATAAAGGTTTGAATTCTGTGCCTGTTGTTGGGTGATGGAAATCTCACTGTGAAATAGGCTGAAACAAGTTGCACGCTGAGAGATTCTTATTAGGATAGGATCTTATAAAGACATTTAAAATAACTATTCAAGGTGTAAAATTGTTTTTATAAGGTTCTTTTGTACCTGGATTGCGAATACCACATTATTTTATAACAGGTACAAGAGCTGTTTTATTAGTGGGGGTGCAGTATTACCAGGTGTCTAGGGTGCTTATAGTTTATGTAAAGAAGTGACTTGACTAGTGAGCAAGCAGACTGATTTGTCTGACTATCTATCTATCTATCTATCTATCTATCTATCTATCTATCTATCTATCTATCTATCTATCTATCTATCTATCTATCTATCTATCTATCATCAATCTATCGGTCAAAGCTCAATTTTCTACTACAGAGCTCTAAATCCTCTACATCTGCCATGAATAAGAACACAGACAGTGTTCGAAACGCGTAGGCTTCTGATATATGCCACTCTGACACCACCTTGTTACTGCTCTCCTTTTTACTATTTAATTTTCTATGTCAATAAACTTGGGAGCATCGATTCCCTTTTATAATCATACTATGCTGGATCATACCTTCTTTCTCTTCATGTTGTTTGCCGTGGGCCGTCGCGGAGAACCGGGCGAGGTTTGAGTGCGGGACGCAAAACTGATGAGCTGGAGGTTTCCTCCCTTCTTTTCTCTCTAAATCCTCAACATAGACATAACATTAAATTATAAAGTTCTGTCTTCCTGTAGCCACCACTAGGTGGATCATAGGTGCTTACTGCATACAGTACTGGCCGGACACAGGCCAAAGGGTGGCGGCCGTCGGGAGCGGTGACCTGCCGGGGCCGTCGGCTCCGGCAGCGTTGGGCAGTGTGTCTCCTCGCTCCTCCGGGGCTCAGACGATGATGTCACCCCCTGTGCGGTGGAGGTCTCATCAGACCCAGCCTCCGGAACGTCTGAGCCCAGAGGCGCTGCCAAGAGTCAGGCATTGGGTACGGCGCCCCTCTAGGGACCCCCCAGGCCGGACACCCCGCTCCACCTCTAGGAGCCGGCGGGCCCAGTCTGAGAGGAATCCGAGTTGCCGGCCTGACTCTGCTGAAGTAGGGGGGCAGGCTCCCTTACAGCTGGGACCGCCCGGTGATGAAGATGGCCGTCAGGAGGACTCCTTCGCCCCAGCTGGTGGGGACACAGCAGCTACGCAGCCTGGTGAGTCTATTTCACCTACATTTTCTTTACCTGCTGTATTTCGTTCCCTGGGTTGGGGGGTGGCTCACAGGGTGCGTCGGGGGAGTTTTAGGGGGTATCGGTACTCGTCTTGTTGTGGGGGGTAATGGGAGTGGTGAGGTTCAGGAGCTGCTTAGTTGCATCAGGGAGCTTTTGGCGGCTCACCTTCCCCGGTTCCGGCGTGGGTTCCGCTGTCGGCTGGGTCTGTGGTATTGGATAGTCTGCCCGTGGGGGACAGTTTCAGGGCCAGGGAGGCGGGGGTTACAGTTTCAGTTCAGACAGAGAAGGACAAGGAAGTGGACAAGGTGCGATTGGATGATAAGGCAAAGGGGGAGGTGTATGTCTGCTTCGAGGGCCTGTTGGGTGCGGATTTGAAGAAGGAGTTTAGAGAGAAGATATGGAAAGACGAATACGTCGAGACATTCTCGCTACTCCCCCTTGAGAAATTGAACTTGGATAAAGCAAAGCGGTTGTAGAGTAAAAAAGAGGAGGAGAGGAGTAGGCATCGTTTGATCCGCCAAACTTTTGCGAACTGGCTTCAGGCGTTTGCCATTTTGGCAAGTGTTATAGGGGAGAAGGCGCCGGACTCTTCTGTTATATGGATGCAATCGGCAAAGCATATCGGGTTTATGGGGGGCAAACTTGGCTGTGTTATGACAAGCAGTTCCGTCAGTGAAAGGTAGTGCGTCCTGACATCAGGTGGGATAATAAGGATATTGGTTTGTGGTTGCACGTTATGACTTTGGTTCGTTTCGCTCAGTCTTTTCCGGAACAAAAAGAAAAAAGATTTTTCTTTTTGACGGAATCAGTGACTACGCTATTGATTCCGTCAAAACTACGGAACTCTTGCACAACGGAGACAAACAGAAACCATTTGCACTGGATCCGTCACCATTGAAATCAATGGTGATGGAAACCTGTGGTTTACGTTTGTGTCTGTCAGGGTTCTGTTCTGATGGAAAGCCTAAGGTGGGAAAAACTTTTTAATACAAAATGGCAGATGGGCACTCTATGGCAGTATTATTATTGGGCATTAAATGACTGTATTGCTAGGTGAGAATTGTAATTGCAGGTTAATTTTGTGTCTTTAGTAACATAAAGAGACACAGCTATGGGTGTTGCTATGTTGATAGAAGGGTTCAGAAGAGCCAGGTATTATATGTCTAAGAACATGATGCTGAGTGACACTCCTGGGTGTAAATTTTGATGTCATGTATGCTTCCCATCAGAAGTAACTGTGAGATCTTGCTGACGACTGGCAACACTAATGTCACAGTCACGTTTCCCATAGGAGAGCTCCTTTATTACAGAAAGTGTCAGTATGTCTGTGATGTGAGACAAGAGCAGTCAAACACTAAATAATTGATGCACCCTGTTTATTGTCTTGTTTTTGATTTTTAATCATCATATAAATGAATAAGACACGCAGAGAAATATCAGAAATCAGCCTTCCCTTCAAGAAACCTGCAGCTGTATTAACCAAATCAGCTCTGGAGAAGACAGTGGTGAGGAACTGTTCATTGGCTGAGCTCTGTGCGGTATTCCCAGTATCACTCAACATAACCACCGTGTACGATGTGCTTTGTAGCTATATATTGATCCCAGAGAGAGTAATGTAGTTTATAGGCAGTAATACTATTTGATCTGCCAACATATCAGCCAAGTTAGGAGTTCCTCTGTTGTATTGTAACATGCCTCTCTAATATAATATCTCGGTGGACTGATATTTTGTTCCATGAAAAGAACCTTCGTTTTATAAAAATCCTATTAATTCAGCCTTCCCAATACTCCGTCTGTTACTCCATGTAACACAATACATTGTGACCATTTCTATTATATCTACCCAAATTCACCATACAAAGCTATATATATGTATATATATATATATATATATATATATATATATATATATATATTAAAAATAAAAAAAATAAAAAAAATAAATATATATATATATATATATATATATATGTATTTTTTTATTATTAAGTCACCAGCTTACATACTATTGAGGACTTTGCACAGCGCCTCATATTGTGAGTTGATATTTAAGTTTTGCATGACGCATCATTTGAGCTTAATGATCTTCAAAGTGCTACTACAAACCGATATGAAAACATTTTGAGTATATCATACAGCGCATTGTTGTTTTAAAAGATGAACGCTGAGATGTAACTATAAGCAGAGGCATAACTTGAATTTCCTGGGCCCCAATGCAAAAGCTGTAACAGAGCCCCCCATCTACTATGTGCCATATGTTTTACTGATGTAGAGCAGAGGGGATTATGGGCCCCCTTGGGCACCAGAGCCAGTAGTGACTACTCTCTCTGCATCCCCTATAGCTTTGACCCTGGCTATAGGGGGTGCAGAGGTAGCACTTGCACCAAAAGCCCCTCTCCTACATAGGTCGACACCAGTTCTATAAATGGCACATGGTAGGTGAGGGGGTTGGCACTTCCACATTTTGTATGGGGGCCCAAAAGCTTCAAGTTACACCTCAAAATGAAAGTACTATTCTTTTGTCGAGAATATTAATTCTCTATAGTCAGTCATACAACCTGATGTGTAAACCGTTGCACACAATATTGATTAATATTTATGGACATTGTGTAACCATCCCGTGAACTGTGCTTGATGGTTGGTATATATCTGGTAGGTACACATATTTCCATACGTAATATCTGCAACACAAGCTGTGCCAGGCTACTGGTTGTATCTTTATAATACAGCTGCCTATAACATGCGGGGTGAGGAAGAATTTATTTTGTGCAAACTTATAGATGGCATTTCATAGTTGTAGCCAATTCCCTCTGGTCATACATGATAATGATAAATAGGATTCTCCCACATAGTAAGCAACACTATACTGTTTTTCAAAGTAATAATTAGTTTTTTTTTATAATTTATATGCTGCAACATATGCTGAGCAGCAGTGAATTTATTCCTACTGTTCCCTGTTATACTCCCTGTAGGGTCTCACATTGCTACACATAATAGGACCTTCAAGCCTTTCATTACTGATAAAAGTTAACAGTGTTGTAAGTTGTATCATTTTTGCACAACTCAAGGTGTAAAAAAGTGGTGGCCCACTAAACTTTATATTACAGATGAAGATCTACTAGAACGACTTATGGTTTTGTTATTGTTAGGATCGCCATATCTAAACGAAAGAATTTCCTGGCATCGGCGACAGATGTCTTGCAATAGAGATAGAGATAGTAAGATACATTTAATTCTTCTTGGGTCTTTCACAGTCTCGTGGCAAGTTCATCCTTAAATTTGTTTTCCAGTCCCCAAAAATTGATCGCTCCGGGTCCGACTGCCGGGACCCCTGCCGATCAGCTGTATTGAAGGGGCCACAGTGCTTGTACTTCAACTTCATTCCGGTCACTGCTCGTACTGTGATACAGCAGTAGCGGTGGTTCACACTATTGCAGCCTTCTCCCGTTCACTTCACTGGGAGTTAGGTTGTAATACTGTAAATCGCCAGTACTGCTGTGTTGGCAATTCACAATACGAGCAGTAACCGGAAAGAAGGGGAAGCAGCGCTCGTACGAGCGCTGTGGCCCCTTCAAAACAGCTGATCGGCGGGGATCCCGGCAGTTGGACCCTGAGCAATCAGCTATTGATGGCCTATCCTTAGGATAGGCCACCAAACAAGAAACACTGAAAGTCTCAATCGTTACTAATGTTTTAGAAATGCCTGGCTATTTGGGTATTAGCTGCCAACCTACAAAGCTCCAAAACATAATCTTCAACAAGCCTTTAGACCTGATTCTATAAGGGGACAGCATATTTAGATGTAGTCCCACTATGTGGGTCATCAAAAATTAACTGTCTTCCTCCATGAGACCCTGTTCTCAGGCCAATGGTTTCTCGAATAGATTGGAAATAATTGTTCCAACCTTGACTAGGTGGCAAGTGTAGATGACAGAGCAGAGTGGTTTCCATCATGTACACCCCAACCCCAAATAACTTGACCCACTAGGTCAACATACATAACCATTCTGAGAGGCCACATATTCCCTAGTGATAGGATAGAATAGAGAAGGACAGATAGAAGGTGACCCACAGTTCTCTGACGTATTATACATCTTTAGTATACAGAATGATGATCTAAATTTAAACGATCTTCTATACCCAGCCAGACATTTTATAGCTTTGGTGTAAAGCTGGTTAACACCTTGTATTCCTGGATGTCATCCAACTCCATCACAGAACATTATGGGAGGTGGGGGGGGGGGGTGAGTCTTCTTTTTTTTTTAATTGGGCAGACGAGCAGAGGCGAGAAACTTGGCCGAACGATGGAATAATTAAGTATTTCTAGAGTATCTGGAAGTGAAAAGCAGGAATGAAGCAAAGTCAGGATTACAAGATCCCAGGAGAAGACAAAACTACTGGAGTCAACTCAATAGTCTGAGTTAGTCAGTCTCTTGGTCTCATCCTCATTGAATCTCTCTCTCTCCCATCAGCATTTTTGTCTACTTTGTCCATATTTCTTTTTTTTCTCCTCAATCTCAACCACTTCCTTTGTAGCCGCATAATCCAACCTAGTGCAAGCAATGTCATATAAAAGAGCATAATGTAAAACTTTTAATACAGTGAAACAATATATAAGATATCATTATGTTATATTTACTAACTAGTGGAAAGCTTCCCTTTTATCAGCCTTTTCTGACTAAAGGAGGTCTGTGCCTTGCAATCTGTGTCCTTCAGTGTGCATTGAGATACATGGGGAAATATATTAAGTCCGGCAAGTCAAACGCCAGTCTTAAACAAATTTATATCAGCAGAAAATGCACCAAATATATTAAAGGTGCACACCTCTTAATATACTTGGCACATCTTTGGTTGTCTGTGCAACAGAAATGTAAATCTACGCCTACTATGAGCAGGTGAAAATTAGCGCCATAACTTACTTCAGTTTCTGGTTTAAATTACGTTAAATCTTTTGTTCAGGTGCAGGCCCCGCCCCTTTGGCTAAACCCAGCCACTTTTCTCATAAGTTAAGTAAAAAGTCACAAATTTTTGTACAACTATGGAGTGCGCCAAAACACGGACATCAGCTAGACGGGCTGGGAGTGACTCAATAAGGTGCTGGTGGGTTGTCTCAGGTATCTGGAGCCATGCTGACTGCAGTGCATCCCACATTTGCTGGAGGGTGCGTGGGGGAGGATCCATAGAACGAATAAGACGATCGAGGTGGTCTCACAGATGCTAAATTGGGTTCAAGTTCGGAGAATTAGGGGGCCAGGGATTTACTTGGAGGTCTTGGTCGGGCTCTTCCAACTACTTTTGCACATTTCCAGCAGTGTGACATGTCGCATTCTCTTGCTGGAAAATTCCACCTGCCCCGGGGAAGACAAACCGCATGTACGGGTGGACGTGATGTGCAAAGATGGATTCATACCCAAATCGGTTCAGAGTGTCTTCCACATGGATGAGTGGGCCCAGAGAATGCCCCAGACCATAACGCTGCCTCCACCAGCTTGTGTTCTTCCAGCAATGGTTGCAGGGTGTTTGTTCTCTGATGTTTCTCGCCTGACACGCCAACATCCATCCATTCAATTAAGCAGAAAACGTGACCCATTGGAGAAGGCAAGCCTTTGCCAATTATCGGTGGTCCAATTCCGATACAGCCGTACATGTTGAATTTTTTTCCGGTGCACCTTTGTTAGCATAGGAGCAGTGACTGTCCATCTACTTCAGAGCCTCATACGCAATAGGGTTCGCTTAACCGTTGATTTAGACACAAGTCTGCCAGCCCCCTGATTGATTTTCACAGTGAGATGCTCCACTGTAGCGTGTCGTTCGGCCCTCGCACATCTTCTTAGCCGACGTTCACCTCTCACATCAATGGCACGTGGTGCTCCGCAGTTTCCACCTCACTATTGTAAGTAGATTCAGCAGTAATGCACCTGTATACACGTTTTTTCATTTTGCTGGATTGTGCTGATCAAGCTTTCTTGTGTATTGCATATATGTGGGGGTAGTGACTGCCTCTATTTTTGATCTTGCATTCCTCTTATTCTGCCCTAAGGTGATTTTAATTAGTTTAATGCTAGTTCCTACCTTCCCTGAGTATTTTCTGCAGGCTTAGTCCGAGAACAGGTTGTATGAGCAGTGTAGGGACCCACCTCTTAAGTGAAGTTGCCTTGTCTTGGCAGGTGGGCTCACACAATTTGATCAAAATGTGCTCTAAGAACCTCACTATTGTAAGTAGATTCAGACGTAATGCATAATTATTAAGTAATGTTTTAGGTAGCATTGGTGTTTGCAAAGTGCTGTCGCCATTTTCTTGTGTATTGTTTTGCAGTCACAAGCGTTCTTGCACCTGTATACACATTTTTTAAAATTTTGCTGGAAGGTGCTGATCAAACATTCCTATGTGATAGATAGATAGATAGATAGATAGATAGATAGATAGATAGATCATCCTAAAATTCATAACTTAAAGTAGAACAGTCACTTCCAAAGTTCTAGAATTATATTTAATTTATTGCATCTCTGCAATACACAATTAATAAATTATTATTTAATTCAATAACTATGGAAATCCATCGGTCCCTTCAAGGAAAAATGGGTTAAATTAGGTAATAAACTGCCTAACTGATAGAGCACAGAAGGTGCATGCATTATTAATCAGATAATAAGATTGAGTTCATTTATTATAAAGATAAGAATAATAGGGAATTACAGAGAGGTTCATTATAACTTGACAGCTCAGGCAGAACAAAAAGACACACACAAGTTAAATTTCCAGTGAATAGAAATTGAGGGCAATTCAAAAGTCGATTTATTTCCTATCCAGATATTAGAAAGTTAAACTGTTTAAAAATCACATCAAAATTCTCTTTTAGAGTTTCTGGCATGAAAACAGAGTCATAGTCCAGTTAGACCAGTTAAGTTAAGAAAAGTAAGCTTGGTTCTACAATAGACTGAGGGTGGTTAGTGATGTTTTATGGCTCTGTATATGTTGTTATTATTATATCCTTAGAATACACTTATGGCCCATTACTATAAAACACTAGTTACGTTTCTCACCATAAAAGTGGACCCTTTGAGCCATAATTGGTTTGGCGCAGGCTAATCTGGGGTGGAGTCTAAGGAATCTTCCCGTTCTTCACGCTAAACCCCCCTCCCAAGGAGATATGGACTTTAGCGTTTGGATTTCTAGGTCACATTTCCCAAAATAGTCATCAATTGGCAGCAGTTCCACTGAGGGAAGGTTATAGGGGTATTCCCATTTTAGACATTGATGGCATATCCACAGGATTCCCGTTCTCAACATTAAGCGTGTCTCAGACCTGTTTCCCGTATCTTTCAGACATTTATGGCATATACTGTGTATATGCCATAAATGTCTAAGGTGGGAATACCTCTTTAAGCCTAATCAGAAATGGAGCTAAGGGTCGTCACCAGCAGAGTGCTCAGTAAACGTCAGGCCAGAGAATGAGACAAGGATGTAGTTAGAGCATGGGCCAGGGATCAGAACTGGTAGACCAACAGGTACTAGGCAACAAATCCAAAAGAGCGAGATGAAAGCAGAATCCAATAACAAGGCTAAGCTCAGGGTCTGTCAGTGTCAGGATTAAAGTCTGCAAAGTATGACATGATGGACACCTCTTTAAATAGACCTCCTGGTGGGTATTATTGATGGGCACCATTCTCTATGGTAAACTGAGGCGGTTTGGGGAGCATGCGGAAAACACGGCAGCGCGGAGGGGGATCATGCTGCCTAATTGTCAATGCAAACTGACAAGGCCCGTGGCTGGAGCCAGAAGTGAAGTGACTGCTGGAACGAAACAAGGTGAATAACAACCCTCCTCTGATATCAGTATTGCAGGAAATCTGTGGAAAAGTACAGGAATTAAAATGGCTTTGCTTCTTTGTCGATACTGAATTCAAATATTGTGGTGCCCTAGTCATGTGTCTGATTTCCCTTTCGACTTGGAAGGCAATTTTTGTTATATAGAGGATGTACAGGGCCAAATATCGATGTAAAGGATCTGCCAGGCACAACTTCTGTGTATACGCCCATAGGTAATCAGTGTGCACCTGAATCTACATCCCTGAGACGGACTCCATCTTCCACCACTCAGGATGGCAGGCTTAGGAGTGGGAGAGCCTATCGCAGCCTGGCCAGACGGAGCTAGCTCCCGCCCTCTGTCTATTTATACCTGCCTTTCCTGTTCCTCCTTTGCTTGTGATTCTTCTCGTGTGGTTTCCTGGCCCAGCTACAGCTTCTAACTATTTGATCCTGCTCCATACTGACCCTGGCTTACTGACTACTCTCCTGCTCTGCGTTTGGTACCTCGTGCACTCCTGGTTTGACTCGGCTCGTTCACCACTCTTGTTGCTCACAGTGTTGCCGTGGGCAACTGCCCCATTTCCCTTAGCTTTGTGTACCCTTGCCTGTTTGTCTCGTGCACTTACTGAGTGCAGGGACCGCCGCCCAGTTGTACCCCGTCGCCTAGGGCGGGTCGCTGCAAGTAGGCAGGGACAGAGTGGCGGGTAGATTAGGGCTCACTTGTCCATTTCCCTACCCCTATCATTACAATCGAAACTTAAAATGCCTCCCCGCCCCTCGATGCTGGTTCCTGCCATGACACCTCTTTCTATCCTTTATAGGATGAACAATAGTCTAGCATAATTCATACAGTTCCCACAGTGGCCTTAGGAAATTTGCCAATGTTTTAGGTACTGGCTACAAGAAATCCCAAGTCATTGAGAAATTAAAGGAGTTGAACAAGATCAGGAAACAGGGTATTCTTTTTTTTTTTTTTTTTTACAAGCAGCGCCACTTTTATTCATTGGCTGTGTGCAGTATTTTTTTTTTATTGCAGTTCCTTCTGGTGCAGTTGGTCTAGGGGAAGGGGATCAACAACATAAAGAAATGAAATAGTAAAAAATTAAAGAAAAAAGAAAATTATATATATAATATATATATTCCAAACATCTTCATTTATTCAGTATCGAGTATAAGCGCCACGTGCAGAAATACACACACTTACACGCCTTGGCATGCTATCAATGTGGTTATTAATGGTTGTCTGAGGAATGATATGCCACGCTCAATGCACCTGGACACACAAATTATTAAGATTGGCTGCTGGCAGCTCTCTTTGCAATTGCCAACCAATGACGTACCAGATATGCTCGGTGGAAAACAAGTCCGGAGACGCTGCAGACCATGATAGCATGTTTAGGCCACACAGGCTGCTCACAGTAGCACCAGCAACATGCGGCCTGGCGTTGTCCTGTTGAAAATGGCTTCTGGGACACTTTGTAGAAATGGCCGTACTACTGGTTCCACAACCAAATCAATGTAACGCCAAGATGTTAGTCTACCTGAAATGAAGACTAGAGGGGTCCGGCCATCGTACATTATGCCACCCCACACCATAATCCCGGGAGTAGGACTTGATGGCGTTGCCCACGTGGTCTCCAGACGAATCCCCGGCTATCATTGCATCCGAGACAAAAGTGGGACTCATCGCTGAAGAGGATAGACCTCCATTCCAGCCTCCATTGCTGTCCTGCTGTTCGCCATGATATCCTTTGAGAGCGGTGGCATGTGATCAATAGAACATCTGTAGCTCAACGTCTGTCTCGTAGCCCAATGTTGTGCAAACACCTTCTGACGCTTTGTGTCAACACTGGTTGCACCCTAGGTTTTGGATATGATGTCCACTTTCACTTACAGTACAGAATGGATCACTATGCGCCATTCTACTAATCAGACGATCTGTCCGTGCAGAGGTTTGCCTACGTGCACCTCTTGCTGTCATTCCTGTTCGTTGTTGTTCTCCCAATTTCGGGACATGCAACGTTGTACAGCGCAGACATCTCGGACTAGGCGCGTAGCGCTTTGCCAGGGTGATAAACCAAAGTCTCTCAGTTCAAGGATTCTGTCCCTCTCAGTTTGCGACAAGTGGCGATAACTGGCAAGTTTACAAACAGGAGGCATCGCACAATCATAATAATAATCTAATAATAATAATGATCTTTATTTATATAGCGCCAACATATTACGCAGCACTTTACAATTTAGAGGGAACATGAAACAAACAATATCAGACATTACATAGTGACAAAGTTAATTTACAATTCAAACCAGAGGAGTGAGGACCCTGCTCGCAAGAGCTTACACTCTATGAGGAAATAAAGGAGACACAAAGTGTAACAGTGTTTGTTCTGTACAATAGTCCAGCCATTTTTATACACATGGGTGGTAACATAAAGCTGCATGAGCCGGTCACCAGCCAGTATCCGTGTATGACGGACATGAAGAGAAGGAGTGTGAGGGAATCTTATTCTGATGACTAATCTAAAAGGGGGGCCATGGAAAGGCGTCAGATTAGGGAATGTTATAGGCCTGTCTAAATAGATGTGTTTTCAGGGCACGTTTAAAACTGTGGACATTGGGAATTAATCTGATTGTTTGGGGTAGCGCATTCCAGAGGACTTGTGCAGCAGGAGAAACATCTTGGAGTGGGAGGTTCGGATTATGGAGGATTTTAATCTAAATTCGTTGACAGAACGTCGAGCACGAGTAGGGTGGTAGATAGAGATGAGGGAGGAGATGTGAGGAGGTGCAGCGCTGTGGAGAGCTTTGTGGATGAGAGTAATAAGTTTGAATCATCCCACACCACTTGATCCGATTTTTGAGGTTTCATGTGGCCAAAAAAACTGTGCTTCCAATCTGGCGTTTATGCTCATCCCACATGCCACATATTGGAGCTAGGTGCTTGAAAATGTGATAATCTGCAGATCTTAGCGACACCTGTTACTTCCTCGATTTGCATAACCTTACGGCTTGCCCCTCTTGGTGTTATAATTTCAATGATGAGGATTGTATGTGGGACACCCTGTTGTTATTATTTTTTTGTGGCACTCTGCTGGCCCTGTGAATCAAGGAGCGTTAATCCTGTCATTATTTATGTGTGCCACTTTACTGACGGTGTTGTCTCTTGGGGGCATTCTAGTGGCACTGTTTATGTAAGGCACTTTGCTTGTGCTTTTAAGGGGAACAGTCTGCCGGCACTGCTCATGGGGTTATTCTTGTGGTACTATTAATGGGGGTCTCTGATAATACTGTTATTGGAGATACTATCGCTGTCATTATGGGGGTTTGGACTGTTGGACTGTACTTGTGGGCTAGATTAAAGAATTTTGATTGCACGGCTTCTACCTGAAATAAACACTGTTCTTGGAATTCGTTTTTCACTTCCTTTAAATTCATAGTTTAATTTTCTTCTGCAGAGAGTCTATTCGATTAATCATGTTTGGTGGATAAAATAATGTAAAAACTCATTTAAAATAAATCCGTTCTTTATCACAGTTGTGCCTTATATTCTGACAACAATGCAAGGTATAAATAGGATAATTTTATGATCTTCCCAGCAGATACAAGACAGTTCACACTATGTGTGCGGTCGGGATGTGAATACCTGCCAAAGCCATAATCCTTTCCGTGCTCAATGTTTTGGTACAAGCTTTAATTGTATTCGTTCTGCAGCCAATGCAGATCTTGTCCTAATTCCCAGACCTCTGTCAGGATTCATAAGGACCTGGCAGGGCAAATTCAGTCGCAATGTGCCCCACTATAGTTTAACCACTTCTTAGTCTGAGTGTATAGTGTGCAGTGTATGTATGTACTAAGAAGTAAAGAAATAAATAGCTACTGAATATATACATATGTAAATATAAAAGGCCATATTAAACATTATCATTATTATTAATAAATAATAATGTTAAATCCATGGTGCTGTACAGTTGTGTAAAAAATAATATGATATATTCCCATTTATTACATGATCGGCCATGTATTTCTCCTGCAGTGGCCGCAACAGGGGAAATGTAGTATTACACAGTGGCCATACAGATCATGTTAGCGGTTCTTTGCTGTAACTATTAGAGGGGGCATTGAGCAGAGAAATCTCCTCTATGACGTCCCGATGCCCTAATCTGTTGTTTTAATGGAAATCATTCCTCACTCATTTTTAAATTACTTGCACACTGTTTAATAGGTTTGGCACATCTTGGCGCATGTTAGACTCCTTTCCCTTCTTTACACCATCTTCTGGGTGGTATTCTGTACTTTAGACCAGTAATGTGCACCACAAAACTGGCTCACACCAGTGATAAATCTGGCGCATTTCACGACTTAACAAATCCACGGCCACATTCTAAGTATGTCACAGGACGTGACGAGCATGTCGCAAATCAATGTTCTTTTTGGCACAAACATTTAATAATGGCAGTGAATTTAAAATTCACCAAAAATCTGACTGTGGGGCATATGGACCCACTAGGCCGCCCCACCGTAGCAGAGTAGCAGCTGGTCAAATAATAGTCAATGACAGTCTTTTAGGACCAGATTACCTGGATAGAATATTTGGCAGACACTTGACTTGGCAGACACTTGGCACAGATGACACTTGGCACAGATGATGAACTCGACTCCGACACTAGACTTCTTACTGGAATAAACACAATTACGGGATACGGGAACACAGGATACAAGATACAATTTAGGGACCATTTGCAAAACGAACATGGCAAGATACAACAACGCTCAGCCAAGGAGGAAGAGGGCAGAGTCCATTTTATAGTTCAGGGTGTGTTGGGATTGGGTAAGGAACATTTTACTGGTGCGCACGCTGACCCTTTAAGGCCGAGAACGCATGCGCACCCTAGGGGAAACAGTAAAGAACTCTAGCCGTGTGTGCTGGCGTCTCCGGGGAAGCAGACGCCGGCAAGCTCCAAGTGTCCTGCGTTCACGGCTGCCGATGAGTATGATGTGCCAGCGGGCAGCGACATTGACAGCCCGAAATCAAGGCACAACTACAATAATACATCTGCTCCACTGTCTCTTTCCGAGGCAGGGTTGCCAACCATCAGTAAATTTACGGACAGTCCACAAAAAATGGGTGTTTCTTTCTTCCGTCCATAGTGTCCGGCAGAAAACAACACCGTCTGGGATTTCCCCGAATCCCTGCCGAAACTTTGCACTGTGCATGCGCCAAAATTTAGATGCTCACTTGCGCAGTGCAAAAGACAAGGGGAAGACTCTCTGTCTCTGACTGAGGTCAAATAGGGACCTGTCATCTGACCTCATGTCACCATAGACTGAGAGAATTGGGGGACCTGGTGGGGGTGGAGTGAGTAAGTTGGACTCACCAATCACAGCCCCGCTTGTAGCATTCCCGCGCTAAGTGGGAAAGCTACAAGTGGGGCTGTGATTGGTGAGTCCCATTCGAGACCCAGCACAGGCAGCACCCAGCAGTGGAGTATGCACCTGGCGGTCACTGATCCGCAGCAGACTCCACCAACCGACACCGTGACTGACAGTCCGAACGAACGAACGAACGAACGAGTGTCCTGCTATCTCTCTCTGGCTCTGGTCGGCGGGAGACTACTGGAGTGAGTGCCCGACTGACTTGTACTAGTTAGCAAGTTTATATGACACTGTCAATGAATATTGAGTATCACAGTCTCTGTAGTGTAGTGGTTAGCATGTCAGAGGTGTCACCAGATCCAACAACGCGGTGCAAAGTAGACTGACCATGAGAAAGGATATTGGACAGGTTTTCTTATATCTCTGTATTGAGAAATTTCTTTTGTTTCTACTTAGATGAGCAACATCAATATTTTTTTTAGTTGTACTTCACATTATTTATTTTTTTGTGTGGGTATGAAAGTCTACATAAAGTATGTAACTATGAGAAAAAGCATTTATTTCTCCATTGTGGGGAGTATTAAAGGGGTTTGGAGCTACGGCGGTGATCAGATAATCATTGCGGACACAGCTCCCAGATCCCCTGGCAAACAGCAGATTTTGCTGGGGTAAGCTGCTGTCAGCTAGGCATTTGGTATTGCAATGCAGCCATTTAGATGATGTTTGCCGAATGGGAACTGCTATTATAGAGTGGGTCTCTGCTCTGGCTCATAGATGGGGTCCCGAGTGGGGAACCCCACTCTATGACATCCATATGCCCTAGTAGGGCAAATTGATTGACAATATAGCACGTTGAGCGGCGCTCGTTTAGCTTAATTTACATGAAGCAATCATTGTACTGAACGGGGACGAATGAGATCTTTCACCCCATACAGTTTGCATCATTGTTGACATGACATTTCCTGTAAACACGTGGAGATGTGCTACCGACAACGTTGATTTGTACTGCCGCATAAAAAATGTGATCAGCTGAAATTTGAGTGTCCCGTTCCCCCTGATTATCCGGTCATGTAAAAGGGCTTTAAGTCATTCATGTGTTCTGACATCCCCATGGTGTATGTATTACTACCCCTGCTACTCCTTCTTATTTATATATTAGGAAAAGAGTTGCGTCAAGGACAAGCCTTTGTGTTAGCTTATAGCACAAAAAACACTATTCACTATACCACTATGTCGGAGCGCTCCCTTGTAGGGACTTCAGGAATAGAAGTCTTCAGAGACCGTAGATTTATCTTCAGAGTGAAACGTACAATGCGCCAACCATGAGCGTGAATCCAATACTCTTCACATCATCATTTGTAACAGCTTATGTTTACATCTGTGTATGAAACGTGGTCGTATTCCCACGTTCCTTGCCATAGGTCCTGCCAATCATGTAAGCATATACATGTATCCTGTCTTCATGGAGACACCAGACCATTTCTTGCTCTCTGCCCACAAGGATTTCTCCTGGGTTCTAGCTCCTGGATATTGTTCAGCAGAAATAACGTCCTAGAGATCTTGTAGAAGCATCGGCCTCCAGGGTGGGGTAGGATGCGGAGTGAAATCTAAACACTTTGCTGGTTAAGTCCCACAACACTGAGGTGACCTGAACGCTTGGAGCTGTAAAAGGTTCTGTCTGACTTCAGTTTTTCTTCCACTGCACAGGCACAAATTAAATTGCTGAGCAAAAGAATGTATGGCTGCACGTGTATGTTATCATTCTTATTCCTACGGTCCTAGATAGATAGATAGATAGATAGATAGATAGATAGATAGATAGATAGATAGATAGATAGATAGATAGATAGATAGATAGATAGATAGATAGATAGATAGATAGATAGATAGATAATGTAGATAGATATTGTATATAAATATATTTATTTCTTGCTCTGTATTCATGGATGGCAGGAGAACCATGTTTTTATATATCCTGGGTCGCAGGGCCCCTGTTGCCACACAGCACTGACCGCGCTGGTCCTGCTTCCAACTGAATCACCAGGACGCACACATTCAGTTGGGTTCAATGCTGGAACCTTGCTCCAGCATTAACTGTGCCGCGAGCGGCTCAGCGCACGTAGGCGCGATGTAGTGACATCATCGTACCTGTCTGCGCTGAGTAACTCACAGCACAGTGCAGAGGGGGAGAAGGTTCTCCTCCACGCATCGTGGGAACGGAGATAGGTAAGAAACTATGTTAGTATTTTTATATTAGGTACATGCATATGGGGGCATTATACTGGGAATGGGAGGGGGGTTCATATGGTAGCTGCTAAGGGGGCATTATACTGTATGGGGGGCATTATACTGTATGAGGCAGCTATGGGGGCATTATACTGTATGGGGGCATTATACTGTATGGGGCAGCTATGAAGGGGGAATATTACTGCATGAGGGCATTATGGGGCAGCTATGGGGGCATTACACTGTATGGGCGGTATTATACTGTATGGGGCATTATACTGTATGGGGCAGCTATGGGGGCATTGTACTGTATGGGGCAGCTATGGCAAGCATTATACTGTATGGGGCATTATAGTGTATGGGGAAGCTATGAGTGCATTATACTGTATGGAGGCATTATACTGTATGGGGCAGCTATGGGGGCATTGTACTGTATTGGGCAGCTATGGCAAGCATTATACTGTATGGGGCATTATAGTGTATGGGGAAGCTATGAGTGCATTATACTGTATGGAGGCATTATACTGTATGGGCCAGCTATGGGTGGCAGTATACTTTGGGGGCAGCTATAGGGTCATTAGACTGTGGGGGCAGCTATGGGGGCATTAGACTGTGGGGGCAGCTTTGGGGGCATTATACTGTGGGGGCAGCTATGGGGGCATTATACTGTGTGTGGGCAGCTATGGGGAGCATTATACTGTGGTGGTCAGCTATGTGGGCATTATACTGTATGGGGGGCAGCTATGGGGGGCATTATACTGTTTGGGGGGCAGCTATGGGAGGCATTATACTGTGTGGTGGCATTATACTGTGTGTGGGGCAGCTATGGGGGGCATTATACTGTGTGGTGGCATTATACTGTGTGTGGGGCAGCTATGGGGGGCATTATACTGTGTGGTGGCATTATACTGTGGTGGTATTCATCGGGTCTGTCGGGCAAGGTAGCTGGGCATTCGCGCGCGCAGGCTTCTGGTGGTTTTGGGGAGGGGTAGGGGGGCCTAAGCTGAATTCTTGCACCATGAGCCCTTAGCTACACCCCTGATTGAGGATAATGTTTAACATGAGTGTAGTTGATCCCTCTTCTAACCTACAGTATACATGTCTCTATCCCACAGACCATATGGCAATGTCACCCTTTGTAGCAGAATGACATATTGGTGCTGCGGCTTCCCCCTCCCCGCCATTTCCTCTTCCCTGTTTTCTAGTGGTCTAATCTGATGTGTCTCAGCTCAGGTGATTAACATAATTAGTGAGATTAGATGGCCTTGTTATTCAGCATAATAACATCTTTTTCTAACACACTGCACATGTCTTGATGACAGGGAGTCTGCTACCCAGCCATAGCGGCACCCATCTGTATATCTGTCAATAATCCCTTAATAGAGTAGCCAAAAGGTGTCTGTACTGTAATACATGAGTGCTAATCACTTTCTGGCTCTATAGCATCGTTGAGTGTTCCTGTTGCAAGTTATAATCTGATACAGTGAAACCTCTTTGAGCGGACAACTTGAAATTGCACAGAAAAAATGGTCTTTTATGGGGGTGGTCCTCTCCAAAAATGAATTACACAGAATACAGGTTAGGCTCCATGCACACGACCTTAGATTTCGTCCATAATTAAGGACCCATTATTTTCAATGTCCGACGGGCACCATCCCGTATATTTACGGGAAGATGTTCGTGCCGTAGAAAGGCTCCACAAAAGATCGGACATGTCCTATTTTTTTATTTTTATGGACCATGCTCCCATAATTTATATGAGAGGATGGCCCGCAAATACGGGTGGCTGTTCCTCGGCCGGTCGTGTGCATGGGGCCTTAAAATGTTTAAGGCAGTTAGCAAACATGTACAGCACACAAATAAACAGTCCTCTCCTTCTTAGTCACCAGTATGGCTCCCCACTCATTCCTGATCCATGCATGGCTCCCCTGTTATTTCTAGTCTCCAGCATTGCTCCTCTCTAAATATTGGTACCCAACATCGCTCCCCTCTCATTTCTGGTCACCATTAGGGCTCCACCTCTTATTCTTAGTTACCTCTCATTCTTTGTCCCCAACATGGCTCCCCTCCTATTCCTGGCCCCAGCATTGCTCCCCTCTCATTCCTGTATCCCAGTATGGATCCCCCCTTGGTCCCCAGAATGGCTCCCCTCTCATTTCTTATCCCCATTGGGGTTCCCTTCTCTCCCTCTCATTTTTATACGCAATACATTACATCAGCATGGCTCCCCTCATTTTCAGCCCCCAGTCAGGCTCTGCTCTCCATATCCACCCTCGCTTATAATCTTGACATCCCAGTGGCAGTCTGCAGGCTCCCTTGCTCAGCAATCTTGCAGGCTGTTCAGTGTAGCATGACGCATGCTGCAACCTCCCCTTCTCTGACAGCCTCCCTCCTCATCCCCTCCTTTTTGTATGGCGCTATGTGGTACTGGAAGTGCTCCTCCTCCTCCTGCTCTCTCTGCCCCATTGATCCAGCACAATTCTGCCAGCTTCTTTCCCCTCAACTGCCAAGCAAGTCTCCTCCTCCTGCTTTCTCCGATCCAGATGATTTACAATGAATGAAAATTGAATTTGTGGTCTTTCAAAGAGTTTCCCACTGGAAAACTTGCTCAAAAACGTGCCATTTGGTCAGATTACAGGGTGGTCTGCTTATAGGGGGGCAGCTTCCTTAGGTCACAGAAAAATTTGGTCTGGATCAGGGGAGCTCTTCTCAAACGGGTGGTCTTCCAGGGGGGTTTCACTGTACTTATGATGATGCTAATAATTTATTAACGTAACATGTGTACTCACAATACTATATGTACCCGTGGCCCAAGTGCCCAATATCTCCATATACATCTACTATCTAAACATCAAGATACATAACTAAGACTTCAATGATTATTGAGATTCTAGCGGGCATCAGTGTGTAAGCCAGACACTTTGCCTACAACAGCCAAAAGATACAGATGTGTCTTTAATGTGAAGGCAGAAAAATGTGCGCGCTCCATTCCAGCTATTGAACAACTATAAAGGGGTTGTCTGGGCTTATGGGACTCACTAAAATGTGTCTGAGACAGCAGAATTTACACACCGCTCTACAGCATCAAACTAACAGCTGCACAACAGCACGGCCTGCAGGTTAACCCAGCCCTGCCAACTGTGGACATCATCAAACCAGCAGTCATTAACCTGTTATTTGCTGCACCACAGTCTTGACTTACCCATTTTGCAGCAAAATCCTTCTCCTCCGCTACATTATGCATAAAATTATTCTTTATTAGTCTAAAATACATTACAAACCCCATTTAACCCTCTTCCCATTACCTTAAGGAGGCTATCTGCTTTCGACATTCTCTTTCCATATGCACTATTTGGGAATATGGATCTAATAGAGGGCAGAGGCGCATATTCTGGGCCACCACTCAAAATCTGTAACCTACGGTAGCTATCCACCTACTGTGTACCTTTTATAATACTGGTGTCTTCTTGTGTGGTAAGAGGGGCTTTTGGGCTTCCTCAAACACTAGGATCAAGGTGTAACTGCAATCTCTGCTGAAATTCCCCTGATAGAGGTAGTCCTCTCTCCCAGACCCGAGAGACTACAAAAAGTGTCTCTCCCTCTGCAGGACATTGCTTGTTTGTGTATTACACAGACAGACCCTTTATTTATAGGGGCTTTCCACATTCTGACAACTGATGAACTATCCACCGGATAGGTCATCAGTATATGATTGGTGCGGGTCCAAGACCCGGACCCCACACCGATAAGCTGCTGCAGCTGCCTCCGGGCATCGGACGATATTGCCGGAAACAGATGGCTCTGGTCAAAGAATAGCGGCCAAGCTGCAGTACTGCATCTCTGCCGAAGGGCCGCCATGCAGCTACTATCCAACTACTGCATACCGTTCAAAACATCTGGTGCCCAGAGGCAGCCGGATCAGCTGATTGGTAGGGGGGTCCAGGTGTCGGACCCGCACTGATCATATACTGATGACCTATCCTGTGGATAAGTCATCAGTTGTCAGAAAGTGGAAAACCCCTTTAATTTGAAGTCGTATAACGGTAACCTTGCCAAATACTTCCTTCAGTCCACTCTCTCTGCCCTATCTTCTTGTTAATCTACAGACAATAGGGCAGCTTAAAGATAGTAACACAGGACTGCAGGATGTCACTACTCAGGTTTGTTTGTAGTCTGTAACCATGGAGACACATAGGTCTGCTTAGGAGCTGTGTATATAAAATGCTAGGACATTTTTACAAGTAAGTTTTTTTTATTTTATTTTATATAATAGGAGAAAAAAGTTGCAAAAGTGCATAAATAACATTTTATAAATTATGAATAACAACAACAACCACCATATATAACATATACAATTGTTTCATAAACAATATTTGTAATGTCCAAGCGTATAATACAAGAATGGGTGTTTGCAGGGCACATGCCAATGACCCAGTTCACTCTTATTATTCACTTGAATTTTTTTCTGTGACATGTTCCACGGTAACTGGAGAATAGTACAACAAAATTCTTAACATCTTCACATTCAATAGCATATACACTTACCATTATTTACATATAATTTCTTCTATATGCTGTATATGTTGCTTGAGACAACCAGACAAGCTGAGTCCTCCTAGTTTACATATTCTGCAATATTTCTAAATGTAAAGACCCATTTCTTCCTCTGTCTTATATTGCCCCATAAAATGACTTGCCTATAACTCTTGCCAGTCCCTGTCCCTTTTACCCACAAGCAGTGGAACTGGAGGATAGTTGCAGGTTGTGATTTATGGCACATTTCAGCCCTATTGATTGAACACGTGCACACACATAAAATGTTCTTCTGCCCCTGGCCGAGACGCTAATTTATATCCCTGTGCCCTTCACTGCCAGGCACAATATATGGGCTGGCCCACACTGCCAGCTCCACGTTTAACCTTTTAATGGTTTGCATTATAAACACAGAGATAATGCAAGATACACTATATGGACAAAAGTATTGGGACACATCTCTTAATCATTTAATTCAGGTGTTTTATTCAGTCCCATTCCCACAGATGTATAACATCCGGCACCTCCAGCACCTCGCCATGTAGTCGCCTTTACAAACATACGTCAAAGAATGGGTCGTTTTAAAGAGCTTACTGAATTCAAGCGTGGTACTGTAATAGGATGCCACCGTTGCAGTCAATTCGTGAAATGTCTTCCTCCCTAGATATTTTACGATTAACTGTGTATTATTGCAAAGTGGAAGCATTTCAAAACTACAGCAACTCAGCCATGTAAAGTTACAGAGCGGTATCGCCGAGTGCTGATGCGCATAGTACATAAAAGTTGCCAATGCCCTGATAACTGCAGAGGATAAACCTCCTTTGGCCAAAAGGGGTTTTCTCACGAGGGACATTCATGACATATCCAGAGGATATGTCATAAATGTCTGGGACCCGCACCTAGCCCTAGAGTGGGGCCCTTAAACCCCGTTCTACCTCTTTGTGTTCCCTGCTGATTTCTGACCTTGAAGGATAAAACAGCGTAACTCGCTGAGCTACGCTGTTTCCGTAAGCCCCATAGAACTGAATGGTAGTTACGGAAACATTTCTGCTACCGTAACTGCCATTCACTACTATGGGAGTTATGTAAAAAGTTATCGGTCAGCTTAAAGATCGTTAGCTGTTAAATTACACCCAATGATCTTTACCTTTACATGGGAAATTCATTTCCAACCAAAAGGATACAGATCATAGACATGAGATAACATGGGCCATTGGAGTCAGCCCAACATTCAGGAAATTTTTCTGCTGACAGCGGGTTAAGTGGTCTTGGGATCTTGAGGGAAGGAATACGATCAAATGCTAGTAATGGCATTGAAAGTCTGAAACGCGTAAGTAGTTCTTCTTGTATGAGTATTTAAAGTATACCAAAAAAATCCTGGCTTTATCGATTCACGCTGTACTGAAATCCTTCCTTGTAAGTCTTGAATAAGATCGAATGGGTTGAAATCCAATTATCTGCTCTCTATTTCTCCTGATGACCGACAACAAGGACCAGCCTGCTGGTCACACAGACATGAGATTGTCACTAGGATCCCACTAAAATTGGCAAGGATCCGCCTACAAGAAACTTATGTTTGTGGCCAATTTAAAGGAACACTCTGGGCAAAAAATATACATTATGTTTTGCGTAGTGCAGGGCCTGAGGCGGAGGTGCATAACATAAGAATTCTTTTTTTTGTTTTTTTTTAATAATCTCCTACCTGGCCCTGCACTGGGGATAACACAGTATATACCTTTTGCCCAGAATTATTTTTTTAAAGAGAGCAGTTTAGGAGTAGCTATCAGCTATCAAGGGTCACAAAACTTTAAAAAGTTCATATCTAAAAGTAGGGTGTCTCCAATAATCTTTATTCTTAGTATAACATTTAGCACAATCTATTCTGTATAACAATCTGGCAAATTATCTTGGCTATTCTGAGATGCAGGTGTCTTAAATGACCTGGCTAAGTGCCTCTGTAATGTGCAGCATTTCTTTATTGTGTTTATTGACAGTGATAATTACGTTTTGCCATCTTGGGAACTGAGGCTGATCTAGTATTTTGCAAGGTATCCACATTACGACTGCAGTACCCTGGACCTCCCATGGTTCTCCTGAATTGATCTTAAATTGTTATAGGGTTCTTTGATGATTCAAGTTTAGTTCAGTTAAACTGAGGGAGATCCGGCTGTTGCAGCCTTAATACGGATAGTAAAGTACGGCCACATTGAGGTAGTTTAAAACCGGCCTTAAAGAGGTTTTACACAGGGCATTTATCGGGCAAACGATAGAACGCTCGTTGATGATAATTTCCCTGTGTAAACAGGGCAGCGATCAGCAGATGAATAAGCAAACTCTCGTTCCTCTGCTGATCATATCATTTTAAAAAAGTAAAATATTATCGTTGTTGGCAGCACATATACCTGTGTAAAGAGGGAGACGCGCTGCCGACATGATAACAATGTATGGGGGCGAGCGATCGGAGTAACAACCGCTCATCCTCATGCATAGGTCCTTGTGACAGGAGCAGACCAGCGCCAATTAACGAGCTGTCTCGTTGATCGGCACTCGCTGCATCGGTCATAATTGGCCGATGTAATAGAGCCTTTACCCATGATATCTATAGCTACCTGAATCTGTTGAAGTTTTCTAGAGGGCTGATGAGAGGCCAGAGTCATGTGCACGCGCTACTCATTATTCACGGCCATTGACCATGAGCAGCCCGCTATATAAATCTCTCAGATGTAATTGATCAAAAGTAGGCAAGTATGATTCCTACTGTGTCCTGCTTGGGAGAGGAATAAAAAAAAAAGAGCGCAATGAATATTGTGCAAAGCCATGTTTTCATGCGTGAGCACATTTTACTGATTGCAATATCAGTTGATTCACAAACCACATACTCTTGTTGGCTCGATTATATATTGGAAGTAATGTATTGAAAAAGTGAAGCTGGACACATAACACACATCTACAAAGCATGACATGTCCTTTTTAGGTTTCATATGACACTGTACTTGCCTGTATTGTATAACTCATACCTTCCCCTCCCCCACTACCACTTTTACCATATTTTTATGTCTACTTCCATTTGTGAAGTTTGGGCCGAGTTTATATTTCTCATTCCACCTCCACCCTGAATCAGATGACTGTCCAGATAATTATTTATTAGAACATTAATCTGAGCTCTGCAATTATATGCAGACATTTTGCTAGGATAGGAAAACATTTTCTATGTTCTCTTAGATCACAGTGATCGGATTGGGAAAATCAACCACATTGATGCTAAAGGGGTATTATCGTTGTATTAAGTAAAGCTTATTCATTGTATAATCATTTTCCAATATACGTTTTGTGTAATTTCCTCCAGTTTTTTTTGTTTTTTTTAAATTTCAATTTTTATTGATATTTTAGACTTAAATAAGAAAGCAAAATGTATGCATACAAGTAAATAAAGCACTAACGCCAACATGGCGTTACAAGGTGCATAGCAGAGAATGTATCATAGTTCAAGCAGTACAATTTAGAAAAAAAAACAATAATAACAAGAAACAATCCTCCATGCCTGATAATTCCATTATAAGTGAGATAAGATACCTAAGAGCAAAAATGTAGAGCAACTAAATGACTTATAAAGTCACACATCTTAATAGGAACCAAGGCTAGCAATAGAGTATTAGGAGAAGAGGGACCAATACAATGGAATACAAACCCATATTTTACAGAGTACAAAGTTAGTCATGTAGGTTTACAGAGACGAGAAGTTGACAACTAATAACATAAATATGATAAAGTGTTTTTGTAGTTCATCAAGCGGGAAGGGAGGCCCCAGATGTCATAAAATCAGACCATAAAGACCATCTGGTCCAGAATTTAGCAACTGAATTAAGTCTAACTGCCATCATCTTTTCCATCGTATGATCGAATTTTATTAAGTTTACCAGTTTCGCTATATTGAGAGGGACAGGTGACTTCCAAGACTTAGCAATTATCATTCTAGCACCTAAGATAATATGACCCACTACATGACGAATCAATGAGGGCAAATCAGATAAACCAATAAAGCATAGTGCTAGTGTCGGGGATGGAGTCAATTTGGTAGATTTTATGGAAATAATAAGAGTAAATGTTGCTTTCCAAAAATGAAAAACTAGTGGACAATTCCACCACACATACATATAGTTACCCGGTATACCACATTCCCGCCAATACATCGGGGAGTAGGATGGATTCATTTTAGAAATTTGCGAGGGTGTTCTGTACCATCTAAGTAAAATTATATGTGCTGTTTCCCATTGTGTAGCGCCCTTGGAAATTTTGATAACCCAGTGAATGGAGGAGTACCAATCTTTAAGCGGAATCTCTAGAGCCAAGTCCGATTCCCATTTCAGTAAATAACTGGGTTTCTGAATTGAGCGTGTGTGGGTAAAACTGGAATAAAACTGTGAAATACCCTTAATCTTCCCAGAGTTGTTAGTAAAATGGTGTGTCTAGTTGTATGGAATGAAGGATATGACGGATTTGCAAGTATTTATAAAATCTTGTTGGGGAATATTATATTTCTGAACTAAGGATTGGAACGGTACTATTACATTAGACTCAAGGAGAGAATTTATAGTTTTTATACCGGCTTTTTCCCAGCAACAAATATTAAGTTCTGGTAAAAAAGAAGAAAGGTATTAGTGGTAATAGTTTGAAAGGCTTGCAGTCAGATGAAGGTGTGGAAGCAACAAGATATTTCCAGGAAGACACCGAGGCATTGATCGAGGAAATCTTCGTTGGAGCCCTTACCCGCTGTGGTTGGTTAATGGACAAGTGTGAAATAAGGGGACCTGACATAGCATCTCTTCCTATTTCCTCCCATTTTAAGTCAGTGTGGTTACTCCACCAGTGTTTCTGATGGGTGAGTATTGTGGCATGATAATGCTTCTTAACATCCGGAACTCCCATACCTCCGCATGACCAAGATCTAGTCATTGTAAAAAATCGAATACTGGGTTTCCTCCCAGCCCAAATTAAATTTGTGAGGATTCTTTGTAATTTGAGGAGATAAGTATTAGAGACGGGGGATCACAACAGTGCGAAACATTTACAATATTATAGGAAGTACCATCATCTTTACAATAGCCACTTTACCAGCCCATGAAATCATAGGTTTAGAATAACCGTCTAGCATTCTAGAAACTTTAGGGAGTAGTGTGGTATAATTTTTAGTAAACAATGCTGAACTAGGACTCGTGAGGGACACTCCTAAATATGAATTGGGTGAAATGATTTGGCCATCTAGGGCCAGTTTACACCTCTTTTTCCAGATTGTGTTTTAATGACCATTAGCCAGTTCAAATAAAAGCCTGTATATGTATGGTAAAACATTATCTGATACTAAGAGGTCATTTGTAGAAGATCTACTGCGTATGTTCATTGTGCTGTTTTGCGCATTGCGCTACGCTTTACTCCCATTACAAGAATTGCATGACGCTCTAGAGGAGCTTTCTCCTTCTGCGTCTTCTTCTTCGCCCTGCAAACTCATTTACTGCTAATCAGTTTCCTCTTTCTCTCTACTGACACAATAACTAGTATTTCAACATCAATATTTCTGACAAGATTGTTCTCATTGCATCAATATATGGATGACAAAATGAGAGTTTGAAGGAGAGGCTGGCCAAATTATTTATTGGATTTAACTCCTTATCTGGCAGTGCGTGTTGGCAAGTTCTTTTCTTAAGGAGGTTGGCACTGAATCATTGTGGGCACACGTGAACGGGTAGTTTGATGCTGTACAGTACTATGTCTACAAATAAACTCCCCGGCTGGCATAACAGTGTCTTCGAGTGGCTGGCACGGTCTACCAGTGTGTTCTAAGCAGGAGCTTGGCATGATTGTCGTATGGCAAGCCTTATCTTTTATCTCTTTCTGTGAAAGGGATAAGATGAAAATACCTCACACTAAGCAAGCAATATTAAGTATATTGGTTTTGCTTGTTTTCTTTTGAATGTAGTTTGCTTTTGCCTCTATGTATATTATGATGCGAAGGTCAGGGGTGTAACCATAGGGGTTGCTGAAGTTACAGTTGCCCCAGCGCCCATCAGAAAATTCGGGGCCCCATACAGTGAGATTGGTCAGGGCCCCTGGGGGTTTACCGTTTGAGTCTGTAAAAGGAGGGAAGTGAACAGAATGGTCAGCGGGAAGCATAGTAAGCAGCGACCACTGGGGAAGGTTGTCAAAGAGGACTGAGATATTAAAATTAGTTTAATAGGATTTTAGGTTGAAAATAGATCAAATTGTAATGTACTTATCTTACTAATTCTGTGCCTGTCCCCAGTCATCTGTTCACCTTACTTACACAATGACATGATTGTGGCAGCCAGTCTCCTCCGTACTAAGTAATGGTACTTGAGGTGTGGGAACAGCTATTTATTTACAGTAGACACAAATACAATTACGTTTAATTTTAACCCATTACCGACCACTTTATAGTGTTTTTACTGCGGCCATTCAGGGTTGTTCTGCATCGGGCTGGGTGCTCCTGAAGCCAGGTCTGTTGCTAACAGCCTCGGATTTCAGGGCATCGATCACCGATCATATTTAACATCTCAGATGCGGAAGTCAATAGCGACTGCCACATCTGTGTGGTTTTAGAGGGAGGTGGCTCCCTCTCTCACCCACCTACACATCCACGATGCAATCGCGAGTTGCCGATGGTTTTATTGGCAGCTGGCCGCCTAAGGGCCCCAATTCTGCCTTTAGTGATTGCCTGTTAGGCCAGAGGCATGGTATAACAGATGCCTGTCAGTTTACACTGACAGGCATAGTACATTGCAATATAGAAGTATTGTAGTGTATTATAAAAGTGATCAAAAGATTGCATAGTAAAGTCCCCTAGTGGGACTAATAAAAAAGTAAAAAAATAGTTTGTAATAAATAAATAAATGTCCCAAGTAAAAAAAAATTATTAGAAACTCACTTTTTCTACTTAAAAGTTAAAATTACACATATTTGGTATCGTCGTGTCCGTAACAACCCCAATGATTACATTATTCAACCTGCACTGTGAACGCCATAAAACAAAATAAAAAACAAAGCCAGAATTGCTGTTTACCGTTCATCCTGCCTACAAAAAAATTTGATGAACAGTGATCAAAAAGTTGGATGTACTCCAAAATGGTACCAATAAAAACTACAGTTGTCTCGCAAAAATAAAGCCCTCATACAGCTGTGTCAGCAGAAAAATAAAAAAGTTATGGCTCTTAAAATATGGCAACACAAAAACAAATCATTTAGAAAAAAATGTGTTTTTACTGTGTAAAAGTAGTAAAACAAAAAAACTAGATAAATTTGGTAACGACCCGCTGAATAAAGTTATTATGTTATTTATACCATATGGTAAACTGCGTAACATTAAGACACAAAAAAAAAAAAGATAAGCCATGACTAAGGACCCAGCAGGGGTCTGAAACGCGTAGGCTACCGCCTATTTTCTCATCACTCTCTGAACTTTGGACATTACCTGCCCGTCACTATTATTTTTCTGTTCATTGTTTTTACTAAAGTAATATTAAAACTTGGAAATAGTTTCCTGTTTTTAAACAGATTCACTACTCTCAGCACTGGTTCCAACTTTCTTTTTCTACAAAAAAGAGTGGTGAAGTGTCTGGTTTGTTTCCTATCACCACACCAAAAAAGTTAATAAAAGCTAATCAATAAATTAGAGACAGGGTCCTGTATCTAAGCCTACTATATGGTAAGCTTAGATACAGGGCCAATCAGACAGGATAAAACATGGGCCAAGTATCTAAACCGACCTAGTGGTAGGCTTAGAAACAGGGCCCATCAGACAGGATAGCACATGGGCCATGTATCTAAGCCTACCAAGTGGTAGGCTTAGATACAGGGCCCAACAGACAGTAATCTTATACAGTATAAGATTACTGTCTGCTGGGGTCCTCATCTAAGCCTATCATGATAAAACATGGGCCAAGTATCTAAGCCGACAGAGTGGTAGGCTTAGATACAGGGCCTATCAGACAGGATCACACATGGGCCATGTATTTAAGCCTACCATGTGGTGGGCTTAGATACAGGACCCATGTGTGATCCTGTCTGCTGTGGCCCTGTATCTAAGCCTACCATGTGGTAGGCTTAGATACTGGGCTCATGTGTAATCCTGTCTGATGGGCCCTGTATCTAAGTCTACCACATGGCCCCAGCAGACATTAACGTTATACTTATCCTCCTCTTCATCGGCTCCGGGCCAGTTGAGGTCCTGATGCCATCCGGCGTCATGACGTCAAAGACATTGGGACATCCGCTGCGCTGGGAACGGGGAGGGTAAGTATACTGTTACTATAGTAACAGGGGCCTTTGTAGTTTATTACATAGGTTCCAGTTACTATAGTAACGTTTAACAGACATAGTGCGGGGGGCCGCGGCCCCCCTGGCTATGGGGCCCGGTCGCTATTGCGACCCCTATAGCTACGCCTCCAGCGGTCGCGGCGGGGCCCTGACAGGAGTACCACCTGTACTGCCCAGATGGCTCCCCTGACTGAGGGTGCCCAAAAGGTCTCTCTGCCCCATATAAGTAGACTATAAAGGGCACATCATAGTTGGGGGGCCCTACAAGAGATTATGCAATGGGGGCCAAGGCTTTGTGTATTAAATTGACTAAATAGTCTGAATGTACTATGAGCACACTTTCTCTAATATTAAAGTGGGGATGTTGTAAATTAGATGTCAATTTTGTATCATACATGAATGTTGCCAACGCGTTTCCTAGTATTCTAATCTCCTGTAATAGTCCTCAAATACCATTAATGTATATATTAAAATCTGACAGCGTCATGATGGCTGTAATTCAGTATTAAAGGGGTAAATGGCAATGTCTGTGTATAAGTGAGGATCGAACGCTGCTTCTCACCCACATATCTCTCCAGGATAATATAAAAAGAGGTTAGTGTGTCAATCCCTTTACACTAATCATACAGTAAATTAATGATCTGGTATTTCCCAAAGACGCACAAAAACAAATCTCTAAACCCCCTCCGCCCGCCTTAGCCTCTTCAATCCTGGCTAATTAGCATTTATTTCCTTTAAACAGTAGACAGCAAGGGGCCCTACTCATTTCTATGGCCCCAAGTTCATTACCTCTTGCAGACCATGCGAGGAGAAAAGGCAATTAGAGCCATGGGACGCGTCCTTTGTTAGACTCCCTAATACGGGAATGCCTCGCATTTAACCCATGCAGAATAATCACACGTATCCTCTGCTGACATACTGTCGTGTCACATCCTTCCTTCTTCATTAATCCTTTTTCATCCAGTTCTATTTTCTCCTACTCTGACAATTTCTCATTATGTGGCTTTGATTTTTTTCTACTCGTGTAATTTCCTAAAGAACTTTTCCTTGAAATAAAAGAAATGGAAAAAAAATACTTGTAAATTTACGTCCTTTGGTTAACCCATTCTGACCCCTTTAATTGACCCCTTCTATCAAGATGTAAAGAATTCTATTACCCATTTCTTAGTTATAATTGTTCCTGGGAGAGCTGGGTGACAATCAATCCAGCTGCTATTATAGCTTTCACAGAGGTTGTTACCCAGTTTACCAATAGAAAGAAATGCATCATCGCATGACTAGGCGGAATATCTGATCAGGGGTTTAAGAAAGCTGAGTGACAACAGCGATAGGGCTGTAGAAGTGGATTCGACTACAAAACAACCTTTTATTTTATTTAACTTTTTTATTTTCATTTCAGGGGAATTACTGTTTAACTATTCTTGAGTCATAGATGCATTTTTTCTCAAGCAAAAATAGTGAGGATTTCTCCAGCTCACCTTGTGAAAATTGTGTGTGTTGTAGATGGTGATTCTGGCGCTCGGATCCTCGTGGTGGCACACGGAAAGACTTGCTGTTTTGTAGGAAGGATGGTTGGATCCAGCGCTAGAGGTAATTAAAAGGAAGCTTTTTCCAAGTTTTAATGGTTCCTTTAAAAGAAGATTTTTTTCTTCATTGGCGTATGTGATATCTTGCAATGTTAGATAGGATGGAAGAAGTAGGTAGCCGACGCGTTTCGGACGGTATCTCCGTCCTTATTCATGGCTTAGGATGACATGCATTTTTTCTGTTTTCCCCTCAATATTTATTGGCCATTTATATATTTCTGCCCTGTGTGTTTTTTATTATAATTCTCTCTCGCTAACATTGTTATCCTGCATTTCTTTTAATGCCTCCTTCCAGAATAACTTCCCAATAACACCTTTCTCCTTAAAAAGGAAACGCCATTTCAAAATGTATAAATCAAGATAACAAGTCGTAAATATCAATTTTCTCAGATTCTTGTTGCCAGGACGGAGTCACACGGGTCCTCCTGTCTACCCCACCTTTAGCTTGACAGGTTTGGACCATATTTTCCCAGATTGCCATGGGCTTCCAAACCCAATGGACCTTGACATCTGCCCAAGTTGGTTTGATGCTGACACCAGCCCTGCCTGTAGCCCTTATTCAAGAGGTCCTATTTCCCATATTTCAATCAGTCAGAATCACCTATATGATTAAATTTGCAAGCCAGCCTATCCACACATGGGTTTTATGCTCTATATAGTTATATACCTAATGGAAATATCCAACCATCAAAAAATGGGATCCTGGTGCTCTCCAGCTTTAGTTAGCACAACAGTGATGATCTGGAGATTTTCCTGATCAATTATCATTCATTTATACTCAAGGATATAAATCCATTTTTCATAAGTGAAATTTCCTTTTAAGCATGCTTAGGGCCTGTTCACATCAGCGTTGGTTTCCGTTAATGGGTTCTGCTAGACCTTTCCATTGGAGGAATCCATCAATGGAAATGCAAATGGAAACCATGCTCTCATTGCAAATGATTTCTGTTTTGTTTTTTTGGCGGAAACAATAGCGCAGTTGACTACGCTATTGTTTCCATAAAAAAACTGAAACCTTAAGGAACGGAAACAAACGAAAACCATTTGCAACGGAAGTATTACCATTGAAATCAATGGTAATGCAAACGGAAGCTATGGTTTCTGTTTGTCTTTCCGTTGATGGGTTCCTCCGACGGAAAAGTCTAGCGGAATCCATCAACAGAACCCTAGCGCTGATGTGAACACTGCCTCAGCTTCTTCAATATTCAAGTACTAAATTCCAAAATGTGCTGGCCTAGCTCATGTAGCAATATATGTCTTTATTTATAGTCCTGATGTTGATCAGCAGTTACAAGAAGGTATATCTTCCCATTGTGTTGTATTTATTGAAAGATTATAGTATGGTGGGTTCCTAACTAATAATATAGTATTCCTATTTTAGTTCAACGATCATTGCAAAATTTAGCAATAAAGTTGGCAAGGTTGGGTACAACATCTCTTCGCAGTCTATAGCCACAGCATTGCATCACACTCCTGGTCTATAAACATGTAATGCCATGTAGCTGCACAATATTATTGTATAGAGGACTACACAATCAGCAATGCTTCTGGAGGAGCTGTTGAGAACAGATGTCTTTGTGTAGCCCTAGCATAACCCTTTTTATGTATTAATCCATGCTATTTTAATAATTCAAAATAAAGGTAACGGTAGATTTTTTTAGTTTTGCTTTGCGGAGGAGCGCAGCCATTTCCATTTTACAAAAAAAAAACATGATTTGTGCATCTTAGAAGAGGAGAACATTGGGTCCGTACACTTGACAGAGTAGATCATAAAATACTATTGTGCCGTTTTGCAGTGGAGCACTATTACAGGGCCACTTACAGCTATGTAATAAATAGTACTATCATGATTTATTTAAGCTATAAATATAGCTAAACTGAGCATTATTTTAGGAGTAAAAAGAAGAAAGTAGATTTAGTGCTCAGAGGTTGGTTTATATGACTCTTTCCATTTTTTAGGCCTTGCTCTACCTTTTTACAGTGCTTTAGGCCCTCTTCTATGTAGTTTGCAGATGTGCAAAGAGCAACGATTATTGGTCGCATTTCCATATTTTTATTTTATTTCTCATTTAAATATTATTTTTTTTTATATTTTTCAAAATACACTCAGCACAAAACTGATGCACAAAATTGATTGCCCAAAGCAGAGAATAAATAGGCGGTGCATGACACAGGGATTGAAAGAACACCAAGAAAAGAATCCCTGTGTCATGCACCGCCCCCTCAGGCCCTGCACTAGGCCTAACACATCAAAATATTGACTATTTGATCCCTCACATCACAACTTTAATCGATAATCTAGGCCACAGTCCCCCAAGCAGGGTACCACGGAATTATGATGTTCATTAGAATCTGGTCAGTAGTTTTTGTATCTAATGTAATTATAGCCCATATAAATAGTTATCGTAATAAAATAAATACCTACACTATATAATGGGCTAGGATGAAGTTAATGGTGATGTCATAGAGAGGCAGCTGGTAAATGCAGGCATAAGGATTGTCTTGGTTGGGGCTAAAGATTTCTAGAAGACATCTTAACTTGAACTTTAGTTGGGTCCTTGGCATTTGTAATGGGTACCAGCTCTGCCAAAATAGTAAGCCATTTCTTCTAGGGGAGAATATGGAGTCGTATGGACTCTTTGTTCTGGCATTCAGGCTCTGTGCCCTGCCGGCACCACAAAGAGTCCCACCTGAGATGCTCACTGATGCCCTAAATGAAGCGGTCCCAGTACGTAGTTAAATACCAGACCCTTTTCCACTCTGGTCAGCTTTCTATGCATGCTATTGCAAGTCATGTCACTAGTTAAGTCCCAGGATTCCTTCATTAAAGGGGTTATCAGGGGAGCAAATAAAAAAACAAAGACAAATTTGTCTAAAGGTATTTAAATAACCATCCAACTTTTTTTCCTGTAGTATATCACATTTCAGCCTTACTCACCCTACCCAGATGTAATGCTGTAGCGGACAGACTTTCGCATAATGGTCTGGACTTGTCATTTTAGCGTGCTCTGTAAACTACAGATCCCATCATGCACTTTGTTCCTTGATCTGTTGTTTATCTCCACCTAGCCCGAGTACTGTTCACTAGCGCATGTGTACGCTCTGCATTCATGGCGCCCTGTGACATACAGCACTACACTCACACTGGTCACAAGTGCCCTCAATAATGGTGGATCAGTAAGTAGCATGCGCTATTGAATATAGCTAGCGACATTCTATAATTCTGGGAAATACAGTCCAGGACACCGCTGTTGAAGAAGTCAACGGTATCCCCTTCAGATGTTTCTGCGCGTCATCATCCCACAGTACTACTAGCGCTTGTCTATACAGTTTTCCAGCACGGCTCAGTGCCTGATGAAGGTCGCTTTTGACCGAAACATCGCACTCTGCCACTGGCATTAAAAACAAAATAAAAATACCTTTTGTTTCAAAAATTGGTGTGCCGGATATTCTTTTATACACATCTGAAGGGGAGAACGCTCGCATTCACGTGGGCATGTATGTGTTGGCGCGTCATCGCTGCAAAAAGGACTACAGGACTTTCGGTGACCCAGCAGTGTATTGGCAAACGGAGAAACGTCACAGTAAAGAAAAGACATGTACATTAGAAGGGGGCCCATGTTCAACATTTATTTCATGTTGAGAACATTCTTGCTCCCTGGATAACCCCTCTAAGGACATTGAGGGGGGAGAGGTCCCAGGTGTCCTTTGTACTGTTTCTATTTTACTTTTCCCTTCACTCCTCATCCTATACTCTTTCTATTCTCAAATAAACCATCTCTTGCTGTCCAATCCCATTTGTCTCTGTTCATTTCATTCAAGAAATGTCTTATTGTCTTGGCCTTTTTATTTTCTTTCCTGTAATACTTTTATTTTCTGTATTTTTTTGCCTAGTTTTTCTCTTTTACACAAATCGTCTTGATGTCTCTTGCTTTTCTGATCACCCACCTCATTCCATGTCCCCATGCAGAATTAACTCCTTAAGAGTAAGCTGTAAAACCATAGGAATCGTTCAATAAACTACTGCAGCATCAGCACATTAGAATACTATCCGTTACCTTGGTTTATTAGAGGCCCCACTATACAGCATATTCCCCAAGAGTAGGGCGTGAAGATCTCCTTCTTGCCAACAATGGGTTACCCCTGTTTATAGCTAGCAGATAAAAAAAAAAAAACACGGAAGCTACGGATTGTATTAAAATGAGGAGCTGTCGGGGATCAGAAATTGCGAAGCTGTCAGGCGCCGAGACGTATGTCAACATTATATCTTCATTAGAGTTTCTCGCAGGCGGCACCAGAGCGTCCTGAGACACAGAGCCAGTCCCCTATTACTGCCACCGTTCTGTATACTGCACAGAATTGGACTGGTATATTATGTACGCTATAATACATTGACCTGCTGTCTACTGCACTATTTGTGCATATGCTGTACACAGCAGGTAAGCAGAACTGTATATTGGCCCACAGCAAGATCTCTAAACACCGCATACAGCTTTGCTTCTATATACTGGGGGTTAGCATATATCAATATTAAATAATATCTGCATCATGTAGATAATATGAAGGCTTCACTTGCAATTGTTTGCAGATTTTCAGTGCAATTTTCAGCCCGCATGAATTACACATTGAAATATTAGATCCCATTCGCTTAAGGCCCCATGAATTTATATATAATCAGTAGGCAATAGTGGCCATGAATAAATGTTACAGAAGAAATACTCATGACTAAAGGGTATAACATAAAAATGTAGCAATACAGAATATACTACAGTAATGACCTGAGCTCTAAATGTAGATGCAGTAGTAATATGGCGACAGAAAGCGGCACCGTAACAACACTGTAAAAACAAAAAGTGGATTTGACGCAGTTTTGTGGTAATTATGGTAATGGTTTGACTAGAAACAGTCCCTATTTACAGAAATGTTCTTAGAAGTGCTTCTATGCAAAACTGCGACCGCAATTATGGCAAAAAGTTTTTTACGGCGTGGTAATAGTGTGGCATTCTGTCGTATGAGCAATGCTGGATGTGAATGTACCCTTATAGATGAGTATAAATTAATTTATTCAGTTGATTTGTTTTTGCAAATTTCATTTTTGACTCATTGTCAGCCCTTTATTAGGATTCTATTAGATTTGCTGAGGCTATTTTCACATCTGCGTCATTATTTCCATTTTTCTATTTCGTCTTAGTGGCAGAAAAACAAAAATAATGGATCCGTCACATGGCGGACACCAACGGCACCTATTGACCTTAATGGGTTCCCAGACAAAATAGAGTTGCACGCTGTGCTATTTTGGCACATCCTGCGACAGAGACTCCTAACAGGGCCTCCAATGCAGATGTCAGGATTTGATCCCAGAAACTCCTGTGTCCCAGGAAGCAACTCTTCTCATTGAGCCACTGGGGCTTTTGGATAGTGCCTCTGCTGAATCTATTTTCTAGGTTCTCTTGATATCTGCCTTTCCAGATTCCTTGCCTTGATTGCCTAAATGGTTTCACCCTTTTGGCTCCCTATATAAGCCTGGTCCTTGCACTTCCTCCTTGCCAGAATATTGAACATCCTGCTTCTAGTATAGAGCCTTGCTACCTCTCTACAAACTTGCTGCTTATCTGTGTGCCAAATTTGGATTGTTTCCTGACTACATCTCTGCCTCTCTACAGATTGTTGCTGCTCATTTGTTTACCAAACTTGGACCGCTTCCTGACCACATCTTGACTTTAACCCCTTTGCGCTCAGCGACGTACTATTCCGTGGTGCTAAGTGCATCGTTCGCGCTCAGCCATTTCGGCCATCTTCCCGACACATACAGGAGCTGTGACAACTGCTGTCTCGCACGGCAGTTGCGGCAGCTCCTTCAGCAGGGACCGATCGCTGTGTCCCCGCTGATGAACCCCTTGGAAGCCGCGTTCAATAGCGATCGTGGCTTCTTAGGGGTTAAGCTACTATCGTCAGTCTGCTACACGATAGCGGCCGGCGATGGTGGCTATGGCAACTACGGAAATCCGGCTATGCCATCTACGGAAGCCTAGTGAGTCCTGACTAAGTCAGGACCCACTATGCTTGCTGTCAGTGAGTAGCTGACAGCTCTAATACACTGCACTATGCATGTAGTGCAGTGTGTTAGAATAGCGATCAGGGCCTCCTGCCCTCAAGTCCCCTAGTGGGAAAAAGTAATAAAGTAAAAAAAAAGTTGAGGAAAAATAAGAAAATAAAAGTTTTAAAAGTAACAAAAGTAAAAATCCCCCTTTTTACCTTATCAGTCCTTTATTATTAATATTAACAAATAAACTATACATAATTGGTATCGCCGCGTCCGTAATGGCCTGAACTACAAAATTATTTAGTTATTTATCCCGCGCGGTGAACGCCGTAAAAGAAAATAATAATAAACCATACCAGAATCACAATTGTTTGGTCACTTCACCTCGCAAAAAATGGAATAAAAAGAGATCAAAAAGTCGCATGTACCGAAAAATGGTACTGATCGAAACTACAGTTCGTTACGCAAAAAATAAGTCCTTGCACGGCTTTCTTGATGGAAAAAAAAAAAGTTCTGGCTCTTAGAATAAGGTAACACAAAAAGTAAATGATTTTTAATAAAAAGTATTTTATTGTGCAAACGCCATAAGACATAAAAAAAACTATAAACATCTGGTATCGCCGTAATCGTATCGGCCCGCAGAATAAAGTGAATATGTCATTTATAGCGCACGGTGCACGCAGTAAAAAAAAATAGAATCAAAAACAATAGTAGAATTGCTGTTTTTTAGTCGCCACGCCACTCAAAAATAGAATAAAAACTGATCAAAAAGACGCATGCACCCCAAGAAAACTACAATGGATTCCTCAAGGGGTCTAGTTTCCAAATTGGGGTCACTTTTGGGGGGTTTCCACTGTTTTGGCACCACAAGACCTCTTCAAACCGGACATGGTACCTAATAAAAAAGAGGCCTCAAAATCCTCTAGGTGCTCCTTTGCTTCGGAGGCCGGTGCTTCACTCCATTACCACACTAGGGCCACATGTGGGATATTTCTCAAAACTGGAGAATCTGGGCAATAAATATTGAGATGTGTTTCTCGTGTAAAACCTTCTGTTTTACAGAAAAAAATGTAATAAAAAGGATTTTCTGACAAAAAATTGAAATATGTCAATTTCACCTCTACTTTGCTTTACATTTCGGAAAACGGAGACCCCTATTAGACCATTTCAGTGCCCGGTTTTCAAAAGCATACACCCCCGAGAATTATATTTATATTGATGAGTCCTTGGTACATTTTAAAGGAAGGCTTCAATTCCGCCAGTACTTGCCGAGTAAGGGGGCAATTTATGACGTGAAAATGTATAAGCTGTGCGAGAGTGCATCAGGGTATACTTACAAATTTAGGATATATGAAGGGAAGGACACCAGTGCTCAGCCCCCAGAATGCCCCCCCCCCTTACTGGGAATTAACGCAAAAATTATGTGAGATTTGGTGCACCCACTGCTGGACCAGGGTTACCACCTCTACCTGGATAATTTTTATACTAGCGTCCCACTCTTCAAGGGCCTCGCATCCAGAAATACTGTGGCATGCGGCATTGCTAGAAAAAATATGAGAGGCCTCCCTAAAACACTGCTTGGGCAAACACTCAGAAGGGGTGAGAGCAGGGCACATTCTAGCAGCAACATATTGTCCTTGTATTGACAACAATACATGCCCACACCAGTTCCCACGTACCGGTACGAGGTACCAGTACAGAGACCCCCAAACCAGACTGCATCCTGGACTACAATAGGTACATGGAAGGGGTGGACTTGTCAGATCAAGTCCTGAAGTTCTACAGCGCCATGCGGAAATCGAGGGTGTGGTATAAGAAGCTGGTCGTGCACATCATACAGATGGCATTTTACAATATGTACGTGCAGGCCAGAGGGGAACTTTCCTGGAATTTCAAGAGGTGGTTATCAAAAACCTAATCTTTAGGGAGCAGGAAGGGGGGCACCCAGTACTTCTGGAAGCGGGGCCACACGCATCGTACCAGGGCAACACTTTCCAGGAGAAGTTCCCCAAACTGGCAAGAAAGGAAAAAGTCAAAAGAGGTGCAAAGTCTTCTATAAGAGGGGGATAAGGGAGGACACAATATATCAATGTGACACGTGTCCCGAAAAACCAGGGCTCTGTATGAAAGTGTTTTAAGATTTATCATACATCCCTTGATTTTCAATCTACCCCAGTTTTACGTACCCTTATGTACTCCGCACAGCTTATCCCCCTCATCTTTCCCCTCTGGGCCCTGCTGTGTGCCCAGGCAGCTGATACAGCCACATGTAGGGTATTGCTGTACCCAGGAGAACCCACATTACAGTTTATGGGGTGTATATCTCCGGTGGCACATGCTGGGCACACTATATCGCACACTGAAATGGCATATATGTATAGAAAATTGCAAATCTCACTCTGCACCATATGATGCGCATTATCTTTTAAACAATACCTGTGGGATCAAAATGCTCACTACACCTTTATATGAATGCCTTAAAGGGTGTAGTTTTTGAAACGGGGTCACGTCTCGGGGGTTTCAACTGTACTGGTACCTCAGGGGCTTCTGCATACATGACTTAGCACCAGAAAATCCCCAGTAGGCCAAATGGTGGTCCTTTCCTTCTGAGCTCTCCCATGGGCCCAAAGGCAGTTTATCACCACATATGGGGTATTGCCGCACTCAGGACAAATTGGGCACCAAAATGGGTTATTTTATTCCTTGTGAAAATAAGACATTTTGAGCCAAAACTACATCTTATTGGAAAAAATGTACATTTTTTTAATTTGCAGCCCAATTCAAATAAATTCTGTGGAAAAAACTGTCTTTAGTTTCCAAAATGGGGTCACTTCTGGTGGGTTTCCATTGCTTTGATACCTCTGGGGCTCTGCAAATGCGACATGGCACCGAAAAGCAATCCAGCAAAATCTGGACTCCAAAGAACACATAGCGCTCCTTCCCTTCTGAGGCCTCCCATGGGCCAAAACGGCAGTTTATCACCACAAATGGGGTATTTCCGCACTCAGGACA
This sequence comes from Rhinoderma darwinii, assembly GCF_050947455.1. Taxonomy (NCBI): domain Eukaryota; kingdom Metazoa; phylum Chordata; class Amphibia; order Anura; family Rhinodermatidae; genus Rhinoderma; species Rhinoderma darwinii. The sequence continues at coordinate 38,688,730 of NC_134699.1, read as the reverse complement.
AATTGGGCAACAAAATGGGGCATTTTGTTCCCTGCGAAAATAAGAAATGTTGATAAAAAATGACATCTTATTGAAAAAAAAAATTTTTTTATTTCACGGCCCAATTCAAATACGCGCTGTGAAAAAACTGTGGGGTAAAAATGGTAACAACAACCATAAATGAATTCCTTGAGGGGTGCAGTTTCCAAAATGGGGTCACTTTTGGGGGATTCTTACTGTTTTGGCACCTCAACACCTCTTCAAACCTGGCACGCTGCCTAAAATATATTCTAATAAAAAAAGAGGCCCCAAAATGCACTAGGTGCTTCTTTGCTTCTGGGGCCTGTGTTTTATTCCACGAGCGCACTAGAGCCACATGTGGGACATTTCTAAAAACTGCAGAATCTGGACAATACATATTTAGTAGTGTTTCTCTGATAAAACCTTCTGTGTTACAGAAAAAAATTGAATAAAATTGAAATTTAGCAAGAAAAATGAAATTTGGAAATTTTACCTCCACTTTGCTTTCATTCCTGTGAAATGCCTAAAGGGTTAAAAAACGTTCTAAATGCAGTTTTGTATACTTTGAGTGGGTCTAGTTTTTAAAATGGGGTGTTTTATGGGGGTTTCTAATATATAGGCGCCTCAAAACCACTTCAGGACTGAACAGGTACCTTAAAAAAAAGGCTTTTGACATTTTCTGAAAAATATGAGAAATTGCTGTTTATGTTCTAAGCCTTGTAACGTCCAAGAAAAATAAAAAAATGTAAAAAAAACGATGCCAATCTAAAGTAGACATATGGGAAATGTGAACTAGTAACTATTTTGGGTGGTATAACCGTCTGTTTTACAAGCAGATGCATTTAAATTTAGAAAAATTCTATTTTTTCAAAATTTTCTCAAAATTTTGCAATTTTTCACAAATAAACACTGAATATATCGACCAAATTTTTCCACTAACATAAAGCCCAATGTCTCACGAGAAAATAATCTCAGAATCGCTTGGATAGGTTTAAGCATTCCGAAGTTATTACCACATAAAGTGAAATATCTCAGATTTGAAAAATGGGTTCTGAGCCTTAAGGCCCAAACTAGCCTGCGTCCTTAAGGGGTTAAGGATAGAACACGGTCATTCGACTTACCATGACCACCACCCTCCATTCCTTATAATAAAACTGAACTCTTGTTGTGGTGAAAGGCCATAGCAGCCGCATTATTTAATTGTTATTAAACTATATTTTTTCATAAATAACGGTAGGAAAACATAAATAATAACATATGCACCAATATTATGCAAATATTTCAAAACACTTTCAACGAAAGCGTTTACCCTGCTCTCCCCTTATAAACTAGCCTGAACTGTGGGAGAAGCTAAACTTTGTCCTGCTAAATAATTTTCTGACAAGGTATATATATATATATATATATATATATATATATATATATATAGCAACCATAGAACGCAGTAACGGCACCAGGACTTCAGAGTGGATGAAACAGGGTGCATTTATTCATCTCAAGTGAGCGACGTTTCGGTTCAACACAGAAGCTTCCTCAAGCTATCACATACTACACACAGTGTCAAGTATAAATAGGGAATACATACAGTAGTTCATAAAAAGCCTATTAAATGTAAAGTTTCCATAAAACACATTTGTAAACATGATACCCAACCTATATCAAAAGCTGGTTTTAAGGTGCAAACATTTCCTTATAAATCCATATATAAAAAATAGATTATGCATGAGAATAAAGTGTATACACATCGTGAACAGTGATTATACTAGTAATTAAGCTGATTTGGAGAGATGCAGAGGCCAATTAAGTATTTATACATATACAAAACTTACAGTTAGTAGTATACCATCGGTGTCAGACCTAACCAGCATGTAGCGTCCGCGCGCATCTACTGCGCATGCTCGAAAATTGCGCCCAAACCGGACGTTCAATCCAGTGGAACGCATAGAGCAAAAAGATCGCTATTGCGCATGCTCTCCAGTCCCTCTGCGCATGCGTCAACAGCGGCGGTAATGTAAATAGAAGATATGTATAGTAAAAGAAGGGGGATTTTTGTAGATAACACAAGTCTGCAAATTTGAATTCATGTACAGTACGCTATCCAAATGGATGCACCAGATACCATGAGTCAAAAAAAGGAAAGAAAAAAAAAGGGAAGGGAGCAGACTACCAGCAATAGTATAACCCCAACTGAAGAAATGCCATATATCAAACAGGATATATCCTAATACATTGTCAATGTGACTGTAGTCACCATTCAAACATATTGAGCTCTCACACTTAACAGGAATAGTATCATCCCAATCAGGGATATCCAATATACCCGAACCCATAATATCAAGGGAAGGACGGATACTCCAAAAGTACTCAGCATGTGTTTTTTATTTAGAAAAAGGGAGCTCACTTTATTTATATGGACCATGGTTCAAGTAGAAGGGGTGGGTACTCTCCTGTATAATTCACTACAACTTTATAATCCAGAATGTAAAGACAAACAAAACACTACATCGCTGTCTTCTGAAAAAAACATTTTTTGAAACGCAGTTTTTTACATTATGCTGCTATTTCTGACTAATCTAACACTATCTAGATAACAATGAATGAGCATCTTAGATAAGAGATGGCGTCTTTGTACACAAACAACTGCCATACATCCCAATACGTCCATTTTACGCGGGCTTCATATTAGACTTCACACATATTCACCTCTATCATTACCACGCAGCTCCTGTATAGTGCACCGAGCGTTACTTATGAGGATATTATGACAAAGCAGTTCCCCCCTTATCGCTGCTGCACAGCTAAGTGCCTATAAATTCTGACTGGCCGGATCCCCATTTTAATGCACAGTGTGGGTCAGAATTAATGATCTCTGGTAATATGATTTTCTTTCTATATGAGACTCACATTAAATTGCCGGTGGGGTTAGCTTGGGAATATGTTGTTTTGTAAAGAAGGTTCATGCTAGATTAGATTCAACAGAGAGCGAGTTATCTACAGGTTCTGGGTAAACATAATTCAGACGTAAGTCCTAAACCATATGGATGATCTCTGCTAGTATTGTAACGCTAGGCAAAATTCTACCATTATGATTGAATTTGAAGCATTGAGTTATGACGGGTCACTCATAGAGGCATTAAAGGGGTCATCCAGTCAACAGAGCTTCATCATTGTATAATGAAAAGTTATGCAACTTTCAAATATACTTGGTGTTTCACTTCCTGACACTTTTAAAGACTACTGCTTGCTGTCAGTGAAGGAAAACACAGTATTGAAAGAAAAGTAGTAGTAATAATAATGTTAATAATATTAATATTAATTATAGATTAGGTATTCATATATTAATCAGAACTTTTGGCTGCGCATATGAAAGATTTAACAGTTGCTGACTGCCTAGCCAATGTTATTCAACGGTGGAGCCATGTACTTAAAGCATACCTAACTTTTCAGATAAGTGGTTATATGTGTCTACATGAGGAATGACGCTATGTCTGTCCATTATATGACTTGTATTCTGCATTATTCAGCAGTTTTCCCCTCCGCAGGTTTTATCTCAAATTCTCAGAGTCTTTGAGCTAGTGGGCGGAGCCTAATGGCTATCATGTCTGCTGTACACAACACACATAGAAGAGGAGAATCCTGTCTATCTATCACACACACACACACACACACACACACACACACACACACACATATATATATATATATATATATATATATATATATATATATATATATATATATATATAAAACTGCAGCACCATGGAGCAGATTATACAGCAGTACAGACCAATGTAGCTGAAAATCCAACACTTGGGTGACAAAGAAATCTTACCAGCAGCTGCAGTTGCTGTCTTCCTCCCCCTACTCCCTCCTCCCCTCTACATAGACTTGTATAAGCAGCATGTCTGTTTCTCTTTCTCTCTCTACTCCCTCCTCCTGCTCCCCTCTCTCTATAGACTTGTATTGGCAGGCAGTGATGATAAACACCCCCACCTTTTGCAGCTCGTCAATTCTGCTCTGTAACCTGGGCAGATTTTTCTTGACAGCAGATAACAGGATAGAATTTGTACGGATAAAATAACGAAATTTTAACACTAAGTAAATTACAAAGTTGATCCATATCAGGTACACTATTAGATTAGCCTAAGTTGTTTGGAAAGTTAGTGCCTATTTAATGAACTGGGTAGCATCTATAAAAGCTGCTATGTGGCCCAGTAACTAAGGGAGGAAGACACAGTTGGAGTTGCTTTTAGTAATCACATTGATGAAAGCAGAAAGTGGAAGAGGCAGTAAAAAAAAAGAATACAGATCGCTGTGAGAGAATGGAAAGGAGAAGCCCCCTCTTTTTTATTTGTTTTATTGTTGATATTCCTTAAAATAAAACAAAAACATTTGCCCTAAAAGACTAAACGCAGTGTAGACTAAATTAATCATACTCTTTCTGTGTTCTGAAATCTCTTGATGCTGAAGGTTGTTGTGGGCCCTATTTCAAGGTTCGCTATAGGGCCTAATGTACTTGTTACACCCTTAGATGGAATTTTAATTTAAATCTAGTGGAATCACATCATAATCCCCTATGAGTTGGAATAATTGATTTTAACAAGCGTTTAGAATTACAGGTAGCAGGGATCTTATACGATCATAGTCCCCAGGACACCCAAGTCCCCAGGACACCCAGGCTATTGTATATGTAATATTTTGCTTAGTGGCACTGTCAGTGTATTTTCTACAATTACGTTTATATGGGACTATCTATTATGTACAATTTTGTCAAAATATTTTGATCCCTAACCATGTTAAATGAATACTAAACCTAGAAATTAATGATAAAAGGAAATAGGAGATACTCTTTCCCACAGTGTTTGTCAGTCTGAAGCATTTTCTGTATGTTCCAGAAGCAAACAGTTTTGTTGAAATATTGTAGCAAACACAATGGTTAATTTCTCTCTGATATAATTTTCAGCTGCCCGACAGCTTAGGGGCAGGGTTTAGTCAAGGAATGGGGCTTGCTGTTTTTTGTCTCTCATTGCAGACAAGGAGTGGAGGAGGCTCCTGCTGCAGCCAGTTGCCTTGCAGCCTGAGGCCCCATGCACACGACCGTAAAAATCGTCCGTAATTGCGGACCACATTTACGGTCCGTAATTACGGACACATTCACTTCTATTGTCCACGGACACCTTCCCGTTTATTTACGGGAAGGTGTCCGGGCCGGAAAAGTGTACCGCAAAAGATAGGACATGTCCTATCTTTTTCTTTTTACGGTCTGTGCTCACATACCTCATGCAATATCGGCCTGTGATTACGGGCACAGCCGTGTGCATGGGGCCTGACACAGGATTGTGTGAAGGTGGGAAATGGCTAATGATCTGAGATGCATATAGGAAAATTCTTTGGTTTCTTTTTACTTTTTTGACGTGACAGAAAAATATATGAGATGGAAGCCCCTTTAAGGCTCCTGGAATATGTAATATTTTTTTTTTTCCATAGAATATTTTCTTTCAGATTTTAATTTTAGATTTTGCCATATACATTGTAGTATTGGAATAGCTGCCGAGCAAAGTATTAATTCACACAGCATTAGGATTGCAGGCTATATCACCACATAATCATTGAAACATAGCTTAAGAAATATATATGGCTGTGAATATTTTCATATGCGCATCAAAACTACCTATTGAGTCCTTAACCAGACTGCACAGTTTCTGTCTGAACTCCAACAAAGTTTAGCGCCCCAATAGACTGCAGAGGCATTTCAATCGCAGTAACGGTGCTGATTTCCCAGCTCAGTATGTATCTAATTAGGTGTAAGAGGAGTCAGGAAAGCGTAATAAGAGTGCATTTAGCCTATGGCTATACTGGCAACAATACTTCAAGAAGCGGCATGCAGACTTTCTTCTCTCCAATAATAATAATGATGAAGAGGGGAACATACATTCCCTGTACAGTTTGCATTACTATTGTTTTCAATGTGTGTGATGTCATCTGCTACAAATATAGTACATGTCTGGGATGTCAGAACCGCTGCCCATGGTGTGTTTGCTCAATGAGGAAAATCAGCAGACAGTCTCCTACAAACTATGACTTGGGATTTAGGGAACAGCAACCAGTGAGAAGGAAAAATTATATATTCAGTTGATATTTATCTCTATGGAATATATGTAATATGCTACAGGCGATATGTATAAATGTACAATCTGCTTACCATGCCATCTTTTTAGAAGTGTCACACCATGAACTGACCTCAGCTACCAACGCACTTGAGAGCTGGACTTCATTTATAATGTTCTTACATCCCCAAGACCACACACTGCATTGCTTTCTGCAGTGCCAGGGTATTGGCTATATTGATGAACAAAACCTCTCATAGGTTCTAGATAGGGATCAAACCATGGACCTACACTCCATTAGTCTTTTCATGTCTATTATTATTAGGAACCCGCAACAGTTTATCCATTAAAAGGCACAATGTTTTTGAACTCAATTGTGCCCCTTGTCCAGGTTATTCATTTTTGGAATATACAGAAAACTCTCCTATCTAGGTTATAATTGTGGCAATGAGCAGACACAGACAGCAGAGGGTCCCTGACTGTTCAAGAACAGTATATGGATCTCTTGCTTTCTAAAAACTCATCATAAAGTACCCACTTATGTCTTTATAACAATTCAGCTGCTTTTAAGGTGGCAGTGGTTGAACACATGGTATTTCCACCCCTGGTACCAATGAAATTGAATTGAGTACTGTACGGCTGCCCATCGCAGATGCATTGTGACTTGGGCCACCAACCCAATAGTCTCTTTTTTTATAATCTGCCATAAATGAGTTCTATGTAATGCTTTGGAAGTTGACTGGAAAGAAAGATTTGCCCAGTATTGTGAGCTACTGGGATATGGGAGGATTGATTCCTGTTTAATGTCCACTACAATACAGGTACTTATTTGAAGGTAGCACCACTCTATGGGATCAGCTATGTAATTACTATGAATGGTATTAGTCCATGGGCTTGTGTAGTCTATAGTCTGGACTCTGGTATGTGGACTGTACTATTGTATGGACAAATTTGGAGTGGTGACAATTTACACTGCAAGTTGGCACCACTGTGTGGGCAGTATGTAGCCTGATGCGCCATGTGTGGAGATAGTCTGCTATGCATGGACATTACTATATGGCACAATTTGTGTTGCTCTGCCATGTCTTGAGGGCATAATAAGGGGTTTCTTCTGGGTTTTATGGTGCCTCCAAGGCAGGTTTTTTTGGCACGTATACACAGTACATTATTTGTTGCTGTCTGGCAGAGACAATTAGGTCGTATACAGATACACACGGCTCTGCGAATAATACAGATGTGCTTCTCATTACATTATCCATAATACTTGACACACTGCTGCATATTTAATATATGTTAGAGGAACAGTGATCAGGAGAGAAGACATTCTGGTATTTACATGCTCCTCCTCGCTACATATGCTCTGCTGATACCGCTGTAAAGGTGTCTCCCAAAGGGACGTTGTAACCAAGGATCCAAATTACCAGAACATTTGTGTATTTGTCATTATAATTACTCTTACTTTTTGCCTGCTCCATTAAACACATCTTTAATACATCATTTGTGCGTTGAGAGCAATCATTTCCTCTATTTTCTCCTCACTGGCATTCAGTAACTCTTTGTGTTCTCATGCAAGTCGTACAGTATGTACCCAATATTTCTCAGTATATATTGATGCATCTTTTTCTTATAATAGCAGTATAGTTACATAGTTAGTACGGTTGAAAAAAAGACATTAAGTTTAGCATCAAATATGTTAAAGAGGGGCTGTCAGCTCACCTAATGTATGTTTTAGTAAATACTTATATGAAATAACAATTGTGGAGCATCTTTTCTTAGAACTCTGTTTTGTGCAGTTCCTCTGTGATTCCTCCTGGAAATGTATCAATTAATTGACAACTAAGCGTTATTATTTTTCCTTTCAACAGGGTGTGTCCCTACACTGTTATCACTGACTGGACGGTGTGAGAGTATGTATTGGAAGACACCCTATTGACAAACAGAATGGGGCAAAATTACAATACTAAACACAGACCATAGATGGCGCATTTTCTGGGGAATAAGAAACATACTAAACATTCACAGTACACAAATATGGGTAAATGTGACGCACTTTTTAGTAAATGTGATCTACTGTTTGCTATCCAATGTATTACATTTCTTGCACTGCCACAATGAGCACTTGTTTCCCAAATAATATTGACTTATTAAGGTGGGGACAGCCGTGGGGACCATCAAAAATTTCTTACCTCTTGGGTGCCTAGAATATGAAAGCTGGTTATCCAAAATTTGACAACCACCTAAATGTTAAACTTTTGTTAATTCCTTACATATAACACATTATTTTACAATCAGTTAACATACAAAATGAGAAATATTATAGCAAATCTGTCACCAACTTCATATTGCCCTCTCGTAGATCAGCATGAAGTGGTGACAGACATGCTGATTTCTGCCGTGTATTATATATACAGGTCCTTCTCAATGAATTAGAATCTCATCAAAATGATTTCAGTAATTCAATTCAAAAAGTGAAACCCATATATTATATAGATTCATTACACACAGAGTGATCTATTTCCAGAATTTTTTTTCTTTTAATATTGCTGATTATGGTAACAGTTCATGAAAAGCCAAAATTTCGTGTCTCAGAAAATTAGAATATTATATAAGCCCAAGTTCAAAAATGATTTTTAATACTGAAATTTTGTCCTACTGAATAGTATGTGCAGTATATGCCCTCAATACTTGGTTGGGGCTCCTTTTGCATGAATTACTGTATCAATGCAGCGTGGCATGGAGACGATCAGCCTGTGGCACTGCTGAGGTGTTATCAATGCGGCGTGGCATGGAGGCGATCAGCCTGTGGCACTGCTGAGGTGTAATCAATGTGGCGTGGCATGGGGGCGATCAGCCTGTGGCACTGCTGAGGTGTTATCAATGCGGCGTGGCATGGTGGCGATCAGCATGTGGCACTGCTGAGATGTTATCAATGCGGCGTGGCATGAAGGCGATCAGCCTGTGGCACTGCTGAGGTGTTATGGAAGCCCAGGTTGCTTTGATAGCGGCCTTCAGCTTGTCTGCATTGTTGGGTCTGGTGTCTCATCTTCTTCTTGACAATACCCTATAGATTTTCTATGGGTTTTAGGTCAGGTGAGTTTGCTGGCCAATCATGCGCAGTGATACTGTGGTTATTAAACCAGGTATTGGTAATTTTGTCAGTGTGGGCAGGTGCCAAGTCCTGCTGGAAAATGACATCAGCATCTCCATAAAGCTCGTCAGCATGAAGTGCACTAAAATGTCCTGGTAGACGCTGCGCTGACTCTGGACTTGACCTGATTGGTCACATCTATTAGATTTTGGTACCATAAACAATTATCATTATTGATCATACAATGTTTAATTATTAACAATAATCTTTATGTTTATTGGTAACTTTAGTTTAATTGTGCGAGATAAAGCATTCTGTCATATAGGTGAAGCCCAGGAGAAGTCTTGTAGACAGGAATGACAGTTTGTACTGAGGAAAAATGATAGTCAAGTGAGCAGAAGTTTACTTTGAAGTTCCTTGGCCCCCATTCAAAATTTGTAACCGGACTCCCTCATTTACATGCAATTTACAGTATTGGCATCCTCTTAAGTGGTAGATGAACTGTTGGACCAGTTCGGACACCAGTATATTCTACCACAGGCATAACAAACACAGTAAAGTCACAGTACAAGGATAATAAAAACGAGGACGTCACAATACTAGGATCATAAAGAAATTGATGTCACAATACTGAGATAAAGACCAAAGTAAAGTAACACAGAAATAATAGTCACAATAATGCCACAGTGGAGGGATGATGGTCACAGTGTATCACTATACAAGGATAATGCACAAAGTGATGTCACACAGCAGGGATAATAAACATAGTGACATTGCAGTACATGAACAATAAACCCTATTAAGTCATAGGAGAGGGTTTTCAACACAGTGATATTACAGTATGAGCTTGATGTGCACAGTTATGTCATAGAACAGAGATAATAAACATAGTTATAATCACAGCACATGGATAATAAATGCTGTGAGGTCGCAGGAAAGGATTATTGCACACAGTGATGTCGCAAAGTATCACAATAAAGGGATGATGCACAAAAATATGTCATAATTCAGAAATAACCAACACAATGATGTCACAGACCATGAATAATAAACATGGATTTGAAAGCGTTATTGCACACAGTGACGTCACAAAACAGAGTTAATGTCTCAGAACAGGATAATAATGTTTCATGTTGGTGATTTGACAGTAATTGGATAATAAACACTGCAAAGTCATAGGAAAGGGTTATTGTACACAGCAATGTCACAGAATGGGGTAATATATATTGTGATTTCACATATAAAGGCTAAGGTTGACAATGATGTCATAGCACAGATATAATAGTCACAGCATCATAGTACAGGGATAATAATCACTAGTTTTTCCCTATGTTGCAGAAAAAGCCGTTGGGCCCCCCTCAGACCCTAAGACTCAGGTGCGACAGCAACCCCTGCACATCCTATATTGACGCCACTGCAAGAGACAGAGAAGACATGTAGGAAGATGCATTGTTGTAAACTTTGTAGATTATTCTATATTTATTCCAGAAGGAACAGGTAACCATTGTAGTGATTGAAAGGGAACAGAAGCATTAGTAATTAAAACCATTAGATAAAGAAAAAAGATCAACCTGATTGCTGCTTTGGTTACCGGAATACTTATCAGTAATGAGAAATTATTAAGACCTGGATTAGGGTTTCAACAATGTCAATGGTAAGAGATTTTGTGTAGTGCGGGTGAAGATGACAAGATTTTAGCAATGGACTAAATGTAAAGACTAAGTTCTAACACTGGTGGATGCACCGCATACAGAAATAGAAACACAGGGGGAATTAATCAAGAGGTTTACGCCACTTTAGTAACCGAAAAAAGTCGTAAATTTTGGTGCACGCTTGTTTTGCGCAAAAAGTTGCGACGTTTTACACCACTCTTGACGCTTTGAAAATTTGGGTGGGGATTAGCTGAAGGTCAGAGGCTAATAGAGCCATCACTCAGAGCAGAAGCGAGGAGCCGGGTACCGTTCAGTGAGGAGACCCTGGAACACTTGAACATGTGTCACACGAAACCACGGCAAAAAAATGTTGATCACTCGGTCATGCAACTTGTATGACCAACACAATAGGTATCATTACACTGCCCACCCCCTTCCATATATAGCACTGTCAGCAGTTTTTAATGGCAAGTATATTAATTGCCCATACCAAAAAATATGGGGACAAGCCGCTTCATGTAATAGATCGGGGGGGGGGGCACCCCCTCCATCTGGAGAGCAGTGAAGCTATGAAACAGTCGACCTCAGGGTTTGGTTTTAGCAGAAACACTTAATTGCTTTCAGGAAATCATTAACCATAGGGCAAACACTTTCAACTTGCTCCACGTTTTCAAACTTTTTCCATTAATGTGTCTTTATGTAATTTGTTTTTATGATGTCTAACCGAACGTCTTGAAACTTACAGATGGTCCGCATAAAACGCTGCAAAGAACGTCTTTGCAGAGTTTGCAACGGCACGGAACTTGTACAGCTGCAGGAAAGGGCAGCTGGCAGTCAGAGACAGTGAGACTCCCCATAGAGAAGGCTGAGATGCTGTATACTACTGTATAATACTGATCGCTGTATACACAGCAATGATGCTTCCTGCTCCAGTCACCGCGATCAAATGTTTGCCGGGTACCGGGTAGCTGCTGGAGCTCCTGGGTCTTTGCAGTGTATCGCAGGAGGCTGTATTTCCCCTGTAATCAGCAATAAAAAAAATAATGTAAGGTTAAAATGCCCCAAATGGTCTTTTATTACCTTAATGAATAAAATAAACTAATAAAGTCCAAACAGAATAAAAAATCCAGAGGATACCCAATAGAAGGCAAAGATCAGGCAAAAATCACACTGAAGAAGTGAATAGAGACAATAAAAACCAAGATGGCACAGTACAATTAAGGCTAAAGGAACAGTGCTCTATAGTATGAAATGCAGCAGATGGATCCAGTAGGATTAAGAACTTTCAGGAGATTGAAAGCAACTTTATTTAGAACCATTTTGGTAAAATGTAGAGCGTAGAAACCAAGTTTAAAGACAAAAGTTAGAGGCTGGTAGACAGTACTGAGATTACCTATAAAAAGGGATGCGAGTGGTCAATTGGAGACTTAGAGAGAAATCTGACCAATGATCAAAGTACGAGGAGCGATTGCTGAACATAGTGCCTATTCATAGCGCTGGAGCACCATCGCCTCTTAATTCTGACCATCATAAGGCTCCCAGAAGTTGGACCCCAACTGTTCAAATATTGATAGCCTATCCTAAGGCCTCCAGACCATCAATATTTAAGTCTCAGAAATCTCCTTTAAGACCTGAGAGAAGGAGAAAGTACTTACAGTAGGAGCAAGATGGTAGCAATTTCAATAAGGTTTTTGCAGTTACTTTAGGGAGTGAAGAGATGAGGGAAGTAAAATAGTTTTGTTTTGCATGAATAAGGGAAAGATTGGTCAAAAGTAAAAAAACGCCCAGTTGGGCATTAAGAAGCTAATTAGCATATATCTAAAATTGTTCATAACTTGCTAAAGAATGATCGTTTTTCAAAATAAAAAACACATTGTTATCCACATTACAGCAGCGATCAGATTATGTAGGAGAGAGATATAAACTGGTGACAGAGCCTCTTTAAGTTAATGGCATATAGATTTCTGTGTACCAGAGTGACAGGTCATAAGGTTTGGACCGATAGAGATGAGATAATGAATAAAGGAGGGGGAATGGACATAATGAAAAAAGGTAGAAGAAGTACTATGCACACCACTTGGAGTGAATGCAAAGAATGATTTATTTTCATGCCAGTGTGGACGTTTCGGTCTAATCCTAGACCTTCCTCAGGCCCTATGGTATGCTGGAACCCGCGTGATGGAGCTATAGAATCGCGGCTAACCGCTGTGGAGAGTTTTGAAGCAGATTTGGCAAATTTTCCCTGATCTAGCATGAAAAACGTCATGGAACCTATCTATCTATCTATCTATCTATCTATCTATCTATCTATCTATCTATCTATCTATCTATCTATCTATCTATCTATCTATCTATCTATCGATCTATCTATCGATCTATCTAATCTTTATCTATTCATTTTTATCTATCTATCTATCTATCTATCTATCTATCTATCTATCTATCTATCTATCTATCTATCTATCTATCTATCTATCTATCTATCTATCTATCTATCTATCTATCGATCTAATCTTTATCTATTCATTTTTATCTATCTATCTATCTATCTATCTATCTATCTATCTATCTATCTATCTATCTATCTATCTATCTATCTATCTATCTATCTATCTATCTATCTATCTATTTATCTCTTTGTTTATATTATTTGGCATAAATTAATTTTACGAAGTGGAAGTATCTTTAACAAAATCATCTGGCACACACTGTTCAGCAAAGAAAATGAATTTAATAAAAAAGCAAATTAACTGCATGTTTTTGCAGCATTGAAATATCATTGATGTGGAACTCTTGACATACAATCTGAGAGTGTTAGTCTAGGTCTCTTAATTAGGTATGGTACACTGATAACGCAGCACATGTCAATTCTCTTGCTGAGATCTTAACATATATGGGGGGGTTTTCTCTTACCATGTTTTTTTTTTTCTTACAAGTTTTTTTATTTTATTTAGCAAAAAGGGGGAATATATCATATGAGAAAAAAATTGTCCCATTATCCCTGGTGAGAACCTTTTTGATTTTTGCTTAAAAAAGACTTACAGACTTCCGGTTCCGTACCCGGCATGTGAGGACATGAGAAACCCTTCGCTCCAGCCTCCTCTCCATATATCTGTCTGACGGACCTTACTGACAGCAGCTGATATACTCTGAGGAGCATAATATTACCCTCCATTTCACTGGGGAAGTGTATGGACAGATTTATCTGTGTCAAGGGTAAAACTAGGACCCAAATGAAGATGGGCCACGCACTCGAACAGCAATCTAACATGGCGGATGACTCATTCCTGCCCAGAGACTCCCCATAGACTGGACGGCCTGACCTGGCGCAAGTGGATATACCTGGTGAGCCGGATTGTCATATTGACTATAAAGAGCATGCAATTAATGTAGCATCGCTCATATCGCCAGATTTACAAGAATCGCTGTCCAAAACTGTAGCTGCGTCACTTTCCAAACTGCATAAAACAGTTGCGCAGCACAAGGAATGGTTGGAACCTATAGACACCTCATTGCATCATGCACACTCAGATATATATATAGGCTATGCTCCCTAATCCAGGACACTCAGCGAGAAAAGAAAATGCTATGGGATCGCATTAATGACCTAGAAAATAGATTGTGAAAAAATAATCTGTGCATTATCGGTCTCCCTGAACAGGTACCATCTAAAGACCTAGCCTATCTCTGTGAAATTGATTTGCCCGCTGCTCTAGGCATACAAAACTCTTGCAAAGTGGAGAGAGCACGTAGAATTGGGCCAGACCTCCACCCAGCTAGAAGCGATCAACGTGGTCAATCTGACCATCAGCAAGAAAGACCGCGGCAAGTTACCGTTAAGTACCTAGATTATTCTGACAAAATACAGATATTCAAGGCCTTTAAAAATAAAAATGGTGGTCTGGATTTTAAAGGCCACTGCATATTGATCTTTGGAGATTTTTCTGCTGAGGTTACCAAGAAACGCCAAGCTTTTTCATAGATTTGCTCGCAATTATATAGGAACCAAGGGAAATTTGCGCTACTATACCCGGCGATATTATGGGTTTTCCACAAAGATGGCACTTCTGCCTTATACCATTCTCCTGAGGATGCCTCTGCAATTCTACGGCCTCCAGAAAATCATGGCGCCTTAGACTCCGAAGTTGAAGATAACGAGGACTCACCACTGCCAGCTCTAACAAAAAAGTATGATCCCTTGGAACAACGCTGCCGAAAATCTCCTAGGTCTCCTACCTGATGGCCTATAGGGGGAACTGATGGGCGCAGATAACATTCGCTCGGAAGGATTGCTGAAGTCTCCTTGAGGTCCAACATAGGTATGTAGTTCTTGTATATATCAGAAGAATTCAACATGGGCTCCGTTTGTTTAAGTATCCTTTCAATGTTACATATATATGGTTTGATATGTGTTATTCAGTCTGAATATGTGTGACGACTTGTGGTTGTTGTTCCTGGGAACCCCCACACATACACCGGAGGGCCTTGGAACGACACCCGAAGAATTTTGTGGGTCAAAATTGTTTCACTGCTTTAGTTTCAATTATTTTACCATAAGGTGGATATTGTATTGTGTTTACCTATAGCCCTCTTCTCATTTGGGGTTTATTTGTTTGGGATTTGGGGAATACAGACGAGTCTTTAGGTGTCTATAATTACAATTTTACATTATTATGAGAATCACTTCATGGAATGTTAACGGTCTCAGATCACCTCATAAACGCATGATGGTTCTGCGACATTTAAAACGTCTCAGGACAGATATTGCGCTTCTGCAGGAAACGCATCTAATAGAGGAAGACTTCTTCCGTATGAAAAAACTATGGGTGAGGCAAGTGTGTGGCTCCAGAGCCAGAGACTCGAAGGCAGGAGTACTCATCTTGCTGCATAAATATCTACCCTACACAGTGACTAAGGTAGAAACTGACACAGAGGGTCCCTGGATCGATTTGCAACCATCTGGCGCAGCCAAAAATTTAAGTATTTATAATATATATAGCCCTAACATAAGTCAGCAACCTTTCTATAACGATGTTAATAAGATTATAGGAGCTGATCTTAATTGAAATAAAATATTAGGCGGGGACTTTAACGTTGTATTATATCCTAGAGAGGATAGAACACATTCCCATTCACAACTTGCATCGGGATCTTCAAAAAAGTGATACCGTCTTAAGTAATTTCCTCTTAGATACAGGACTCATAGATCCTTGGAGGCTTTTTAATCCTGATAGAAGGGCATATTCCCATTATTCTCATGCCCATCAATCTTGGTCCAGAATTGATTACACACTGGTGTCACAGACTTTCTTACCGCGAGTTAAACATTGCGACATTGAACCCATGGTTATATTTGATCACTTCCCAGTGATATTGGAAATTCACTACACTATCCCACGGGGCACAGATTATCTTTGGTGTTTCCCTTCTAATTTAACATCGGATGAGGGCTTTTAGAAACAGCTCCGCGGATGGTGGCAGGACTATGAGACTACAAATGGAGTATACATGGATAATCCACAATTATACTGGGACACTGCTAAGGCAGTTCTGGTAGGAAACCTGATGGGGTATGTCTCCAACCTTAAGAAACTATCATACAGAAAGAGCAGAAATTCAGCCAGGATCTTAGAGAGTCAAACACACAATTTCAATCTTTCCCTACACCACTTAATAAAGACCTATGGCAAAAAGCCAAACATGATTATGAGTTGTGGACGGACAGTGGCGAGAAATTAAAACGTTCATATATAGAAGCCAAACTCTTTCGATTTGGTAACAATTCCGGTAGATTGTTGGCTAGATTGGTTAAAACCACATGGTCCCATAACTATAAAGCAAAGCTGAAAGATTTTAAGAGACAAGATCACATTCATCCACAACACATAAACTCTATACTTCGAGAATTTTATTCCACTCTATACGCTAAACCCCAAACTACCAAGTCACGGATGACCTACACATTAGATTCTTTCCAACTTCCAATGCTTACAGACGAGGAAAATGCCATGTTAAACTCCCCAATATCACCGGATGAAATTAATAGTAATACAGCATCTTAAAACTTAGAAGGCCCCAGGTCCGGATAGATACACAGGAGAATTTTTCTAAGTACTTAAAGATCAAATTACCCCGAGTTTACTCAACCTTTACAACATCTACATAATAGAGAATCCCATCCCGGATTCTTCCAATACTGCATACATCAAAGTCCTTCTGAAACAGAGCAAGGACCTTGAAATAGCATCATCTTACCGACCCATCTCCCTAATAAATTCAGACTTGAAGATACTGTCTAAGATCATGACTGACAGATTAGCCACCATCCTTCCAAGACTGATATCCCCTTACCAGGTTGGTTTCGTTAAAGGTCGCTCGGCAGTTTCTAACATAAGGAAGATCCTAACCTGTCCCCAGCACTCTTAACTATCGACGCAGAGAAAGCTTTCGATCTGGTGGACTGGAGATGGTTAGGAAAGACATTGGACCACATTCAAATGAAGGGCCCTTTTGCACTTATATTCAGGCCCTACATACATCCCCTCAGGCCAAGGTTTATACTCTTGGTTTCCTTTCTCCATCCTTCCAATTGTTTAAAGGGGACACGTCAAGGATGTCCTCTCTCGCCTCTGTTATTTAACATCGTATTGGAACCCCTCATGAGAACCATAGACAAGGAACAGCATATTGAAGGTATAAAGATAGGGTCAACTGTGGTGAAAGTGACTTACTTTGTTCATGATGTTCTACTGTTTTTGTCTAAACCATTAAGGGATCTCATTTTTTATTTGATAAATTAATTTGGTGCGGAATCGGGCTTCAAGGTGAATGTCAGAAAATGTGAACTTCTGGATCCCTCGGGACGAACTCAGATAAATGGTCCCCCCCCTAAATATTCCTGTGACAATTGCTAAATCGTCTATTAGATACTTGGGAATTCAGATTGGGCATGCCCCTGACTCCCTCTATACATTAAACTATCCACCACTGATCCACAAAATTGCCACTGAACTCTCCAGATGGAAACACTTTCCACTATCTTCTATGGGCAAATGTCAATTACTTAAAATGATCAGTTATTGTACCCAATGCAAACCATCCCACTTCTACTGAAACACAGAGATGTCCTTAAACTGAACTCTGCTTTTTCTGCTTTCATATGGTCCCAGAAACGTTCTAGAATAGCGCTCAAGAAACTGATGCTACCAAAGACATTAGGAGGACTTAATCTTCCAGACCTCCGGAGCTATAATTTGGCTTGTTTGTTTCGCCCTTATGGATTGGATACAGCAATTCAGCTTTTATTCAAACTATACACTGGAAGCGGGAATGGTACGACCCTTCCACCTATCGTCATCATTACATACAACCCTGAGCGTATTTCCAGAAAATGTAAAACAAAGGGTGTTGTTTAGGGATACTATAATAACGTGGGAAATTGTTAGATCATCGCTTAAAATGCCATATTGCATGTCCAAATATATGTTTCTATGGGGACATTCAGAATTTCCTCAGGGTAGGACCAATGCCCACTTCCATAATTGGTTCTCTAAGGGAATCATTATAGCATGTCAATTGTTTCACCCGACCGACAGGTCATACCTGTCCTTTGCAGAACTGACATACATTATCTGGCGTATTGTCAGTTGATGTCCTTCCTGAAATCTCGACTTCGAGACATTCAATCAGAATGTATGGAGAGCATTTTTGATCAGTTGATTGTGACTACCCCTACAAAAGTCTCACTCTCTCTTATATATAACAGACTAAGAGAAATCTAAGTCTATATCATCTACTATGTTCAAAATATGGTATAAATATATTCAAGATGCGGAACTGTCACCTAAGATATTGGAGGGTTGGGATAAGGTCGAAAAAGCGGTTGTTTGCAAACGTAGGGAAACACATTATAAATTCATTCATAAAGCAATATATGGCTTTAATATACCACAACATCAAAATTCTCCAGACAGACTGACAGCTTGTCCAAAATGCAATACTCCGAAATCGGACCTATTCCATGGCATGTGGACGCGTCCAGATATAAAACAATATTGATATCATTTTGTTCATAGAAGACACATGGGGGATAGCCTTAGAAAATGACCCGTTACCTATTGTTTCACTCGATGCCAGACACCTACTACGCTCCACTGGCACTACAGGCCTTATTGTCGGTAGCCAAACGATGTATCCTTATCCACTGGCTTCAATCACAACTATCATCTCTGACTGAAATCATGTCGCAGAGGAAACAATATATCCCGATGGACAGATTCGAAACTGAGAGAAGTACAGAGACACATGCAACAAAGTTCGTCAAAAAATGGGAAATATTTGTTTGAAAACATTTAACACCTCAGGTCTCCCTTCCAACAAACTACATGGTATTTGACCAGACACATTTCTGACACATTGGGTCGATTGAAACAATAAACTCTCTAGTAGAACCAAGTAATCTGAATTTCTCTTAAAGCTCTTACTCTACATAAATTTGATGGAGGTAAACCTGAAGCTCATCTGCATAGGCGGGGGGGGGGGGTCGTATTGTTCTGTATTGTACTATATTATATTTAACTCTACTTGGTCTAATATGGCTATTGTTTTGATTTGTATTAATGACATACAATATATTTCTCTTTATCTTGATGGACGCAATAACTATAGACATATAATGCTTCTGTTAATATTTTTTTGAGCTACCTACCTAATGTACATATATAATGCCTACTACGCTTTTGCTTATAAAATTGTTATTCATTGGAAAATGTAATAAAACATCTTTAAAAAAACAAACATATATATATATATATGTGTGCGTGTGTATGTCTTTTATTTATATATATAATGCAAAAGTTTTAGGCAGTTGTGGAATAATGCTGCAAAGTAAAAATGCTTTAAAAACTTTTTATCAATTAACAAAATACAAGGTGAATAAATAGAAGATATATCTAAATCAAATCAATATTTGGTGTGACCAGGCTTTGCCTTCAAAACAGCAATTCTTCTAGGTACACTTGCACAAAGTCATGGATTTGTAGGATTATAGTCAGGTGCATGATTAACCAATTATATCGAACAGGTGATAATGTTCATAATTTTTATATGTAGGTTGAAACTCAGTCATTAACTGTAACAGAAACAGCTATGTAGGAGGCTTAAAACTGGATGTGGTACAACTAAACTCTGCTACAAATTGAGGTTGTGGAAGACATGTCACAGGTCCACCATTGCAAGACTGAGCACAGCAACAAGACATAAGGTAGTTATACTGCATACGCAAGGTCTTTCTCAGGCAAAGATTTTAAAGCAGACTGGGTTTTCAAGATGTCCTATTCAAGCTCTTTTGAAGAAGTACAAAAAAAATGGGCAACGCTGAGGACTGTAGGCGCAGTGGTCGGCCAAGGAAACTTAGTGCAGCAGATCAAAGACACAACACGCTTACTTCACTTCGAAAACGAAAGATGTCCAGCAGTGCCATCAGCTAAGAGCTGGCAGAAACCAGTGGGATGCAGGTACACCCATCTACTGTGCAGAGAAGTCTGGCCAGATGTGGTCTTAATGATAGTATTGCGGCCAAAAAGCCATATCTTTGACATGGAAGCAAGGCCAAGCGGCTCAACTATGCATGAAAACATAGGGGGATGTAGAAAAATAGCAGCAGGTGTTCTGGACTGATGAGTCAAAATTTGAAATATTTGGCCGTAATAGAAGGCAGTTTGTTCGCCGAAGGACTGGAGAGCAGGACAATAATGAGTGTCTGCAGGCAACAATGAAACCGGGTGGAGGTTTCTTGCAAGTTTGGGAATGCATTTCAGAAAATGGAGTTGGGGATTTGGTCAGCATTAATGGTGTACTCAATGCTGAGAAATACGGGCAGATACTTATCAATCATGCAATTTCATCAGGAAGGCGTCTGATTGGCTCCAAATTTATTCTTCAGCAGGACAACGACCCCAAGCACACAACCCTGACCTCAACATCATCGGGCCTGTCTGGAATTACATGAAGAGAAGGATCTGAGGAAGCCTACACACACAGATGATCTATGGTGAGTTCCCCAAAATGGTTGGAACAACTTCCCTGCCGAGTTCCTTCAAAAACTGTGTGCAAGTGCACCTAGAAGAATGGATGCTGTTTTGAAGGCAAAGTGTCGTCACACCAAATATTGACTCAATTTAGTTTTCTCTTCTGCTCAATTTTGTTAATTGATAAAAAACAAATTATTAACACTTCTACTTTTGGAAGCATTCTTACTTTGCAGCATTTTTCCACAACCACCTAAAACTTTTGCACAGTACTGTATATATATATATATATATATATATATATATCCCTTCCCATGTTTAATTTTTCTTCTATAAGCAAACTTAGTATGAAGTAAAGAGAAACTTTCATACATTTGTTAACTGTTTATAAATTGGTGATGTGTTGTTCTCAAAGCTCCTAGTGCATCCTCCATTAGGGCAAATTCTATAATATCTCCCAATAGAGACAATAGTGAGGACCTATTGGGTAAATCTGCATCACCTAAATAGCACCTGAAATTTCTTATCAGGGGCAAATATTTTATTTGGTTCCCTTCCTCCACAATTCATACATAAGTACACATTCATGTATGCTAATGGATACATGAAGTTTTAGTTAATCAGCCTGCCCTGCTAGGCCGCAGCCCCACTATCCTCCTCCAATCCAAAATAGTAGGTATCCCCATTATTATTAAAACATTAATTGCATTGGTTCCAATAGCGCCCCCAAACACTTAAGGGAACATGCCCCACCAGCCTCCCCTAGTTACTACTCTGCAAACATACAGCACACGCTAACTTACGTCCCACTGATCACCATGGGGTTAGAGTATGTTTAGTCGGTGCACCTATTAGCTGATAATATGTGCTTTAGCAATCTTAGGAGCTTCGTAAAGGTCATTTACACAGAACATTTTATAGGTGGTTGGGGTTCTGGAATCCTAAATAAAGAAGCCTGCTTTGCATTGACTTTGTTTCTTTTAGCTTAAGAAGTTTCTATCTTTCTTGTGAGGCCAATTTGAAACAAAGTGTTACAGTGTTTCCAAGGCGCCAAACCCCATTTCTTCATGGCATTGGTGGTGGCTTCCAGCTCTTAGACTTCCTTGTATAAATTTCTGAATGTCTAAATGACCTGAGCGAAAATATTATAACTGGAGAACTCATGTAGATAAAAAGCATGGAGTCTAGCTGCTTTACAACCCCATATAACATTACCTAGTATATTTCGATATTCATCTCTTTCCACTGGGTATCTCATGTAGAATTACCCGAAGCCAAATTATTTTCCAAATATATGTGTATTAATTGTGTGTATATATAATGAGAATTTAATGAAATGGGAAGAAGGAAAAAAGTCTGGCACTGCTAAAACCGCACAATCGGAATAGGAATATGGAAAGTGGCTTTCTTTCTATTTGGATAGTTGCAGGTAAGTTGCCACGGAGTTGCTCATCGAAAGTGGCCTTGAGAAAGCGTGTACGCACGTGAAACGGCCGTAGGCAATTCCACATCCTGACCGAGATCTTTTTGTAATAAAGAAACTGTTTTGCCAGCTCCGGTGAGTGCCTCGATCATTCTTCTATACTATAATGAGAATTTACTCACCAAAATTTTTGTTTCCTGATCGTCCTACGGCAGCACAACACAAATGGGGTTTAATCCCCTAAATACAATTATATAGAGACAGATTAATTAGCAGTAATTAACTAATAAACTTCAATCAATCGGCCCTCTATAACTGGGTGAATGATCCCAAACACAGGGTATTGTTATGCAGCATAAAAGAAAAATGTTTTAAAAGGGAGGGAAACTTCTGCTGCCTACGGACTCCAGGAAACAAAAATTTTGGTGAGTAAACTTGTAAAGCAGTGAATACTTAAGGGGGAGCAGGAGCCGATGTTTCCAATTGAAGCACTCTCTTGACAAAAACAGAACCCTCTGCTGTGAAAATGTCAAGTCTATAAAGGCGCATAAAAGTGGAAAAGGAGGACCACCTAGCTGCCCTGCAGGTCTGATCTAAGATAATGTGGCCCAATTCGGCCCAAGAAGCTTACGTAGAGCGTGTGGAGTGGGCCCGTACATGAAGAGGAGATTGTAAATGACTCAGAGTAAAAGTAAGCTCTATTGTGCTTCTAATCCTGCGTGCTAATGTAGCTTTAAAATAGGGAGTTTTCCCTTCCGGAATATATAAGGTAGTATTTGTCTTGGTTCTCTGAAACGATTTCCCCCTCTGATCTAGAAGAATCCCCATAAGACTGTAGGTTAATAGAAACCTCTGGTGGGGAGTTTCTGGGGTGTTTAGATTTTCTTGAGGGACCAGCTCGGTCAAATATAGTAGTAAGCTGATCTTTAAACCATGAGAGAAATTCATAGGGTTCTTGAGTGTTTACTTTAGGAGCGATACAGGTGCCACAAAAATCAGAGGATAATTCATCTGCTAATGGTTCCTGCCATTTTTTGCAAATTCTATGTCTAGATTTTTTAGATGTCTTCCTGCTGTCCCCATGGGAAGACATCTGAGGAAAAAATCAATGCAAGAATGAGCCAGGTCCATAGATATATTTGTAATGCACAATATTTGACTACATAAAGATAGAGGCTGTTTAATAGTAACAGGTAGCGGTATGTAAGTCATTTGATGGTTTCCAGCATGAGTAAATAAACTCAGCTTAATGATGTCACTGTCCATATATGGACAGTGAAGTCAGGGGCTTCTTCTGAAGCAGAATCCCCAGCCAGAGCGTCAACAATTCTCCGGCTGGGGATTCCACTCCTAGAGGGAGCCCCAAATGCACAGGGAGGGAGGCTGTGTGGCACTACTATGAAGGGGGGCTGTGTGACACTACCAGAAAGGGGGGCTATGTGGCTCTACCAAGAAGGGGGGCTGTGCGGCACTACCTGGATGGGAGCGGCTGTGTGGCACTACCTGGGAGGAGTGGGCTGTGTGGCAATACATGGGAGTGGGGGCTGTGTGGCACTACCTGGGAGGGGGCTGTGTGGCACTACCAGAGAGGGGGGCTGTGTGGCACAAACAGGAAGGGGGGCTGTGTGGCACTACCTGGGAGGGGGCTGTGTGGCACTAACTGAGGGGGGGGCTGTGCAGCACTACCAGGAACGGGGGCTGTGTGGCCCTACCTGGGAGGGGGGCTGTTTGGTGCTACCTGGGAGGAGGGGGCTGTGTGGCACTAACAGGAAGGGGGGGCTGTGTGGCATTACATGGGAGGGGGGGCTGTGTGGCACTACCTGGGAGTGGGGCTATGTGGCACTACCTGAGAGGGGGGCTGTATGGCACTACTTGGGAAGGGGGCTATGTGGCACTATCTACAGAGGGCACTAAATTTATGGGGGTACAAACTTGAAGCCTAACTTCTATATGGGGGCATAAACAGGGCCTAACATCTATGTCCATACAGAGACGTTTTTTGCCATTTCACCGCCACTATGAGTTCACCTGCAAAGGGGCCTACTAAGTCTGTGTCACCCAAGGGCCCACATAAACCTGGAGCAAGCCCTGAACTTGAGCGTCATCCCTTATGGATAAAAAGAATCAGGACGTAGGCAGTACTCCAGAGATAAGTGGTGCAAAACTGTAGGAGTGCTAAATATCCATAAACATATATATAGATTTATCTGTCTAGAGATCAGAGAATAACCAACAGTACACAATCTTGTACCATACAAAAATCAGAAACGTTATTAAAAGTCATCATAAAACAAATTGGCCATGAAAAGACCTAAAATTACACACAATAAAACATAATAATGTGGTGGTAAGGGGATATAGAATACATATAGTCAAGTTACAAAGTGTCTAAGTAGAGCATAGTAAAACATGAATGTATTGCCAATGAAACAGTTGTATACATACTCAAAGAACAACTGATGATATAATGCATAAACCCAAAACAGGAAGATACAGCTGTATAGTTAGGAGACCCTAAACCAGGGCCAAAATCCAATACCAACCCATGTCTTGCACGCTGATCCCCTATACCACAAAACCACCACACTAAAACACCTCCGACGCGCGTTTCGCCGTCAGCTTTCTCAAGAGGTAATGAGTGATGGGGAAGCTGGATTTTAAATACGTGGATAAGGTGGAACATAAGGTCTAAGAATCCAATCAGAGCATTAGGTATATTGCGTGCTCAGTTATTGTACCGACCACTAAAAAGATACACACCTGTAAGTGAGAGTAAAGGCGTTCGTTCATGGCGGACGCCCACGCCCCAGTTCCACCACCCTGGCATGCAGGAGACACAGACTGCACATGTATATGCGTGCCTACGTCACCAGGCACCGTCGAAGAACCGGACGGCACATGCGCCACAGACGAACCCTAAAAACAGCGGCCATTGTTTGAGGGCGAGATACCATGGATCTAATAGTACTAGGCCGTCTGTGGTGGACGCGCAACCCCCGATGCCCAAAAGTTGGCAAAAGATCGTTAGTGCAAATGCAAACGCAAATCACCACAGACGGCCATACAAAGGGGGACCAACCATTTTACATCGGAACATGAATGGCATGTTAATTGTATATAGCCATCATTAATAGATGGAACAATGCCAGGGATATGATACAATAGAGTATATATATATATATATATATATATATATATATATATATAAAACTAGCAGTTTCACCGATGACTACCAGGTGGCACTACAGAGATAGCTTCCATGCGAGCTGTGCTATTATTCAATGGAAGGAATACTGTGTACTATAACTTTGTTATCTCATTTGCTTACTTACATGGTGATTAATAATTTTACTAGAATTACAATATGAGCTAAGCTAAACATCCAAAGTACACATCCAAACTCATACAGTATCCCAGAGCTTTGGGTGACAGCAGGGAGTGAAAGCAATTAGTTGACCCTATAATGATACTATATGTAACCTTCATTATTTCCCATGAAAAAATATTCAAAGTCTCCTTAGATCATTCACATCTAAAATAAATAAAATCTAATAATAAATAAAAATGTAATAATAACCATAAACAAACAAAACATAAATGTTGGAGATCTCTTGTTTTGAGTCTTTAATACTATATACAGCCTTTTATGAATATTC
Source organism: Rhinoderma darwinii (assembly GCF_050947455.1). Taxonomy (NCBI): domain Eukaryota; kingdom Metazoa; phylum Chordata; class Amphibia; order Anura; family Rhinodermatidae; genus Rhinoderma; species Rhinoderma darwinii. The sequence continues at coordinate 38,662,776 of NC_134699.1, read as the reverse complement.
TTGGACAATGATTGGCCATAGGGTTCTCACACCCAATTTTCCACAGACTTTAAACGGCATATAAATTTATACATAGCATTGTACAAGTATATTCAGTAATTATATTCAGACCAAGCTGACTCACTATCCTACTGTTCTGCCTAAGTTTCTGTCTTCACTGTAGTTCTGGTATTCTTTTTATAAATCAGGAATCCCGAGGTGAACAATGTAAAATATCCTATCCAAAATAGGAAATGCTTGAAAGTGTTCTGTAGTGCATAGAATTATAAGGCCCCCTGCAACGCAGGACGGAAATGCTGCAGATTTTCCGTGTGTAAAATCCACAGCAGTTTACAGTGCCAGCCATGAGGATGAGATTTAAACAAATCTCATCCAAATGCTGAAGAACATTTTACACACGGATATCGGAGCATTTAAAAATCTGCCGCATGCTTATTATGTTGAGGATGTTCACAGTGGTTTTCACCCTTTTCAATGTAGAATAGGTGAAATTCGCAGTGAATCCACAGAAAAATCTGCAGCAAAGTCTTCATGTCACTCATTGCAGATTTGCTGCGAAAATATTCAAATTAATTTCACCACTTGTGTGGGTAACTTAAGAGGACATATAGAAAACCGAATTTCAATTGTTAACCCCTTGGAGACACAGACAGTTTTGGGCTTGTGGACACAGCCTATTTTTTAAAATCTGACGTGTCCGTTTATGTGGTAATAACTTGGGAATGCTTTTACTTATCCAAGCAATTCTGAGATTGTTTTCTGGTGACATATTGTACTTTATGTTAGTGAAAAAATGTGATAGATAAATTCAATATTTATTTGTGAAAAACACCGAAAATTTTAAACAGTTTGCATTCTTCTAAATTTAAATGTATCTGCTTGTAAGACAGATAGTACCACACAAAATAGTTACTAATTAACATTTCTTATGTCTACTTTATGTTTGCACCTTTTTTTGCACCTTTTTTTACTTTTCTAGGATGTTACAAGGCTTAGAACTTTAGCAGCAATTTCTCACATCTTCAAGAAAATTTCAAAAGACAATTTTTTCAGGGACCAGTTCAGTTCTGAAGTGGCTTTGAGGGCCTTATATATTAGAAAGTCCCCATAAATCACCCCATTTTAAAAACTGCACCCCTCAAAGTATTCAAAACAGCATTCAGAAAGTGTCTTAACCCTTTAGGCGTTTCACAGGAATTAAAGCAAAGTGGAAGTGAAATTTACAAATTTCATTTTTTTTTGTCGAAATTCATATGTAATAATTTTTTTCCTTTAACACAGAAGGTTATACCAGAGAAATGCAACTCATTATTTAGTGCCCAGATTCTGCAGTTTTTAGAAATATCCCACATGTGGCCCTAGTGTGCTAATAGACTGAAACACCAGCCTCAGAAGCAAAGGAGCACCTAGTGGATTTTCAGGCTCCTTTCTATTAGAAAATATTTATGTCAGGTTTGAAAAGGTCTTGTGGTGCAAATACATAGGGAAAACCCTAAAAAAGACAGCATTTTTGAAACTACGCCCCCAAGGAATTAATTTAGGGGTATAGTGAGCATTTTGATGCCAAAATTTTATTTTGCTAAATTTCTTTGAATTAAACAATAAAAATTAAAATCTAAATTTTTTTCAAATAAACATACAATGTTTTAATTTTTACAAGGAATAAAGGAGAAAAAACACTCCAACATTTGTAAAGCAATTTCTCCAAATTACGGAAATACCCCATATGTGGTCATAAACTTATGTTTGAACACATGGCAGCCCTCAGAATGGAAGGATCGCCATTTGACTTTTGGAGCTCAAATTTTGCTATAATGGTTTTCGGTGCCATGTCACATTTGCAAAGCAAAAACAGTGGAAACCCCCCAAAAGTTACCCCATTTTGGAAACTACACCCCTTATGGAATTTATCTAGGGGTATAGTAAGCATTTTGATCCCACAGTTTTTTTGCAGAATAAATTGGAATTAGGCTGTGAAAATGAAAATCTTTTTCCCAAAAAATGGCGTTATAGCTTAGATTTTTTTCATTTTCACAAGGGCTAAAGGAGAAAAAGCACCACAATATTTGTAAAGCAATTTCTCCTGAGCACGATAATACCCCATATGTGGACATAAATTGCTGTTCGTACCCACTGCATGGCTTAGAAGGGAAGGAGCACTATTTGGCTTTTGGAGCTCAAGTTTTGCTGGAATGGTTTGCGGCGCCATGTCACATTTGCAAAGCCCTGCGGGACCAAATCAGTGGAAACCCCCCAAAAGTGACCCCATGTGGGAAACTACACCCCTGAAGGGATTTATATAGTGAGCATTTTGACCCCACTGTTTCTTTGCAGAATTTAGTGTAATTATGCTGTGAATTTAAAAATATATATTTTTTAGATAAAACTTGGACATTTTTTAATTTTTACAAGGAATTAAGGAGAAAATACACCCCAACATTTGAAAACCAAGTTCTCCCGATTACGGCAATATCCCATATGTGGTAATAAACTGCGTTTTGGACCTCAGAAGAAAAGGAGTGCCATTTGGCTTTTGAAGCTTAAGTTTTGCTGGAATAGTTTTTGGGTGTCCTGTCGCATTTGCAAAGTCCCTGGGGGACTAAAACAGGTGAAACCCCCAAAAGTGACCCTATTTTGGAAAATAAAGCCCTCAAGGAATTTATTGAGGGGTATAGTGAGCATTTAGACCCCACATGTTTTTTGCTGAACTTAGTGGAATTAGGCAAAATTAGTATCAACATTTTTTACACTAAAATGTTGAATTTTTTTTATTTCCACAAGGGATAAAGGAGAAAAAGCACCCCAACATTTGTGAAGCAATTTCTCCTGAGTATGGCAATACCCCACATGTGGTCCTTAACTGCTGTTTGGACACACTGCAGGGCTAAGAAAGGCAGGAGCGCTATTTGGCATGCAGATTTTGCTGATTTGTTTTTTGGGCGCCATGTCGCATTTGCAAAAGCCTGAGGTACCAGAGTACAGTGGAAGCCCCCAAAAAGTTACCCCATTTTCAAAACTACAACCCTCAAGGCATTTATTATTTGCCTGGACATATGACAGGGCTCAGAAGTGAAGAGCACCATACGCATTTGAGGCCTATTTTGGTGATTTTCACAGCATTGGCCCACAATTGCAGGGCTCCGAGGTCAAATAGTAAAACAAACCCTCAACTAGTGACCGCTATCTTGGAAAATACTAAAGTAGGGCATATTAAGGGGTGTAGTGAGCATTCTGACCCGATGTGTTTTTTCATTAGAAATTAATGCATAGCGGATGGTGCAAAGTAAAAATTAAAATTTTACGCTGATATGCCATTTTAGTGCACAATATGTTGTGCCCAGTTTGTGCCACTGAAGACAAATACCTCATAAAATGTTAAGCGGGTTCTCCCATGTATGGTGATGCCATATATGTGGACGTAAACTGCTGTTTTGGCACACTGTATGGCTCAGAATGGAGGGAGCGACAAATTTTGCTTGGTAGTAGTTCTGTCTGGGATTTTGCTGGTATTTCAGTTTATAATGTGGAGGCATATGTAAGCTGGGCAGAGTACATCAGCGTATAATAAAGTGGTATAATAATGCGGTAAATAAATAATAATTCATAGAAATGTGGCCAGTGTCCCACTGATAAATAGCGCCCAATCTTTTGGAACACTCTGCACATTTTGTGTCGCCATATTCTGAGAGCCAGAACTTTTTTATTTTTTCTCCACCGGAGCTGTGTGAGGGCTTATTTGTTGCGGGACAATGTGTCGTTTTCATTGGTGACCAAAAGACAGCAATGTGTCGTTTTAATTGGTGACCAAAAGACAGCAATTCTGATAATGTGTTTTCTTCTTTTTTCTTACGCCGTTCATCGTGCGCTATAAATGACAATTGTACTTTATTCTGCATGTCGATACGATTACAGCGATACCATATGTATTTAGTTTTTTTAATGTTTTGCAGCATCTGCACAATAAAAATTAGTTTTTTTTCAAATAATAATTTTTTTGTGTCGCCATATTCTGAGAGCCATAACTTTTTTTATTTTTCCATCGAAAAAGCTGTGGGAGGTCCTTTTTTTTGCGGGATGGCTGTAGTTTTTATGGTAACATTTTGGGGAACATGCAACGTTTTTGATCACTTTTTTTATTCTGCTTTGGGTAAAATAGCATGACATTTTTATAGTTCGGGTCGTTACGGATGCGGCGAAACCAAATATGTGTATTTTTTTAATGTTTTCAGTTTTTTCTTATAATGAAAGACTTATGGAAAAAGGGAGGTTATTGTTTTTTTAACTTGAAACTTTTATTTTTTTACTATTTACAACATTTTTATTAACTTTTTTTTTAACTTGAAGGCATGAAGCCCTGATTGCTATTCTAATACACTGCACTACCTACATAGTGCAGTGCATTAGAGCTGTCAGCTATTCACTGATAGCAAGCCTAATAGGCTTCACCTTTGGGCAGGGCCTAATAGGCTTCCATACTAGGAGGCCATTGTTAGGCTTCCGGTTGCCATAACAACCAACCGCAGCGCCGAGGGTGCTGATCATTGCCATTAGCAACCATCGAGTGTGATCTAACCACCTAGATGCAGGGATCGCTTTTGATCACTGTATCTAAGGGGTTTATCGGCCGGCTCTTAGCCTAGCTCTGGTTCTGGCCATTACAGCAGGGTGTCAGCTATGGCAAACATATTTCACCCACGGCTGACGTACAGGCACTGAGCCTGCGTCATTTTCTTGGCCCTGACAGCAAGCCTTTTAGGCCCCGCCTCCGGGTGGGGGGCCTAAAAGACTTTCGTACTTGGCAATCCAGGAGGATATTGTTAGGCCTCCGGTTGCCATGATAACCATCGGCATCCCTGAGACTACATCTCAGGGGGGCCGACAGGCTAGAAACCATCTAGATGCAGCGATCGCTTTTGATTGCTGCACCTAAGGGATTAATCGGCTGGATCGGAGGGTAGCTCTGGTCCTGGCCATTACAGCGGGGTGTCAGCTGTAATATACTTCTGAGCCAGCTCTACCACCATCACGTACAGTTAAGTGGGAAAGCCCTAACACACCAGCACCCATGACGTAACTGTACATGATTTTGCGGGAAGGGGATAAGGCTCTTTTACACTGGCTAATTATAGGGCAAACGAGCGTTCACTGAACGCTCGTTCCCAATAATTGCCCTGTGTAAACAGGGCAGTGATCAACAGATGAACCTGCAAACACTTGATCATCTGCTGATCGTATAGTTGTCGGCAGCACATCTCCCTGACTGCCGACACAATAGAAATGTATGGTGATGAGTGATCAGAGTAACGAGCGCTTTTACCCATACCTGCTCCTTGCGATCAACGAGCTGGACCTTAAGTAAAGCAAGTCAATTGCAAACTGTGAGCACTGTACTTGTCTAACTCCTTTTAAAGTGCTCTATCCTATTCAGAAATGCCCTCTAATAAATATATTAGATGTATGAAAATGTCCATTGTATTGTGCAATGATAAGTAATACTTGTATCAGTTCCAAATTTAGAACCGTGTCCTATGTGACAAAAATGTTCCAATACCCACTACTCTATGCAAAAAGTCTTCAGTATGGCAAGAAAACTTTTTTCCATTTAATTATCCCCATTAGCTGGAAAATTGAGACAAATTAGATGAATTATAGCAGAATATGTAACATCTTGAAGAATTATAGTGGCCCGGACATGAGGTATTATAATAGTGTTCCATTAGTGTTCCATTACCTAATGTTTTTTTTTTTATATAAAAGGGTTAAATATAAAAGGATTTTATGTGTAAGAAGCACAGTGGCTGATGCATTGGGTTTGTAACAACACACACAGTGAAAGCACATTGCTTCAGTTTCTCACTTTATTTTTAAAATTAAGGGGCCTTTTTAACATAATTTCCTCACCCTGACTACATTATCCACAATTTTAGAATATGTCTTCAGTAACCTAGGCAACTGCTTTAGCTGCGTGAGTTAAGTAAGTACTAAAGCCCTCTTCGTTCTGTCTTCGCTGATCATTTTTCTAGAATAAATAGTTATTAGCACCTCAGCAGAGTACTTAGAGACTGAAATTCCTGCATATATGACACTAAGATGATGAATCTTTATGGAAAATGGGGCAACTGGAGAAATATAGAGGAATTAGGTGGAGGAGGATAGAGAGGGAGGGCACTCTTCTGAAATGTGAATGAAGACAGTCATTACAAGTCTAATGACGGGTGTACTTACAATTACCAGGTGGTGGACCAGTTTTGTTTTCTCATAAGCCTGTTGTAAGGCTTAGGTTCTGTTCACACTTTCATCGTGGTTTCCGCTCATGACGGAAATCAGTACGCATAGCCAGATCCGTCGCATAACTTATACAACTGCCACTGTTGACTTAGAATAGGGTCCGTCAGGTACTGTCATGGTTTCCATTGTTTTGACAGGAAAAATAGAGTTGCATGCAGTGCTATTCTTCCCGTCAAATCTGCTGATAGGGACTCCAAATGGACCATTTGACGGCAATGTGGACATGGAATATAAGCTACGGCTTGAAAAAGTTCTTGAAATAACAGACCATAGGCGCTAAGTGTCCTTTTACACAGCCCGATATGGGCCGAGAAAACAAGCGATGATCAACGATACAGCTCATTGATCGGAGCTCGTTTGGTCCTTTCACAAGGAGCAATGATCATTTATGTATGGGGACGAACTATCCTTACTACGATCGTTCGTCCCCATACATTTCCACTATGTCAGCAACAAATATTCCTGTTTACACAGGGAGATGTGCTGCCGACTAGCGACCATTTTATTGGCCGTGTAAACAAGCAGATTAGCCGATCAACGAGCGTTTGCTCATTTATCGGCTGATCATTGCCCTGTTTAAACAGGGCATTGATTGAGAACAATAGTTTATATAAATGCTCATTTTCCCAATCATTGACCCATGTAAAAGGGCCTTTAAATGTATTCATTGGTCAACATTAATCCTTCTGTGGGTTGTGAAGGATTTGTCTACATCTGTTCAAGGACATTTCCCCTAAAATGAAAATATGACTAGTGAATATAAGTCTTTGAGTTCTTCTGTAGGGTTGATAACAATTCTATTAGTTATGTCTGTTTATATTATATTGGGTGAAATATCTATATGCTATAGAGGCAGCACATGCAGCTGCTATGGGGTCCTTTGAGAGAGGAGGAGGCCTGAACCCTGGTCGGCCCTGTCTTGTTAGCAAACAATCAATTGGAGAATTGACAGGGGGATGTAGGGGAAAGCAAATATCATGTTTATCTATCCTGTCTGGCAAAATCATGCACTATAATGGGGGGCCCATTTTGACCATTGCTATGAGGCTCCCTCTCCAATGTACACCACTATCTGGGTAATCTGGGCAATTAATATAAAGGCCAACGACTCCCTTAAGAGTTATCACCCAGCAGAATTAACCTACGTAACAACTTACACCTTTCTCAGGAGTTTTCCCATCAGGGACATTTATGACATATCCACAGGTTATCCTCAGCAAAAGCATGGCTGATATCGGGATTTGTGCTGCTTCAAATACTTTATTTTTTGGACATCCACTGGATATGTCATAAGTGTCAGATAGATGTTCTATCTCTAGAACGGGGTCCCCTAAACCCTGTTCTACCGCTCTGTGTTGCGGCTGAATCATGTGATTTACAACCATGAGCTATGCTGTTTCTGTAACTCCCATAGTAATGAATGGCAGTTACGGAAGCAGCGTAGCATGCGAGCCTACGCTGTTTCCGTAACTACCATTTAGTTCTATGGGACTTATAGAAACAGCGTAGCTCACTGTTTTCTTCTTCATGGTTGGAAATCACACGCTTCAGCCACAACACAGAGCGGTAGAATGGGGTTTAGGGGGCCCCCGTTCTAGAGATTGGTGCGGGTCCCAGAGGTGGGACTCGCATCTATCTGACATTTATGACATATCCTGTGGATATGTCATAAATGTCCCTGATGGAAAACCCCTTTAAGCTTAGCCCAAATGGCACTGTCAAATTAAAAACAGATGTTCATTGTGAAATACTATATTGTTGTTGTTATTGTTGTTTTTCTGGTTAGAAGGTCCCAGTTAAAATAGCTAACATGTAGAGGCAGAAACTGATCTGTGACCTAAAGCAAAGAAGAGATGTTACAGCAAAGATTAATGAGTTTATTTGATTTTTGAGGTAAACATTTGAGTCTAAATAATTCAGTACTCACCCTGATCCAAAGTCCTTGTAATCCCACCTGTTGGATTTTGAAAGTAATTCCATACAGACATTTCTTATGTGTGTTAATTCAATTTACTGTAGTTATATGACAATTGTAAAAACAATATTTTTAGAGAATCTAGTGCCTTAGAATTGATTTTTGTTTTTGCTATTTTTTTCTAACAGACAGTAGTGGAAAAACTACAAATGAATGCACTTTACATTCTTGTAGTAGCAGTAATGGAATATAAGGGTTATTTGCAAAAATATGTTTGTAAACAGGCGGGTCATAGCCAGCTAGAATAAAGACCAGACAAGGCTCAAAAGAAGACAAATACACCATGTTGCTCATTTGTGAACTTAACGGGGCTGTGCCAACTGGACAAACCCTTCTCTAAATCTATCTCCTTCAATGGTGATCACCAGGATAAGCTTCGGTCGGCCGCTTACTGGAAATGTAATATTACATGGTTCTCATTTAAAACAAAGTGCTACAAAGTAATACATGATTCCAAGGAGCTGATCTTTGCAGTACCTCTCCACTTTGTCTAATAGAGGGAGATCGCAAGTGCATATGGACAGGGGTTGTTAAATCAGGACAACCCCTTTAAAATAAAGTCATAAGAGATTACACATTCCTATCATAACTGATAAATGGGGAGCTGAAGAACCTTCTCTGGTGGAACATATCTTAGTTACTCATGGTGATCAACATGAATCCATGGCCCATGATTTCTAGATTGGCCCGGTTTATATACTGAAATTGAAAAAGTTTTACATACATCAGTGCCCCAGACACAAAATATGCATTATCTAAATGCCACAGTGGAGCAGATTTATTAATACAATTGCAGGGACAAGTCCGGCCACTATGTAATAGCTGTCAGAACCTGACCGGTTCCTTTACCTTTATTCCAGCCTTTCACATGACGGCAGAGCTTTTATTTAATCTCTCTATATGCCTCTGTTACCCGCAATCAGACCCATACGTCTCTGCGACCAATATGCTAATACATGAATACATTGAAAACCGAGCGGTCTTCACCACCCAGTATCTACATGGCCTGAACCTAAGCCACTCTCTCAGACCTGACAGGTCCTGTTTAAGCTAAACATTGCAGAATATAAAAAATATAAGATGGTGCATAGCTGATGGTAAATATCTCTAATACTAAAAACTGTTCTAAAATAGGCACAAGCTCTAGGCCAGGTCTGATCTGTTGTTCATGTGCTCCCTGGGGCATACATACCATAGAGGCAGACCATGCAGCTGCTATGGGGCCCTAGTAGAGAAGGGGCCTAGCACTGGATGACCCCATGCCAATAAGCAAACTAGAGAGTGGTGAATTATCCCAAGAGCCATGGAAAGGGAGTGGAGCGTGAAGCAAGCATCAGGCCCTTCTGTCCTGAGTGAAACCATGGGTGGCCCATCTTAAACTTTGCTATGAGGCCCCTCGCTTCTATGTATGCCACTGTGTGCTCTACTTCTAAAAGGCAATAACCAAAATAGTTTAAGGTTTTGTTAGCAATCTCAAAAAGTTGCAACTTTTTGACAAAATATGGTGCATGCCACCTTTTTAGTACTCCTTGAACTTAAAACAAATGAATACATCTATGTGAGTGTAAATGAACATTGCTGCTATTTATATAGCATGGGCACTTTTATTAGAGCAATACATGGTTAATTTAAAGGAGAGGGAAAGGGCCCTGGTCTCTACCACAACCTCTGAATGATTCCTAGTAAACATAAATCTCTGTTATCAGCATGGACAGATATGCAAACCCAGTTATTTGGGGACATTATGGCACTTTATGGCAGTATTAATTGGCCAGTATATGGCACTCTCTTTGTCTATGTTTGGTGGTATTTTTTTAAGGGCACTGTATGGTGGAATTATTTGGACACTGCAATGTTATTTTGGTACTAAATTGTTGTATTGTTTGGACCATGTATGGCACTTTTTAGCTTTGTGCAGTATCATTGTTTACACACTGTACATCGCTGGAATATGGCCACTTCATTGACTTGGACACTACAATGCCAATTTTATTTCGGCATTATATGGTAGTGTCAATTGGACACTAAGGTAGATTATGTCACGCCTGTGGGGTATGTGGACCCACCAGGCCGCTCCGCCGTAGCAGAGTAGAAGCTGGCCAAACAATAGTCTATAACAGTCTCTAGGGTAAGAGTACCTTGGAAGTTGATCTGGCAGATACTCGAGAAGCAGGCACGTGGTGTAACAGACACTTGGCGCAAATGACGCTTGGCGTGGTAGATGACACTAGGCATGGTAGATGACACCAGACGTGGCAAATGACACCAGACGTGGCAGATGACACTGGATGAGGCAGATGGTATTACGACTCCAAAACTAGATACAGCTCAGGAACAAGCACAGTTACGGGATACAGGATACAGGATGTAGGATTCGGGAACACTGGGAGCAGGATACAACTAAGGGACCATTTGCAAGACTAACATACACCAAAAACACTCAGGCAGGGAATGGAAGGGCAGAGCCCTTTATATAGTCCAGGATGTAAGGGGATAGGTTAGGGAACATTTTGATGTGCGCTGGCCCTTTAAAGCCGGGGACGAGCGCGCACCCTAGAGGCAGAAGAGTGCAGCCGCTTGTGTTCGCGTCTCCTGGGATGGAGACGCCAACAAGCCCTTAATGTCCCGTGGTCACGACTGCCGGTAAGTACAGCGTGCCAGTGGTCAGCAACCGCGGACACAGTTAGATATGTTGATGACTGTTGTGGACATTTTCACATTAATTCACTCTCTTAAAAACACAGTAGGAGATAATAGAAAATGTATCCTATATAAGTTGGATAACTGTAGAGGAAAAGAATACATGAGTTGTACTAGAGTTCATTCCACCACATAACAACACAGTTGCACTTTAAATTGTGTTCCAGGTCTTAGAGCAAACTCGTTAATTGCAAATTACTCAACGTGAAAATGTTCTTTAATGCTAATCTAATGAAAAGGAATTGTGTAATTACATAGCGAGTGCGGAGCTGGAGAATCAATATCTGAATATAGACAGCTATCTCATCACATGCACAACTAATCAATCATCCTCCCAATTACAACTTTATAGTCATTAATTATTTTCCCAATCCCATCTTAATTACTAAGAGCTGGTGTCCCTTGGAGGGTGTGTTAGTCACTGAAGATCTGCAGGGAACTAGTGAATTTGCTTGGACAGCCTCGGGGAGCCAGGGAGGGTGATAACATTCTAGAATTAATTGTGCTGCAAACCTATGTTATGGGGGTAGGAATTTATGGTCGTGGGGAGGAGCTGTGTGCAGGTCTTTCTGTTTTATACATCTTATACATCAATTCAAAACTCTGTGCCCCTTATCCAAAACTGTTCATTTTTTCTTGCATACTCACTTATCTGACATCAGGTATGAAGAGACGTTTGTGCATGCTGGGTGGTACAGATGCAGAGGCAACTGTCCTATTGACGTATACGGATCCTATTTATAAGGGCTTATTCACACGACCGAGTGCAAACTTGGACATGAAAAACTACAGTTTTTCACGTCCGAGTTGCACCCATTTTCATGGATCCCTCACAGACTTGAGTGAAGATGGAAGATTACAGGACATGTACTATTCTTCAACAGACCCTTCATACAGTCCGTTAAAACGGCCATGTGAACGGCCCCATTGATATACATGCGTCCGTGTGACGGCCGTTGTTTTAACGGCCGTCACATGGACATATACAATGTTCATGTGAATAAGCCCTTAGAACAAGACCGATGCATGATACTCTCCCGGTGTTGTAACGAACGGGCTTGCAGACCACAGACCCCTGCTGACGTCTTCCTCGAGATCCGAGTTCTCATACAACAATCACACATGAGTCCACCACTTCCACACCATTCTACATTGTGTACGGTCAACATCCAAGTATCCCTCTTCCTGTTTCGGCTACATCTGAGGTACCAGCAACTGACTCTGCATTTGGGGACTTTCTGCAAATCTGGCAACAGACCCGATCCTCTATTCTGCTGGCAGTCGATCGCATGAAGTATCTTCCAGGTACCAAAGTTTGGCTGTCCTCTAGGAATAGCCATCTGAAGGTGCCTTCATACAAATTTGCCCCCAGGTTCCTCTGACCTTTTGAGATCCTGCAACAAATTAACCCATTCTCCTACAAGCTTCGGCTGCCTCCTACACTCAAAATCCCCAACTCCTTTGATTGTTTCCCTCCTGAAACCTGTGGTGCTGAACTGCTACAGTAAGACTCCTAGTCCTGCAGTTGCTCCCAGCGGTTCCTCCAATGTGTTCAAAGTAAAGGAGATCCTGGACTGCAAGAGGGTAGGAGGAAGGACTTTCTATTTAGTGGATTGGAGAGGGTTTGGTCCTGAGGAGGGGTCCTGGAAGGCAGAAGAGAATCTTTTATTTTTTTTAAAATTCCATGTTTATTAGCACATAACAAGATCCAAAAACAAGTGCAGAACTTATTAAAGAAAAATATAATACACAGCAGATTATGCAGATTGAACATAACTTAAAACGTTATACAATGTAATCAGCTGAGTAAACCATGTAGGATGTACTAGACAAAACCTCCAAGAGGAGGAAAAAGAAGTAAGGGAAAGAGAATAGGCGGAAAAGAAATAGGAGGAAAGGGAATAGAAAGAAGGGGAATAGGAGGAAGGGGAACGGGAGGAAAGGAATGAGAGGTAAGGAAGGGGGAGGAAAGAGAGGGATGGGAAAGTAAGGGGGCGATAAGAAGGGCATTCCTGAACCCCCCCTAAACGAGCTGATGTCATACATCGGGAAGAACCTTAAGACAACAGGGAGACATATTCAGTGGAGTTCTCAAAACTCACCCAGTGGTACCAAGTATGCATTAACTTGTCATGCGTGTCACGCAGGGAGGCCGTGAGCTCCTCCATGAGCTTCACCTCTTGTATCTTCTGAAACCAAAGGCGCATTGTAGGTGGGTCAACTTGCTTCCACAAGTTTGGGATACAGGCACGGGCTGCGTTCACTAAGTGACACACTACCGATTTCTTGTAGGTGGAGAGAGGAATGTCACACACATGAAGCAGGAAGAAATCCGGGGACTTTGGGAGTCCCCCTTGTAGATACTGCCACACAGCCCCCCTTTTATATACTGCCACACAGCTCCCTCTTGTATATACTGACACACAGCCCCCCTTGTATATTCTGCCACACAGCCCCCTTGTATATACTGCCGCACAGCCCCCTTGTATATACTGCCACACAGACCCCCCTTGTAGATAGCCACACACAGCCCCCCTTGTAGATAGCCACACACAGCCCCCCCTTGTAGATGGCCACACTCAGCCCCCCTTGTAGATAACCACACACAGCCCCCCTTCTATATAGCACACCCCATTCCCTTGTAAGTAGCGCCACACAGCTCCCCCTTGTACTTAGTGCAAACAGAGTGGAGAGCGGCAGCCTACCGCTACAACTCTCTGCTTTGCGTGACATGACTCACCATCAGGAGGAGGAGGTGGTCATGGGGCGAAGATCGTATCACATTTGTCTGGGGTCAGTGATGGCACAGGACTGGACCAGTTCAGTCACCTGACCTCATGTCAGGTGACTGGATTGGTCCACTCCCGGCACCGACCTCACTTGTCAGTGGACAGCCTGCATGCCATTTCTGATACTCTGGGCTATATACTCGCTCTCTCACCTTCCGGGAGTTCTCATTGGGTGGCCACTCCGTGAAGGTGAGTGAGGGATGAGATTGAGAAACTTCCGCCCGCCGCACTGTGCGGAGGCAGTGCGCAGGCTTTAAAGTTCAGTAAGTGGGGGGGCCGTGGAAGGTGCGCAGCCACGCACCTTATAGGGAACATTGCCCGTGAGGCTAAGTGACAATGCAGGTTACATCAAAAACACAGACAACTGAATAAGCAAGCTTGCTGAAAGCGTAGGGACAGGTGGATCCCAATAATGCTCCCATTCTACGCCAGGTCAATGCGACTCGCCAACTCAGCGTCACAACTACCCAAGAGCAATGTGGCAGTTTGTGCCGAACCGGGAATATAGTCACGACATGTTGGGGGGATATGTGTCCATACTCCCCGCGGTCGAGTAGGCCAAAAACGGAGAGTTGCCCAAAGGTGACAACGAGAGGATGTCCCACGAGATTGTCCACCACTAGGTCAACTCCGCCGCAACAAAGGCACCATCCAAACAGGAGTTTAGCTCAAAGTAGACAAGACTGGAGCAGGAGTTGCGAGTCCTGCCCCACAACTACTGATCTTCAGCAAGCGATCTGGGGATATGAGGTACGGGGTCCCCTCGTCCAGATGTGCAATTCAGCAACCCAGCATCTCTCCTGGATGGCATTGTAGGTAGAGGAACGGTCCAGTCCGTCACCGGAACCACATCCGTCCCCAGGAAAAGGAAGGCTTAAGGCAGGTCTGCCTGTGTTTTGACGGGAAAAATATTTCCAGCTTTTCGTAGAAGGATATGAAAGGGTTGATCCCAGCGGTATGTCGCTCCCGACCTTCTAGCTGATTCTAGAAGAGGCTTAACTACACGTCTCATGTATTTAGTCAGTCGAGACATATCCGGCAGTATCAGGATATGAGCGCCAATATATGGTATGGAACCCTGTTCCCAAGCATGGCGTAGAATGTCCTCGTTTTGCTTATAGAAATGTACTCTACAAAGCACATCTCTGGGGCGGTTTGGGTGTCGGGTTCTGGGACCAGCAGAGCGATGAACCCTGTCCAATTCAAGGGGGCCTCTATCGGGCGGTCCATCAGTTTATTAAAGATGTAAGTCACCACGTCATGTAGGTCTTCCAGCGCCACAGATTCAGGGATACCGCACAGCTTGAGATTATTACGCCTCCCCCTGTTTTACACATCGTCAAGATGGAGGTCAAAGTCCTTCATATGCCCAGTTTGTGTACTCACAGTTGCAGCTAGGGATGTAATGTCTGCAACCAGAGACATATTGCTGTTCTCCAACTGAGTATCCCTGTCGTCCAGAGAGCGAACAGTCAGCGAGACTTCTTGCAGCGCCCTGGCCTGCCTCTCCTCCAAGCGCGCCATGTGCGCGTCCATGTCCACCCGAGTAGGGAGAGCTCTCACCATCTCCCATAGCTCAGTAAGTGTACGATCCGCCTGGGTGTAGGAAGATGATACCGCTGAAACAATCGGTGGTCTGGGGCGGAATAGTACCGGTGTGTCCTGTGAGAGATCAGTCGGCACATGGACATCAGGAGCAGAGGCAGCCGCCATGTTGGGTTCAGATGGGCGGTTGTCTTTCCCACGCTGCTGGCGTGTTGTCGGCTGTAGAAAGCGGGCCAGAGAGGGATCTCGAGAGGCACCAGACGTTCTGAGTTTAGCTTTCCCCCTTGGCATGTCTCTCAGGGCAGGTGAGGGTGAGATATTTAATGAAGTTCGGCTGAAGATGTCCGGATCTCCAGGAAGTTACTGCCTTACGCCGCCATTCCTAAGCCACGCCCCGGCAGAAGAGAATCTTGATGCCCCTACCCTCATTAAGAAATTCCTCTGTCGCCCTCGGCCCAAGAAGAGGGGGCGTAAGGGGGGATACTGTAACGGCTGCTGTCGCAGACCACGGACCCATCTCATCCTGCTGGCGTGTTCCTCCCCGGAGATAACAGCACATGCGGCTGTCCTGACCTGCAGTGACCACTAGGGTGCGCGCAAGCTCATTCCCGACCTTAAAGGGCCAGCGTGCGCACATGTTAAGAGTTAACTAATTACTCCCAGATAACCCTGGACTATAAAAGGAGCCCTGCCCTTTCACTCCTTGCCTGAGCGTTGTTTGTATTCCTCTGTTAGTCTTGCAAATGGTTCCTTAGTCTTATCCTGTTCTCTGTGTTCCCGTGCCCTGCTACATGTATCCTGTATCCCATGCTGTATTTGTTCCGGTGCCATCTCTAGTGTTGGAGTCGTGTTGTGCCGCTATGGCGGTGTGGCCTAGTGGATCCACAAACCCACAGATCATGACAGGTGTCATATGGTTGCCTTAGCAAATGTACCGTCTAGCGGGCACTGTCGTCTCTCCATGTTCGAAGTCAGAACGAGTAAGAGATTAGAATTGGAAGATAACTCTGTAAGTTTACCTGAAGATCCTTAAAAAAATATGTGAATTGTTATATACTGTATATTGTGAATAACAAATATACAAGCTCGTCTAAAACAATATCTGATATTACATTTGCTTGTTTAAAATCCTCATTACTGAAGAAGGGTTTTACCAGTTAGCAGCGCCAGGGAATATCCGTTTTTTCCTCAAACTTCTCAAATTACCATTTACCACTGGACCCTTTGGATCTGGATCGGAAACCAGGCTGCAGCAATATTTTAAAACACGCTTTCAAGGATGTTGTGCTCCTAGCACATCCAACCAGGTCAGCAGAACTGATCACCTATCTGTGGCTTTTTTATTTTATCATTTGATGCACTACGTGCGCTTTGTGTTGTTTTTTCTCCTCTACTGTTTAGTGACAAGCTCATCTATGTTACATCTGAAACATTTTGCAAACTCTGGTGTACTGAATTCTATTCTGTATATTTTCTTTGCTATGCCTCATTATCTACATTTCTCTCCTCTGGTAACTATGTTTCTCCCTCCCTTTCCTCAGCATGCTCTAGAGAGCTCAGTCTCTCGGTTTACACAGCAACATCTCACCGCTTGTGCAAATACCACTTCTTATTTACTCATGTTTGTGTCTGTCATGCTCACTGCATGTGTTTATATAGATCAGTTACATTACAATAGAGTCAGAGTGATGCTAGCCTACAAATACATTGCTTATGACGCTCACCAGCAAGCTTTATTTACAACAGTATGGGCCGATAGCATTTTCAAATGGATTTGGTTATTTTTATATTTTGATAGTAATAAAGCCTAAAGTTCCTAATTTCTCCCATTGCCACCCAACGCACCTTATCTTTTGTAGCTGGTTGTATCTAGTGTTAACGTGCTGTCTGAGATTAGAAAACATTTTTTGCTTCTTTCCAGAAATAGCACTGAGATAATAGAATAGCATTGATGTCCCTAAAAAGACTATAATTTAACATATTGCCAATAGCGTCTTCTAGGGCATCTCTATTGGCACATTGTCTGCACTGTGGCCCATAGCTCCTAAATCCCATAGTAACATAGTAACATAGTTTGTAAGGGGAAAAAAAAGGAATACATCCATACAGTTGAGCTTATTATTCTGCAATGTTGATCCAGGGGAAGGCAAATCCCCAATCTCAGGAAAAATGTGCTCATCTCAGCAACGAAATTCCCTTCCTGCTCCTTTTTGGCCATCAGAATAAATCCCTCAATAAACAACCCATCCACAGTAATCTAATATCCATATGCAAAATATACATCCAGGCTCCTTATGAACTCTTTAAGTGAATTTACCATAACAACTTCCTCTGGCAGAGAGTCCTATAGTGCCACTTCTCTTACAGTAAAGAATCCTTTTATGCTGGTGTCGAAACATTCTTTCCCCTAGACATAAAGGATTCCCCCTTATAGTTACAGTCCTGGGTATAAATAGATTATGAGAAAGATGACCTTAGATATATTTATACATATTTATTAGTTAACCCCAATTTTGATAAACTTTCTGGGTACTGTAGTGCACCCCTTTTTATTTATTACTTTAGTTGCCCACCTTTTAACCTGCTCTAGCTCTACTTTGTATTTCTTGTGTACTGGTGCCTAAAACTGTACACAATATTCCATTTGCGGTCTGACTACAGATTTATAATGTGGTAAAACTATGTTCTCGTCATGTGCATCTATGACCCTTTTGATGCCCCTTATGATCTTATTTGATTTGGCAGCAGCTGCCTGACGCTGGTTTCTACAGTTAAGTTTACTGTCAGCTAAAATTCCTGAGTCATTTTCCATGTCAGTTTTACCCTGTGTTGTCCCATTTAGGCCTTCCATGATACCGAATGCAATGTCAGTTATTATAAATCAACATGTATTCATTTCTAGACTCCGTGTTCTCCGGTGCCGCTTCTATTTTCACTCGTTGGTTGACAGCACAGCTCATGCACCCATTAGCCCTACATCCACCCTTATGGTCACTCTTATTTATATATTACTAAACAGCCACCATAACGACATAATCAAGTAATTATGTGTTACATTCAGTGCGAGGTAGATAAGAGGAAGCAAAAAGTCATTTATTATAAATGAAATACAACACAAGACAACTTAATAGAAAGGCCATTCATAGCCTCCTCCTTTAAAATGGAATTTGCCTAATAGATACATTACCGCTAGCTACGCACAATATGAGTGCTCATTGTTTCCTCAACCAATCTGATCTATAGTCTGTCCTGAAATAATCACATTCAGCAGATTATAGCTTCTCACTTTTATCCTCCTCTTAACTAATTGTACCAGATTGGTCATCTGAAATGATTCACTCTCTAGAATGGTTTATATCTCCTATTATTGTATGCAGACGTTACAGACTACTGAATGGAACAAATTTACCAAACAATCAACAGTTTTCTAAAAAGGGGCCTGTGGATACAGTACTTTCAAGGTATACACCGGGAGCTTTATACGCTGACGGTATGGCAAAAATGTGATGTGAACAGACCCATAGTTCTTCACCCACTGTCTTTTATATAACATACAGGATACATCTTTTTAGCTAAAATTATTCTCTCCCCACTGAACTCACACATTTCTAAAGATTTGTCAGAAAAGCGATTACCATAGAGTTACCCAATAAGCACATCCTTTGATCAGCTGCAAAGTCCTACATAGTGTTGGCATTTCTGAGAGGACATTCTTCCCGACTGGCGTATTATACATCTAGTAATTATGCAGAGTGACGGCATTTCCAGATAAACTAAAGCCTTATTAAAACATTACTCCGATGCTCACCTTTCAAGGTGACCCCGGATCGTACTAATTAACTCCTCCACCTCCTGACTTGTGTTCCTACAGTTCCTGGCGCCACCATCCATCAACCTGCTAAGGGACCCACTTAGTGTGTGACGTGTGTAACCCTTCAGATACTTAATTTTGTTCACTTATTTAACGAAGCCTATTAAAAACGTACTCTATTGCAAAGCAACATTCAATGGAAATGAAAGCACTTTTTATATAGATACAAATTAACATCCCACGTAGATGAATGATGTTTCTGTATTACAAAAATGGCTGCTGTACTTTTGTCCTATGTGAATCCACAGATAACACAATGCGATATCACAGTGAGTTGTAGTCAAGTCTGCTACATCTATCTGTGCAGGCACAGCAAAACTCTAATAATTTAGAATATGTAAAGAGGCATTGTCACCAGTTTATAACTTCCCCATCTCCTACCTATTCTATTAGGCGTTTGATGTAGATAACTACTGTTTTTTTGTTTTGTTTTTTAAATACGTTTGTTATTGACCAGGTTATGAAAAGTTTTCGATTTATGCAAATCTTTTGTAATTGCACAACTGGGCGTTTTTTTTCTATTCACCAAGTGGGCGTTGTATAGAAAAGTGTCCAATCAGCATCATACATTTCTCTTCATTCCAACCCAAAACAAAACAGTAGTTGTCTACATCAAAGCGCCTATTAGATTAGATTAGATTAGATTAGGTTAGATTAGATTAAACTAGTGACAGAGCCTCCTTTAGGTCTCCTTGGTGCTGATTTACTATTGTTTCCAGAATATTGGAATTTTAATTCAAGTTTTTGCAAGTCATTTTCAGTACAATGCAAGTCGTTGCAATATCCTCTTATCAAGAAACATAAGTAGCTACTTGCTAAAGTTGACTTTTATTTCATGTTTTAGATCAGTAAATATTGGTCATATTGGTAATTTTCTTATTCTTGGACTATTTTTGTTTAATACTGTATTGCCAGGGCTTAAAGGACATGGGGTTTTGGTTTATAAGAGATTTTACTGTTCAATATGTTTAATGAATTTGAAAATATATTATTTTTCATTGTTTAAGTAAACCAGAAGCTGCTAGTAGGGGTCCTTCCTTTTGGGAACCCTCAAGGTCAAGGGTATGCCGAAAGCAAACTACCATTTTAATGCTTGTATTCTCTATAATTGGAATATTATCTAAACATGCTCTTTTGGGACATTTAAAAAGAGGACTGTCACTTTATGAAGGGAAATATTTTGTTTGTAGGTGATTAGATCATTCTGAAAGAAATCTCCTCCTCTGACAGACATCACAGTATATAAGGATGATGAGTAGGACATATCGGTAATGGGGGAATTTTTTTTTTAAATCAGCCTTACTTGTTGCTGTATAATTTACATGTGGCTAATTTAGTTATCTTTCATTTACTCTTAATCTGGTACCCAAGGTTAGTGTGGCCAAACAGAAGACAATGGGGTCCACTAATGGCCCAGGTTCTCACACAATAAATGGTAGCTATCAGATAAAGCATGGCCTATGAAGTCCAGAGAAAACAACTATTGAAACTGACTTTAGAGCGGATAATCTTCTCTGGAGTCTATCACTGTTATTGGTCAACTCACTAAATGACACTAAATGTGTAATGATAACAACAAAGTTTGCCATGCATATCTAAGTAGACCTGCACATGTTCTGAGTCTTGAATGAACGGGAAGCTTTAGAATAATTTATTAGAACATTTGAGCTATAATTGCATTATAGATGTATTTGCAAGCTCATCTTCTATTCTCCAAAAATGCCTATGTAAGACGTTACTGTTGAAGTGGCTAACTTGGTGAAACTAATGGGGTTGTCTGACACTTTAAAAAATTAATCTGGCTACATAATATGTTATAAATAATAATTTAAAAAAAACTATACTCACCTGTTAAATAACCAGTACCAAAATAAGGGAAAGCTAGGGTGCAAAGCCGTAGGATCTGCCTAATTATCCACCTTAATAGAAATACAAGGCAGCACTCCCAAATTGTGAAAACAGTTTGGTTTATTCAATATATTAGTTTATATCCGTGCTATGTATTGTATTATGAAATAAACATAAAAAAATTCTGATTCATTGTCTAATGAAAAATTATGACATTTTCTAATGTACTTTGGCCCACATTTATCAAAAGTGGCTTTATTTTAGCCAATATCTTAGTTAAGGCTCAGCCTAGGTAAATTAAATCTACAATTTCCAAAATTAGTAAAAGAATAAATAAAAGTTATTAAAATGACTCAAGTGCTACACTCCTTTCTGTCCATGGCTCTCAATAACTGCGATTTCCTGGAAAGCCATGAATGTGGTGGTCTTTGGCTAGCACCCGCATGTTATATAAGCAGGTGAAAATCAATTACATATATTATTCCTACACAGGGGCCTCTGTTGTTAGTGTCTGCCCTAGGGTAAGCTACTGTGATATCACAAGTTTAAGTCTGGTAGGTAGATGTGACATTACAAATGTCAGCTACAAGTAAGATACTATGACCTCACAGTAGCTATTATTCAGGCAAGCCACTATGGCATCACAACTGTTTCTGTCAAGTAAGCTATTGTGACATCACAAGTGGATGGAGCTGCTGTGACATCACAACCGTGTTAATGTCAGGTAAGCTGCTGTGACATCATAAGTAGGTTTCAGTCGGTTAAACGGCTGTGAGTTTAGGCGACATCAGAACTAAAGTGAGGTAAGCCGCTGTGAAATTAAAGTGGGTTTCAAAAAGGCAACATGATGTGACATCACAAATGTCTATCATGAAGCTGCTGTGACATCACAACCGTGTTAATGTCAGGTAAGCTGCTGTGATATCACAACTAGTTTAAGTCTGGTAAGATACTGTGACATATTGAGGCTGTCTGCCGCTAGGTAAGCTACCGTTATAAGACAAGTTTCAGTCGGGTAGGTAGCTGTCACAAATGTCTTCCTGTCAAGTAAAGTATTATAACCTTAAAAGTGTGTTTTATGCAGGTAAGATGCTGTGACATCAGAGTAAGTTTCATAAGCTACTATGACATCACAAGCGTGTTGCATCAGGTAAGTGCTGATACATTACAAGTGTGGTTACGTTAAAAATAAACTTGTGTTTCACCTTTACAAACCTCACGGATAATAATAGTATTGCAAAACCACAGCAATTCCAGTAGTTTTGCCACATGGTGTTTGACCGCACGGCCAACTACTATATTGACTAAATGTATCCACATTCCAGTCTGAAAAATACGACATAAGTCCAATGCCACAAATCTGTAGACTATATGCAGTACATTTATTAAGCTTTACAAGATACTATGGCTACCACAGCTGTGGTCAGTGCTGAGTTCCAGGAATTCTTAGCTGCTTGTAATGTTTGAAGCCTTCTACCATTCCTTCTATGGAGTTCATAGTATATACTGCTAAATATACACATACATAGAACATTTCTAGAAGTATTTCAAAAAGTGTGATTATTCATGTTTTCTATCTACAGTATTGTACTTCAATGCACTTGGAGGTGTTCTGGTGTTTGAGCAATGAGACAGCCATAATATAGTATTATTTGTAATCTTCTAGCTCCTGGTCGGTGCCGCTCCTCTCCTCCAATCTCTGTGCTGGCGGCCTGCCACGCCACCAACGATCACTTCCTGGCCTGGCTTTTTTGTCTCTTAGGCCCAGTTCACACAGAATTTTTTTGACACATTTTTTGACGCGGAAACGGCATCGGAAAATGCGCCAAAAAACGGCTGAAAATGCCTTTCATTGATTTCAATGGGAGGCGGATGTGTTTTTTTTTCCCAAGAGCGGTAAAAAATGCTTGCGGGAAAAAGAAGCGATATAACCTATCTTCGGGCGTTTACGCCTCTTACCTCCCATTGACATCAAAGCGAGGCAGAGAAAGCGTATTTCGCATTTTGCCTGTGGTGCTCAATGGGTCGAACCATAAAAGCTGCGAAAAACGCGGCAAACGGCGTGCAGGCAGATCAAAATCTGTCTCAAAATTCCAAACGGAATTTTGAGGCAGAATTTTTTGCCTGCAAAAAACTCAGTGTGAACTCAGCTTTCCTTGGGTATAAAGGGACCTGATTTTCCTGGACACATTGTCTGAGCATTTAGGTTCATCCTAGCTAGTTACATAGTTATATAGTTACATAGTTAGTACGGTTGAAAAAAGACACATGTCCATCAAGTTCAACCAAGGGATGGGAGAAAAGGAAAGGGATGAAACAAAAATTCTACACATTGACATAGGAGCTGACATTTTTTCGTTCTAGGAAATTGTCTCAGCCTTTTTTAAAGCCATCTCCTGTCCCTGCTGTGACGGCTCCTGCGGTAGACTATTCTATAGATTCACAGTTCTCACAGTAAAGAAGACTTGTCGCCTCTGCAGATTGAACCTTTATTTCTCCAGACGGAGGGAGTGCCCCCTTGTTTTTTGAGGGGGTTTTACATGGAAGAGGTTTTCACCATATTTTTTGTATGGGCCATTCATATATGTATACAAATTAATCATGTCTGCCCATAGTCGTCTCTTTTCAAGGCTAAATAGGTTTAATTCTTTTCATCTTTCCTCATAACTTAGATTCTCCATGCCCCTTATTAGCTTTGTTGCTCTTCTTTGTATTTTTTCTAACTGCAGGGCATCCTTTCTATGAACTGGAGCCCAGAACTGAACTGCATATTCTAGATGAGGCCTCACTAATGCTTTGTAAAGTGGTAATATTACATCCCTGTCCCGCGAGTCCATGCCCCTTCTAATACATGACAATATCTTGCTGGCCTTTGAAGCAGCTGATTGACACTGCATGCTGTTATTTAGTTTATGATTTACAAGTACACCCAGATCCATCTCAACAAGTGAATCCCCCAGTGTAGCTCCCCCTAGGACATATGATGCATGCAGGTTGTTGGTACCCAGATGCATAACTTTACATTTATCTACATTAAACCTCATTTACCAAGTGGATGCCCAAACACTTAGTTTGTTTAAATCAGCTTGTAATTCACAAACATCTTCCATAGTCTGAACTATATTACATAGCTTGGTGTCATCTGCAAAAATAGAAATAGTGCTATTAATCCCATCCTCTATATCATTAATAAATAAGTTGAATAATAGTGGTCCCAGTCTAGTGATTCCTTGCGTTTACTTTGTTGGATTTCCTGTGATTGACCTCTGCCTGTACCTTTAACTGTCCTTGCCTGCTCTGACCTATTTTGTCCCAAAACTAATTTCTGTGTCCTGCACTGACTTTACCTATATCTGACCCTGCATACTGTCTACTGATTTTGTACTATGCCTGTTTACGTTGGCCGTTACCAAGGGAGGCTACGCTGGGTGGAGCAACCTGGGGTTCCCCTGTAGCGAAGTCCAGATTCCTGTATATGGGTTAAAGGGTGAATTCCTGGGGTCCATTGAGACTAGGTTCCGCTATGTAGCCCTACGTCAAATACCTTAATGACACGGTGGATTCACACCATCCTCTGTAGGCCCTGTGACAGTATCAGTTTCCACGGGCCTTGTGACATTATTATTCTTTGAAATGCTTATTCATGTGTTCATAATATTGAACCTACATTACATGCTCAAACACATAATGTGCTTCTATCGTATAGCTGTTTTTATTAACTGGTAATAAACCTGGACAGGTACTGTATAAATAATGGAGTCAGCAGAAATACATCTTGTGTGTATGGCTTGCTTTAAATGGTCTGCTCTGGTAACTTGGGATGATACATGTGACCAGTAGCATACATAAAAGAAAGGGTGCCGCATAGCAAATATCAAAATGCCTCCCTCCACACCATTTTGCTGCTGAGTTTTGCCTCCCAGAAAAGTAGAACCTGGTGTCCCCCCGTCCGTCCCCCCACACACACCTCTACCATAACCATTTGGTTAATCTCATACCCAATTGTGTGCAAATAATGCAGTTCCTTTGGGGAATGGAGTCCAGCCCAGGTATTGCCACCTGATAGCAAATGGGATTGGACCAAGCAGGTCTGACTCCCCTTCTCTTTCCTAAACTATTACCTGCTGAGTATTAAAGTTGTCAGTGGAGAGGGAAGTAATATGCTCCAGTAAGAGATCCATGCTCCCTTGGGTAGTGCCCAGTCTCCCTTGGGTAGTACCCATTTGCACAACTACTTTTATGTTAGTCAAATACTCCTGTAACTCATAGAAAAGTAAGAATTAAAAGGTGGTATTTAAAATACTGGCTGCTGCAGATGAATAAACGCTTTGCTATATCCAAATATAATGCTGCATATTATTACACCATGAATAAATATTCAGTATTAACGACTTTCTCATTAGCACAACATCTACAGATGGAGAGAGAGAATAACATTTCCCATCCACCTGCAAACAGGATATTGTACTCAGGTAAGAGGAAAGAAAATAAATTTTATTTATGAAGCCAGAAATGAGGGCAGCTCAGCAAACATCAAAGTTAGGGAAGGCTGTCTGCAGTAGAATATTGCTGTTTTGTGATATAATGGCACTCGACTCCCGACTAACAAGCATCCTCTGGAGCAGGGATTTTCCCACAGGAGGTGGACAAACAAACAAACATAAAACTAGTGATATACTTGGTAATTTAGAACAATAGCTTCCAGACATGGCGTCTCCTGCTAAGACATAGAGAGGAGAGACTAGGATCGCAGAGGGTGTATTTTGAGGAAAGGTACACCATACAAGATTCGCATGGTCCTAGTAAAAAAAGACCAAAATATAGTCATGTTGTGTAATTCATAGTCGCAAATTGTCACAGTTTTTCAGTTAACATAACATCATGTCTCATCTCTTCTATTTTCCACACACAAGATAACTGAAAAAAAAACAAACAGATAGGGTTGTTTTTTTTATTTTATTTTTTATTTGTACAAAGTTTATACATGGGCCATACAAAAATTTGGTGAAAAACTGTTCCATGTAAAGTCTTCTCAAAAGACAAGGGTGCCTTCTGGAAAAAAAATGTACAGACAACAAAATTTCTTTACTGTAAGAGCAGTGAAGTTGTACAATAGTTTACCACAAGAACTAAGTTTTAACAGAGACCATTGATCATTTCAAGAAAGGCTTGGATGATTCCTTAAAACAAAATAACATCATTAAACCGCTTATGTAAATGTATAGAATTCCTGTATGAATATTGATCTAGTTTGATCTAGCAGTAATTAGATTGCAGCTATAATTTTGCAAATATCTTAGGCTTCGTTCACATCTGCGTCAGGGCTTCGTTCATGGGTTCCTTCGGAACTTTCCGTTAGGGGAACCCATGAACGGAGCCCTGACTGAAACAAACGTAAACCATAGGTTTCCATTTGCATCACCATTGATTGTAATGGTGACGGATCCGGTGCAAATGGTTTTTGTTTGTCACCATTGTGTAAAGGTTCCGTTGTTTTGACGGAATTAATAGCACAGTCGACTATGGTATTGAGTCCGTCAAAACGACGGAACCCTTAAACAGCGGTGACAAACGGAAACCATTTGCACCGGATCCGTCACCATTGAAATCAATGGTGATGCAAACGGAAACCTATGGTTTCTGTTTGTTTCAGTCAGGGTTCCGTTCATGGGTTCCCCTGACGGAAAGCTCTGACGGAATCCATGAACGGAGCCTTGACGCAGATGTGAACGAAGCTTTTAATAAATTTATATTTAATGCCCTTTTCTTTGGCTTCAGGCTCTCTGTAAATGTTCTGAAACCTTCTCAGTCTCCAAAAAAAACCGGTTTAGTGTAAAACAGTAAATAGAAGACAGGGAGTAAAAGGAGGGGAGGCGGCTGTAGTATCTCTCCCTCAATGTGTGTGTGACTGCATTCCCTGAGGTATTTTTGTGAATGAAGCTCTAAATTAAACCGCAGGTGTTAAAGGGGTTTTCCCACTATAGGAATTTTTATTATATTGCTAAAATGAAGAGGCCACATCTCTAGCTGAGCACTGTGGCACCTTTGTGGATTTTCCCTGCATTGCAATTCTCCTGGCCACCTGCTGTGCAGGGAATTAAAACACAATCCATTCACTAGAATGAAGCTGTGTTAAGTTTCTTGCACAGTGGGTGGTCGGGACTGCCACTCTGCAAGAAAAAATGCTGAAGGGACCCCTTTCTCCTCATTTTTAGGATCGGTGGGAGTCCTAGAGATATGCCATAACATTATATGAAGGGAATACCCAGTGGCATTGCTAGTACTGGGCATCAGGATTTTGGCCTGTTGCCCCAGATCCCCTGATGACTGCCACATTCAATTATATCTTCTTCCTCAGGATGCAGATACAGTTAAATACTATGGTGGAGTAGGGGGCTATGAGCTCTTTGCTCCGCTATTCACTCTCAAAGCGCTACAAGCCACGTAATGCCTGCAGCCTATAATATGCTAGGGCAGAACCACTGGGCCAGCATTGACATCATCACGTTTAATTGCGCATCTCATTGTGTCATATACAGCAGATCTAAAGTGGTTGAGAACGGAAGCCTGAGACTATGCAGCTCCTTTGTTGTGGGAACAGGGCAAGAAGAGTATACGTTTTTTTATTTGTTGGAGGACACTTAGGGGCATTATTACTGAGTAGGGTCTACTGAGAAGGCACTATTACTGTGTGGGGGCACCTAGCAGTGGTATTATTGTGTAGGGGGCACTAAGGGGC
This sequence comes from Rhinoderma darwinii, assembly GCF_050947455.1. Lineage (NCBI taxonomy): Eukaryota > Metazoa > Chordata > Amphibia > Anura > Rhinodermatidae > Rhinoderma > Rhinoderma darwinii. The sequence goes on along the minus strand of NC_134699.1, from coordinate 38,635,021 downwards.
ACTATTACTAAGTAGGAGCCAATAAGGGAGGCACCATTATTGAGTAAGGGAAACTAAGGGGCACAATTACTGTGTGGAGGGCACGAAGTTGGCACCGATACTGTGGGGGCACTATTACTGTGTGTAGGGGCATGTTTAATCTGTGGGGACACAATTACTAGGTGTGGGGCACTGAGGGGAGCACTATCACCTTTATTTTGTGGGGAGCACTACTACTATGTGGGACACAAAGGGGACACTACTACTATGGGGGGGGGGTGAATCTTTGTTGTTTGTGAGTGAACCAGAATTTGACCTCAATTAATTTCAGATAAGGTTAAACCTGTATTAACTTGATCCTCTTCTCCCCCCTCCCCCAATACATCTAGATGTAACCAGAAATGGCATGGTACTGATAATTCCCCTTCATGAAGAGTAAGAACAGACAGTTCATTGCCAGGGTTGCATTGTTCACATATAAAGCATAAAGAACAGATACTGAGATTTCTCTTAGGCATTCGGAACAAGGCTTACAATATTGTTCACTTTTCAGTAGATACAAAATAACAATAGACTGAAAGAATTATATTCATTATTCGGAACAAAAGAAATGATACATTTGTCAATATTTGTTAATATGGGAACTGGACAGTAACATTCACTTGTCTATCCAAATTAGGTGATGGGAATTAGTAAATTACGGGTTCTTTGTATTATATCGGCAATATAATTAGAAGATAAAATGCACTTTGTGTAACAGGGCAGTAAACTCAATCACTATTTCAAAGCAGTCGGGCTGGGGGTGGGGGGACCTTGAAAAGGATGGAGGGGGCCCTAACTCTTTCAAACGGCCAGCTGCTGTTACTATGCCCCTTTCCATAACCTCTCCTCCCAGTCTGCTCTGAGCATACTGCTTATGGTGGAGAAATATCCCATTACAGAGTTCAAATCAGTTGTTTGTATGCGCCAACATGCAGTATAAACATGAAAAATAACTCTAAAGAGCTAAGCTAGCCGCTAGCCCTCCCCTGTAATTAGATGCCAGAGAGCGGAGTTCTGCTTGAACACTTGTCCAATTTTATATATCAGTTTGATATTTCTCTACTTGCTTGTTTTATAGCTATGTCTGATCAGAAGAATTAATGCATGGGACTGTTTTTACTATAAACTGTGCTTCCAGGCAGTTGGATTATAAGTTGACTTATTAGACACAGAAGTGCCATGTATGATGTATGAGGGCACCAAGAGGAGGATTGTAACTGCAAATGTATGTTGCCAAAGCCACCCAAATTCACAAAAAAAAACCTCCACCCAAACATTGATTTAAATAGTTCGACCCCTTCACTTCCAATATGTAATATGTCATGACCCTAAAGGCTTGCTAGGGCTAGATCTTAGATCTTAGCTTTCAGATGATACCAGACGCAATATTCTAGGCGTAATACTCGGGGTGAAATACTCATTTGAATTTGGAGACTGGCATGTAAGGGTATGTGCACACGTAGTGACCAAAAACGTTTGAAAATACAGAGCTGTTTTCAAGGGAAAACAGCCCCTGATTTTCAGAAGTTTTTTGAGCAACTCGCGTTTTTCGCGCCGTTTTCGCGGCATTTTTTACGTCCGTTTTTGGAGCTGTTTTCATTGGAGTCTATGAGAAAACAGCTCCAAAAACGTCCAAAGAAGTGTCCTGCACTTCTTTTGACGAGGTCGTCTGCACAGTACGTCGGCAAACCCAAATGAATGGGCAGATGTTTGCCGACGTATTGTAGCCCTATTTTCAGACGTAAAACGAGGCATAATATGCCTCGTTTACATCTGAAAATAGGTCGTGTGAACCCAGCCTAAGAGTTTTGCTCTGTATGGAGGGGCAGGAGGAGGTGGCTGCTAGTGACAGTAGGAAGAAAGACCACAACCTATTGAAAATTTTCAGCGGTTTACGGTACCAGATAAGAATTTTTAAAATGTCAATTTCTGCTGCAGATTTTCATGCGGATTTCACCCCTTTCAAGGTAGCACAATGCAGATTTTTTTGCGGATTTGCAGCAGATTTTTCTGTTAAGGGCAGACTCGGCATTACTGTCATCTCTCCCTCTGTACAGTCTTGAGTGACCCCAGGAGAAGGATGGTATAGGAACTTTTCTTTAGGTTATCATCTCTCTTGCCATCTCTACTACAGGGGTGAGAGGTTGAGCAGTTAGGGTATGTGCACACGATAGCAGGCTTTTACGGCTGAAACGACAGACTGTTTTCAGGAGAAAACAGCTGACTCGTTTCAGCCGTAAAAGCTCCTCCTCGTATTATGCGAGGCGTCTGTGACGCTCGTAAATCTTGAGCTGCTCTTCATTGAGTTCAATGAAGAACGGCTCAAATTACGTTGCAAAGAAGTGCCCTGCACTTCTTTGCCGAGGCAGTCAATTTACGCGTCGTCGTTTGACAGCTGTCAAACGACGACGCGTAAATTACAGGTCGTCTGCACGGTACGTCGGCAAACCCATTCAAATGAATGGGCAGATGTTTGCCGACGTATTGTAGCCCTATTTTCAGGCGTAAAACGAGGCATCATACGCCTCGTTTACGTCTGAAAATAGGTCGTGTGAACCCAGCCTTACACTCCTCTGCGTCTCATCAGGACATTTGTCAACTTTGAGATTCAGATGTTTACCGGCATCTGGATCGCTGATATTATTGTTCAGTTCTTGTGATTATGTGAAGATATGTGCATGTAGACATAGGCATAAGTAACATGTAGGAACTCTGCACACCTGCACAACATACATTATTATGCATTTTTTTACAAAACATTATGTTTGATGCAAAATTGCATGAAGGCGCCCATGATTGTAATGTGTGGGTGGCATATTCATAATGTGCCAGGTTTTACATTTAAAAAAATACTGTATATGGGTGTGGTTAAAATATGCTAATTTTTATTTTATAATTCTGGTTTTATTTGTGTGTGGAAAATTTCAAAAGAATGAAAATTGTGCTGGCAGGGAAACTGTTAATGCAGCTGGGCTATGCTATGAGGGCCTTTTAGAGGAGAAGGTCCAGTGAAGGGTATCCCAGCCCAATTCCCTATGGGATGTGGGAACCTACACGTCTACCCCTATTGAAAATTATATCAATTTTAGCAAGTACATGGTAATTGGTTATTGGGTCATGCTGTTGGTTCTCTCCTAAAATGAATTTAACAAATATAAATGTACCCTTGTCCCTCTATGTTGGGGTAGGATTGCATGAACATTTAACAGCAGGCTGACTTATTTTCCAACTCAATATTTTCATTAAATGTTTAAGAATAGAAAAAAAAAGTGGAGCAGGAGAGGCAAAGTCCAGGAAGAAAAGCTAAGGCCCATTAACCATACCTCCCAACCGTCCTGGATTCAGTGGGACAGTCCCGGATTCAGCGGAACAGTCAGGGATTCCGGGACGCCTCCCGCTGTCCTGGGCAGCCGTTGGTATGTCCCGGTGTCAACTGTACCTGCGTCCTCTTCAGCATTAGTACAGAGCAGAGTAGCAAAGAGAGCTCCTCCACTCGTCGAGGAGGCGCAGCGCTACTTTAAGCACTGAGCCCAGGGAAGCCCTTGATGTCACTGTCCATATATGGACAGTGACGTGAGTGGCTCCTCCAGGAGCAGAATTCACTGCCATAGCGTTGCCGACGTTCTGGCCAGGGATTCCGCTCCTAGAGGGAACCCATGACATCACTTTCAATATTTGGACAGTGACCTCAGGAGCTACTCCTGGAGCGAAATCCCCCGCCAGATCGTTGACGCTCTGGCCGGGGATTCCGCTCCTAGAAGGAACATCAGGGGTTCCCTCTAGGAGTGGAATCCCCAGCCAGAGTACCTGTGTGAGCATTATGCTGCATCGGGGCATTTGTGTGGGCATTATACTGTACGGGTGCATCTATGGGGGCATTATACTGTATGGGGGCATTATACTGTATGGTGGCAGCTATGGGGGCATTATACTGTGTGGGGGCAGCTAGAGGGCATTATACTGTGTGGGAGGTACTATGAGATCATGATACGGTGTGGGCTGAACCTGGTGTTTATGGGCGGGCATTGGGCAAGATTAAAGGAGTGTCTTAAAAGAAAAAAAAAATTTCTGTGCGTGCCGCATAGGTTGTCCCATTTTGCAATACTTGAAAGTTGTGAGGTATGCCATTAACATGGAGTAAATGAGTCCCCCAGGTAAACAAGCGAGACGGTCCACATGGCCAACATCGGTGAAATAAATACAATCTTCATAGAGGCAACATCATCCATGTGATCCACAGCAGCAAAATAAGGGTGGGCAGTCAGGTCTCAAGTGCCACCATGGGGTAGAGGCAGAGACAAACAAGAAAAGATGATAGACAAACATCCGTGAAGGATCAAGGAGTAGCATCTTGATAAGGAAAATAGTAAATGCCATAAGAAAGACAGATCAACTTTTCCACAGAAATTTGCCTTCGATTTATTCATTGACAGGTGTCAGAAAATTGTCTAAATTTGCCTTTTTGTCTGTCAGAATCTATAGTGTTTGGGCAGCTTAAAAATGTTCCTGGGGATAAGCTATAATGTGTGATCGGTTGGGGTCTGATCTCTGCCGATCTGCGCAAAGAAAGGGGCCACTTCCATAATTTACGTAGCGGTGTCTTTTCCATATGAGCAGCTGTGCTTGGTACTGCAGCTCGTCCCATTGGCTGATTTCCAAAACTGAGTGGTACAACTCTGTAAAAGTATTTTTGTTAACTAGAGTGAGATAAGTGATATGCTATCAGTGTTCACTTTTTAACAGAAATGCATCTTCATAAGAATATTCTTGTCTGTTTTGCTTGGTGCACATCACTTAAACTGACCACTTTCTCTCAAGCATCTGCTGGTATTTCTATGTTCAATTGTGCATTAGTGACCATGACATTTTGGAATTGTACGATCAAACTAGGGAATAAAAAATCCGTAGACGTTGTGATACTGTCAGTGGTCATGAATTATAGGTCTACACAAGTTATATGGAGGTGTTATTAGTTACCGTTGTCTTCTTATTTTCATAAAATGCACATTGAGCGAGCACAATATAGCAAGAGACATTTATCAATCTAAAGGATATTCTCCTGTCTTGTCACAGCAGATTCATGACCCATCTAGAAAATAAATGTACTCTATAGACAAATACAAAACTGGAAGGGGGATACAAGCCGAGGTTGCAAGGGGATCATTCCCAGATTACATTACAGCAGATTATATTATATCCCATAAAAAGAACAGCGTGTCCTCTTGTCGATATAGCTACAGTTCACAACCCTATAGCAATAAACCGTTCAGTGTTAACCTCCTGACCCTTGTATGGTCCTTGCATTCTAAGTCTTGCACAAGGTAATCTATTATAAGGACGGAGATACACAAGACAATAATAAAATGCTGAAGATTAAAAAGTGCATGATGCCAATACTGCTAGAATTTTCCTTTAGCCTGTAAAAGAACAAAATATCAACATAGTATAAACTAATAAATATTACTTTTACAGCATATGTATGTACAGTAACTTACATTATATATCTTATCTAAAGTAATGATCCTGTAGGGTAGGTTCCTACCAACAATTAGATGCCACTTTCCACCTCATTGTCTTGGTTTTCTAATTGCCTTTAATGTGGGTATAGTGGTTATGCACACTTGGGGCTACACATGGGATACAAGGCAGGGGCATAGCTAAAGGCTCATGGGCCCAGGTGCAAGCATTCAGCTTGGGCCCCCCTACCCCTCCCCAACATCACCATCACCAGACCCCTGCGCGTGCCTATGCCCAGCCGCCTTGCCCAACAGCCCCCATAGTATAATGCGCCCACACAGTATAATGCTCCAATAAGTGCCCCATACAGTATAATGCCCCCCCATAACTGCCCCAAATCATATAATGCTCCCCATATCAGCCCCATAGTATAATGCCCCACATAGCTGCCCCCATACAGTATAGTGCCCCCCATATCAGCCCCATAGAGTATAATGCCCCCCATATCCGCTCCCCATACAGTATAATGTCCCCCATATCAACCCCCATACAATATAATTCTCCCATATCAGCCCCCCATACAGTATAATGCCCCCATATCAGCTCCCCATACAGTATAATGCCCCCCATACAGTATAATGCCCCCATATCAGCTCCCCATACAGTATAATGACCCCAATGCAGCTCCCTATACAGTATAATGCCCTCCATATCAGCTCCCCATACAGTATAATGCCCCCCATAACATCCCCCGTACAGTATAATTCCCCCATATCAGCCCCCATGCAGTATAATGACCCCATCTTATCAGCACCCATGCCATATCAGCCCTCCATGTAGTATAATGTCCCCCACCCGCTATATCAGCCCCCTCCCCGCCATATCAGCCCCCATACAGTATAATGCCCCCATATGTGCATAATAGAAAAATAACATAATTACTTACCTATCCCTGTTCGCACGCTGGGTGGAGGATCCTTCTCCTCCTCCGGTATGTGCTATGAGTGACTCGGCGCAGACAGGCACGATGATGTGGCTACATCCAGCCTGCCTGCCTGCGTCGAGCCGCTCAGGGCACAGTGACTGCTGGAGCAAGGAGACGACAGCTCCTTGCTCCAGGACCTCGGTTAGTGACTCGCGACCCCCCGGAGGTCTTCACACAACCCCCCAGGGGGATGCGACCCACAGTTTGTAATGTATTGTGTTGTATTGTGCAGTTTGCGGTGGAGAGAGGAGGGGGGGCTTTAATTTAACGTGCCTCCCTCTCCACCGCAAACACGGACAGCACAATACAACGCAATACATTACAAGACAACACAATACAACACAACACAATACATTACAACACATTACAACAAAACAATACATTACATTACAATACAGACTCCGCAGCTCACCTGGTGTCCTCCACACGGCTCTTCCACTGCACTGGCTGGAAGACGTGTCACGTGACGTCACGGTCACATGGTACACTAAGTGTACCATGTGACCATAACCAGGAAGTGCCGGCTTCACGGCACAGAAAATTTATTTAACCAGCGTGCTGTATGAAAACGGGGGCCCCGTGGGCCCCCCAGGCTTAGGGGCCCGGTCGCAACTGCGACCGCTGCGACCACTATAGCTACGCCACTGATCCAAGGGATAACGGGACCCTGTTGTTCATACCATGGATATGATAATTCCTGGAACCTTCTTGTAACTATGCAACCATATTATTCAACAAGTTAAGATCATAGGAAGCACCAATAAGATGTATATAACATAAGCATTGTTGATTTCCTGGAAAACTGTGTTCAAGTTAAGGAGGAGGGGGGTTATCAAAACTAGTTTGAAGAAAAAAGTTGAGTAGTTTCCAAAAACAGCCAATCAGATCCCAGCTCTAATTTTTCAGTAGTCCTTTGTAAAATGGCTATAGGCAACCCAGTTATCTTAAGGGGGTTCAGAGTTGGGCACCTATATTAAATAATTCAACTATTGATTTTATTTCTTATTGATTCAATCAATTAATTTGATTGATTCTGTTCCTCACAGTATGTCATTGCTCATATCAAATGTCGCCATGTGTTCACCTACTTGATATACTTGTGATCATCACCAACGTACAAGCTGCTACGTTCTACAAGATGAACGTAAGAACATATATCTCTTGATTCTGACTACCATTTTTTTCATTCTTAACTCAATATGGAGAAAGTGGTTCAGCCACTATAAAATGTAATGACTTGCTAATAAGACATAATGTAAGGGTCCTATTGATTATGTATGGAGATGTAGCCACTCACATGAGGCCTTTTATCTATTAAAATGAGTGCTAGGATCCTTTATCCTTGATATCAGTGGAGCCGCATCTTCCAAACTCCTACTGACGCCGTTTTTATAGTATGTGTGGACTAAGTCCATTAGTTGTCCATAAATAATACTTTAATGCACAGTACAGGTCCCTCTATCTAGAAAAAGAAACCATAGATACAGAGCTCTGTTCACACTAGCTTCATGGCTTCCATTCTTAACAAAGACACGACAACTGATCTGTTTTTGAACTGATCCCAACTGATCTTGAACTCGTGTTGACCTATGATGGGGGTCCGTCAAGCTTCTGTTGGGGTTCCAGTCATTTTAATGGCAAGAACAGAGCTTCAGATTGCACTATTTTTGCCATCAAACATACCGGAACCCTGGTAGTAGCTTAACCCTATTCCTTTAGGAGAGAGTGTCCTTCCCTATACTCTTACCATAACGTTTTACATGCAGGAAAGCAAAATTTATAAAAGTGGGATGAATGCCTATTTATTTCTGACATCTACCTTATGCGACGCTTCTTTTCTGTATCAGTGGGTGAACGTGAACCACACAATTCTCATTTTTTTCATGACTTTAGAAATGCATGAAAATGCCAAACGGATTAATGTCTATGATGCTGTGCATTCATTTTCTTACAAAATGGTCTTGTATGACACAAAATAGATCCGCAACATAGAGAGAGTCATTGTGGCAATGTGTACAGAGGGTTCCTGCAGAAAACAGATATGTAATTGACCCTTTTTTATATATCCGGTTAATTGAGTCTAATAATTGTCCAGTTAATAGAATTGCATGGTGGGAATGATCATCTCATTTTAGAGAAGGATCCATATGCTTGAGTCTTATGTATATCTGACAAATAATACCTGACAAACTGATAAGGTTCTGCAGTATATAGAAACGGCTTCCAATTGCATTGTCCCGGACAAACGGCCAATATATATTCATAAGAGCAATTCAGGAACCTGATTATACCCTTATTGAGTCTCAGCATAGTGAATTTTTTGAAATAGGGTAACTTCTAATATTATGAATAAAAGTGGATGACACTCTGAGACGGAACATGAAAAAGTGAAAATGTAAATATGAAATTAGTCCTAAGTGCTATTTCAGAATTGAAGGTTAACCCTAAAATACTCAATGAGAATATAATGATACAGAATAAAACAAATTATACTGCTACGCTGATATCATACTAAAGTCATAATTGCATGAAATAGGAAAGACTCACCACATAGAGGCATATTACATATATTACACCCACTTTGGTCATTACAAATAGAATAGTTGCCAGCGTATAACGTCATGTGTTAAAGATACAGTACATGTACGATAGGGCATAGCATAATACAACAAAATACTTCCCATTACTGCATTGTCTATATGCTGGTCATGCTTAGGATAAGTTTACTGTTTGTCTTTGTTATTTTTGTTATTACTATTATTTTGTACAAAAAAAAAAATAAACTATGAAAAATAAGATGTTTTCTATCCCCTAAAAAACGCCTTTAAAATTCATAGTCACTGATCCATGGTCAGGGGCTTCCTGTTCTTATCGCACAGTGATAACGTGTTGTCCTGCACCATATGACAATTACTGGCTGCAACAGTGATGTCAGTATGGATTAAACATGTCACCGTAGAAGCTAGTGATTGGCTGCCGTAGTTGCGTAGTACCAGATGACATGTCATTAATGTCGAATGCCAACAGGGTATATGGTATGGGACCCCAGTGACCAGCAGCCACGGCCTTTTACAGTCTCTGTGAATTTATTACAGGAAATAAAAAAAAACAGGATGAGTCCTATAAATAGGACCAGATCCAAATAACTTTATACATGAGTTTTTTAATTATTTTAAATCGGTTATAAAATTAAAGAGAAGCTGCAGCAAATACATTTAGTCTTGGGCCTCATGCATATTGCCATATTACAACTCCAAAGAAACTCTGGAGTTGTACAATGTTGTAGTACAGCACCCGTAGAAATCTATGGGGCCATATTGTAATTCCATTGGTCACTATATAGGCGCCGTGCACATGGCTTTGCTAATCAGTTAGAAGTTGTGAGCATCAGATTCTGCCATCTATGCCAACTTTAGCTAATATCAGCATTAATGTGTGTCTATATGGGATAGCTAAAGGACGAGTTAATCTGTGATCATGCACTTATATATATAAAATGAAATGCCTATTTTGTTTTTTCTATTGAACCCTCATTATTCTACTGCCAATAACTCAATAAATATATATCTCACAGATATGAATATATATATATACATATATATATATATATATATATATATATATATATATATATATAGATAGATAGATAGATAGATATGTATATTTATACAGTGACATTTTATCTGTCTAGTGGTATATACAAAACCTTTTTCTGGTACTAAGTATCATTTATAGTGTCATATCTCTGATCCTTTAGTTTTTTTTATAAAGTGCATATATAATCTAATTTATATTACGTTTACGCTTATCTTGGAATATTTTATATGTGTGTCTCAGTTCCCGCTTTCACAAAAATGTGAACTTGAGAGGGAGAATTTTTTATTTTATCCCTGATAAAAAATAAAATATTTCATCCATTATCATGTCCATCCATGTTTATAACCTCTTTATTTTTTGGTCTTGTCAACGGCAATGTGATGATATCTGCTGGAATCAGCTTTTTTATTTTATTGTTGGATGGAGCCAGTCATACACTCAGCAGTGAATGGAAAACACATAACCATACCTCTGGCTGATTTACAGTATTTCACAGAGACTCATAGTCGGGTTGACCTTTCAAATGAATAATTCTAAAATATTATAATCAGATTATTTATATTCATCTTAAATATGTTCTATGATATGGCGTCCTTCTCCTTGGTGACCTGCAAGATGAGTGCCCCTCTTCTTGTGACCTTCCCAACTGACTTTAAAAATACTCAAGCCAACTCCAGCTTCTGTAATATCACCTCTGACCATTACTCGCTAAGGCAATGAGGCTCCAGGGTATGTTTTAGCCTCCTTTGTTGTAGCTTGTAAAGTTAGTCAGAAGCAAGATGCCCTTCTAACTTCACTAGCTCAAAGTCGTATCAGATACTCTGGTGCTAACTCCAAGTTTGACATGTGAGCTGTTCAAATTGTTCAAATTGTCCCCAGTGTCAATGTTTTAAAGGAATCCTCAGTTATTGTTATGAATCCTGGCTGTCTGCTAGAGTCTCCCTCCTCGGAGACGTCAGCTGGTGCGGCTTCCCCGTCCTGGACTGTGTGATAGCGTGCACGCTCTCGTCCCTGGCCTTAAAGGGCCAGCTTGTGCACTCTCTAAAAGTTCCCTAACCTATCCCAAGAGCACCCTGGACTATAAACTGGGCTCTGCCCTTCCAATCCTTGCCTGAACATTGTTGTAGTTTTCCCATGTCTGTATTGCAAATGGTCACTTAGTGTTTTCCTGCTTCCAGTGTTCCCGTGCCCTGCTACCTGTCTCCTGTATTCCGTGCTGTGTTTAGTTTCTGAGCCTGTTGAGTGTCGGAGCCGTGTTGTGCCGCTTACTGGAATACACCACGTCTGGTGTCATCTGCCATTCCTGGGATCATCCAGCACTTCTGGTGCAACCTGCCACGCCTGCTGGAATACACCACCTCTGGTGTCATCTGCCACGTCTGGCGCAACCTGCCACATCTAGCCCCATCTGTGCCAGAGCCTCTGCCGCCGTCTGGACTATCTCAGGTACCCTTGTGTTACGAGCCTCTTCCATAGACTTTGCATAGACTGCGAGTTGGTCAGCTGCCTCTCCGCTATGGGTCCACATACCACGAGATCGTGAGAGTTATTGTTAACACAAAAGGAATCATGTATCAATGCAATTATGACTTGCTTGTTATCTGGTGTGTTTGCGTTGGAATAAATGGTGTTCAGCATGAATGCCATATAAATGAAGGTCCTCCTTCACTTTTCCCTATGTATACGATTTGGGATTTACTAATTTACTAAATGTTCTCCACCACTTTTCATACTAGAAAATTGGTAGGAATTGGTAGCAATGCCAGGTGTGACCTAGCAGTCTTCAGTTGTGAGGCTTATAGTCCCCAACATGTGTATGCAGCCGTCACTACCTTATTTTCCAAACTAGTATACCACTTGATTTTCTATATGACACATGATTGTCTATGCCCTTGAACTGGGAAGGGGAAGTTCGAATTAAGTTGGAAGAAATTTTTTGGTACTCATATGTACATTTTCTCTTTGAATGGGCTCCTGAGAAGGCAACATGCACTATGCGACAACAAACACATGTTAAACATATTCTTCCAAAAAGGAATTACCATGGTACAATCAACAAAAATAAAATCTCTTCTACCAGAATCAAAACTTATTTCTCTGTCACCCTTCTGCACCTGTTATCTCTCGCACAAGATTTAAAAAAAAAAAGGTGTTGCCAGTACCACCTGTTTCAGAAAGAAACCTTAAGGAAATTATAAATAACTTTGAATTACAACCGATGTGTGCCAAAACATCTTCCATCTGCACAAAAGCTTTACTTGTACATTTTACTTCAAATTTTTGTAGGTCACTTCTTGGGCTGTTTTTGGAGCCGTTTTTCATAGACTCTATAGAAAACAGCTCCAAAAACATCCGTAAAAAATGCAGCGAAAATCGCGAGTGGCTAAAAAAACGTCTGAAAATCAGGAGCTGTTTTCCCTTGAAAACAGCTCCGTGTTTTCAGACATTTTTGAGTTTGAGTGTGAACATACCCTAACACATGGTATATATGAAGTCCTCATTTCTGAACAACTTTTACTAGTAATGAATGAATGCAAGATCACAAGGTCACTGCTGCAAACTTATTAATTTGATCTATCTACAGCTTTGACCCCACTTGCTTACCCTTTTCTATTTTAGAAATGTTATTACTCTTTATGAAGTTATCTTTGGAGAAAGAGAAATGCTTACCTCAAACATTTGCTTCTCCATATGGAAAGACTAGAAGACCTTTTTCTGGATTTGCCCAGCTTCATTTTGCTTGGCTGAACATACAAGATCTACATCTTCAGACATAAATATCTGGGCTATCCTACCAGTGATGTCACTGTGGTTCTTCTATGCCTACAGGTCGGCCACGTTGGGGAGGTCCCTCTAGATCAGTTCTTCTCAAACAGGGAGGCAACCTTACTAGTGAGGTTGCCCTCAGTTGTTGGTAAAGTGCAGCAAGAGAGGCAGTTTTGATATAAGTGCTAACAAGCTGCATGGGCAATTCTGTGGCTGCGCCAATCCTTAGTTTAGTAGTATGATTGACTCCCTTAGTGTTACTATAATGTTATACTTGGTTCAGGAGACATATAAAACATTGTAGGGGCAAAATAGACTTAAAAAACAATGGCGGTGAGGGATTACTGTGTTCTGGCTGGAGGGGCATGGTTAAATTTTTTTTAATGAGGCTAAGTTCGCACTTGAGTTGCATAATCAGTTACTCTGACCTGTTTTTAGATTAGTAGATGTTATAAAAATTAACTGATGCAAACGGATGGTAAATTGTCAGTTTTTTTAAAAGAATAATGCAGCCGTCAAAAAAACTGATAAGAAGCATCCGTTTGCATCAGGTTTTTATCCATTTATAAAGGCTTCGGTTTTTTTGGCACCCTTTTTTCCTTGGGGCCTATAAATGAGTAGTGTACATGAGTACGAGTACATTCATAAATTCACACCATTATGACAAAGCTAAAAAAAAAATATTTTCTAACCAAACTTTATGTAGATACAGCTCCAAAATGGCAATAGAATGTCTGCTGGGGTCACTTCCTAATTCTTCCGATCGCTAGAGGTGTTTTCCTGTCAATAGAGTTTTAATTGATTTGCAAAATGCTGTCTGCAAATGGGCAGAGCAAAGACAAAGTCTTCTTTTAGGCTTTGTTGACATCTGCGCTAGGGCTCCGCTCCGACGATCCGTTGGAGCTGTCCGTTAGAACGGAGCCCTGACAGACACAAACGGAAACCATAGGTTCATGATTTCAATGGTAAAGGATCCAGTGCCAATGGTTTCCATATGTCTCCGTTGTGCAAGGGTTAAGTCGTTTTGACGGAGTCAACAGCGAAGTCGACTACGGTGGATGGAAACGGAAACCGAATGGTTTCTGTTTGTGTCTGTCAGGGCTCCATTACGACGTCGTTAGGGAGCCCTAGCGCAGATGTGAACGAAGCCTTACATTGACACCAGTGTTAAAAATTAATTGATCAGTTAGACATCCTTTTTTTTGAATGGAGAAAAAAGTCCTGTACTCTGCACTTTTATAGCCTTAAAAAAAACGGATGACTAACAAAATGGAAGCAAACGGATGCAATTAAAAATCCCATTGATTTCAATGGGATTTTTAACAAATCCGTTTGTATCAGTTATTTTAACTGAGTAACGGGTTATACAACGCAAGTGTGAACTTAGCCTGAGTTACCCCATTCTGTGTCAGGTATCTTTGAACCTATGAGTCTCTCTTCCTGTACTGGAAGAAACCCCAATCGGTGGCTGGCATGAGGTTATTTTAAAACAATGTTACCATATCTGTGGTAGCATTAAAGGGGTTGTCCAGGAAAAAAAAAAATTCTAAAAAATGTCCCCCAGCCTTGATTTGTCTTCCCTAATACCCCCTATTAAACTTCTAACCAGTTTCTGTTTGATTTCCATCGTCACTGCTGCTTTTTCTGTTTGTTTACATCCCTTGCTGTTTGTTTACATCCCTTACTGGCTGTTTCCTGTCTTGTAACCCACTATACCCATGATCCCCGGCTGCATCTGAGGAGACAGTTGCATCCTCCCCCTTCCTCCAAAGCACCTCAGCTATTTGCATACTGACACGCCCCTCTATGGTCACATGGTCCTTCCCTGCTCTAATTACAGATTACAGGCAGACGGCTCCCTCCCTGCACACGGTCTGAGGCCGGATTACACCAGCGTGTGCCTTTTGCTTGCGCAAAAAACACGTCGTTTTGTGCGCGCAAAAGGTACATAACAGCTCCGTGTGTCAGCCGCGTATGATGTGTGGCTGTGTGATTTTCGCGCAGCCGCCATCATTATGACACTGTTTATATGTTTGTAAACAGAAAAGCACGTGGTGCTTTTCTGTTTTCATTCATACTTTTTACTGCTGTTGCGCGAATCACGCGCGTACCACGGAAGTGCTTCCGTGTGCTGCGATTGATTTTCACGCACCCATTGACTTCAATGGGTGCGTGATGCGCAAAAACACAAATATCGGACATGTCGTGAGTTTTACGCAGCGGACACACGCTGCATGAAACTCACTGACAGTCTGCACGGCCCCATAGACTAATATAGGTCCGTGCGAGGCGCGTGAAAATCACACGCGTTGCACGGACGTATTACACGTTCGTCTGAATAAGCCCTAACACAGTAATAATCATCATTATCCTTTGTGTCTCCATCTATCCCTGATCTAAGTACAGGCACCCGTCTCCCTCACCCGCCCCTTCCACAGCCTGATAAATGTCATGGTATGTTCACGTTCCGGGCCATGCTTTCACTTTTAACCCGTTTTGTACCCATTTTTTTCCTTGTCCGTTTTAAAAACGGATGAATTTCATTTGTCAATTTCCTGCCACACACTGCCCCCTGTAGATAATGCCACACACTACCTTCTATAGATACTGCCACAGCCCCCTGTAGGTAATGCCACACATCCCCGCTGTAGGTAATGCCACACATCCCCGCTGTAGGTAATGCCACACATCCCCGCTGTAGGTAATGCCACACATCCCCGCTGTAGGTAATGCCACACATCCCCGCTGTAGGTAATGCCACACATCCCCGCTGTAGGTAATGCCACACATCCCCGCTGTAGGTAATGCCACACAGCCCCCCTGTAGGTAATGCCACACAGCCCCCCTGTAGGTAATGCCACACAGCCCCCCTGTAGGTAATGCCACACAGCCCCTCTGTAGGCAATGCCACACATCCCCCTTGTAGGCAGTGCCACACAGCCCCCTGTAAGTAATGCCACACAGCCCCCTGTAAGTAATGCCACACAGCCCCCTGTAAGTAATGCCACATAGCCCCCCCTGTAGGTAATGCCACATAGCCCCCCCTGTAGGTAATGCCACATAGCCCCCCCTGTAGGTAATGCCACATAGCCCCCCCTGTAGGTAATGCCACATAGCCCCCCCCTGTAGGTAATGCCACATAGCCCCCCCTGTAGGCAATGCCACCCCCCTACTTTCCTGTAGGGGACGGCTCTGGAGAAATCTCTCACTTCACTGTCCATATATGAACAGTGAAGTGAGGTACTTCTCCTGGAGCGGAATCTCCGGCCACATCGGCGGGGATTCCGCTTCAGAAGTCACTGACGTCACTGTCCATATATGGACACAGTGAAGTCAGTGACTTCTCCTGGAGCGGAATCCCCGGCCACATCGGCGGGGATTCCGCTTCAGAAGTCACTGACATCACTGTCCATATATGGACACAGTGAAGTCAGTGACTTCTCCTGGAGCGGAATCCCCGGCCACATCGGCAGGGATTCCGCTTCATTAGTCCCTGACGTCACTGTCCATATATGGACACAGTGAAGTCTGTGACTTCTCTTGGAGCGGAATCCCCGGCCACATCGTCGGGGATTCCGCTTCATTAGTCTCTGACGTCACTGTCCATATATGGACACAGTGAAGTCTGTGACTTCTCTTGGAGCGGAATCCCCGGCCAATTCGCCGGTGATTCCGCTTCAGAAGTCACTGTGTCCATATATGGACACAGTGAAGTCTGTGACTTCTCCTGGAGCGGAATCCTCAAACCCGGGCTTGGGGATTACGCTCCTACAGTGACCAAATAAACACCCTCCTCCTCCTCCTCCTCACATGCGCTTCGGACTGTGAGGAGAAGGAGAGAGCGAGCTACAGTAGACACGGCCATCACAGTGCACACCGATACCACATACTAAAACTTGCGCATGCGCAATGAAACTGCTGCTGAAGACGCAGCCATACCATTTAACAGAGCATGCGTGGTAGACACAACCACGCATGCTCTAAGCAGATGGGGAAAACACGTGGTACAGTTATGACGTACCCGTACACTGAAAACCGGAAACCGCAAACCGGAAGTTAGGCGCGAATGGACGGGTATGCACAGGAAGTGCAAATTTTACATGGACAAGCGGTCACGTGACGGAAGAGGGGATACGACGATACAGCCAGCTAATCAAACGTAAGTACATTACAAAGTTAAATGTTTTTTATTGTTTCGTTTAATTAAAAGTAATTTTTTACTTCTGGAATACCCCTTTAAGTACTACTGAGCCTGCGTATGACTGGTGACATGGTTTTGGACACGTTGTTTTATTGTTTAGTTTTAATTCTAATGATTTTACGTTGTTCTAGTAGTTAGTGTTTATGATTTTTAATGTTATTGAAGTGCAATTAAGATAATATATGTGAGTTCATGTCAAGGCATTTTTTATACTAGGGCTGCGGACATTTCAACCAAGTCTTTGTGTGTTTTTTTGTCTTCTTTTAAGGCGTAATCTTAAGTAAAGATGAATGTGTATGTATAGTCCAATATGATGTTTTTCCTTTACCTTTCATATATATCTTGCATCTATCTTATCTTTTATGACATCTAAATTTGTAAATTTCATATTGGATAAAATAAAAGTTGTTACGTCCTCCCTTGTATCCTTGAATTTTTAGCAGCTCTTTACGGCAGCCTCAATCTCTACAGTTCCTCAAGCTTTCTGCTTTCTTTGTGACTCTGAGCTTACATTAATGATTCACATTATAACTATAATAGTTACCTGTCTTCACTAGAACAATATACTTCTCTGTTATGTATTTGTACATGTGTGCTCTTTTTGACCCTCATATGCCATTATTCTTTGTCATCATCTACATCTATACTAGAGGGTCATTGTGCAAAAATAGAGCTCATACTCCTAGATATAACCTATAGATCCATCTAAGATACCTGAAAGCCATAGCTATTCAAACTATAACCTCCATTCTGCACATGAACATCTTTAGCCTTCATCTCCCTTTTGTCTCTATTCACACATGATTACATGATTTCTCTTGTACTTCATCCATTTTCTGTAATTATCTTTTCCATATCTCTGTATTATGTCAAAGCAATGCTATATGAAGTCAGTTCAGATAAACTTAGAAACGGTTCCATCCTAATTATTCATTATTGCCTAATCAAATCAATACTGGCCAGCGTTTGATGTATAATATGTATTATCAGGGCTACCACCAAAGATCTTCTTGCCACATACAGGTGAAAATATGGGTCCCAGCTGCAACTAACAGCTTGATTTTTCAGACTATAACCATTAGTTTTATGAAACAAGTTACACTGAAACAAGTTTTCCCATCATAGAAAGTGGTGGCACATCACTAAGATATGCAACCACTTTCTGATCTATGTGAGTCTGACTGCTGGGATTGCCACCGTTCCCGAGAATGAAGGGCCCACAGCACCAGTTTAGATTTGCAGGCCCTTCCCAGGATTTCACTGCACAGCGCCACTCCTGGCCACCTGCTGTGCAGGGAACTGCAGTACAGCCCATTCACCAATGTTCACTGGTTCCCTGCACAGTGGTGAAAACTGTGAAGGGGCAACAGCACTGGTTAAGCTGTTTATTCTAAGGTTCAGCTAGGGTGACAGAGGTAAACCCCCCATCTCAATCAGAATATTATGACATATGCCACAACTTTCAATTACGGAAATAGTCCACTGATGTGTCACTGCTGTCAAATACAGTGTGTTAAATAACAGTGCGGCAGAACAATGTACATCGGAGTAAAATAATCAATAAATTAAAAATAATCAAATAACCAAAAGAGCACCAGTTAGGCTTCTTTCACATCAGTGTTCGATTAGTTGGACACCTGTCCATCACACCTCTATCAGCTTCTTGGATCCCGTTCTTAAACCATGGGCATTAATATGGAGTTGGGACTGTATTATTCACCTATGATTTGGAAACTGGATAAATCACTGGAGGGTGGGTATCGGTTGACATACCCATTACAAATTTCAATCTAATATATTTTGGCCCATGATTGCGTTAACACAACCTACACTCTTCTCAAGATTTTGGAGTGTGTCTTTGGGAATTTTTTTCTTATTTAGCTAAAACAGGATTTATGAGGTCAGACACTGATGTTGAACGAGAAGGTCTGGCTTGGCTCGGCAGGGAATTTAAATTCATCAGACATATCAAACATATATTGAGAGTGATGTCAGGGGCTCCTTCTGGATCGAAAACCCCGGCCAGAGCATCAGCAACGCTCTGGCCGGGGATTCTGCTCCTGGAGAAGCCCCTGACGTCATTATCTATGTATGGACAGTGATGTCCCGGGCTCTCCCATGAGCAGAATCAGAATAATGAGTATGCTGCGGATTTGAGAATCTTCTGCATGTTCTGATTTCCATGCCGGAAATGTTCTGCAGCATGTGGATGTAATTAGTTTAAATCTCATCCACACCCCTGGTACTGTATTCCGCTGGGGTTTTTCTGTGCACAAATCCACACGGAAAATCTGCAACATTTCTGTCCTTTGTGCAGGGGGCCTAATGAAACACAGGGCAGAAGTGTTGCGGATATTCAGTGCGGATTCCACACTGAAAATCTGCAGCATTTTACAATACAATAGATATGGATGGGGTTTTAAAAACCTCATCCACATGTAGTAGAAAAAAAATCAGTACGAAATTGAAGGCATGCTGCGGATTCCCACTCAATGTTGGTTTTCTCCTCTTGATAAGCCACAGCTGACATGCAATTACTTGCCTCCTAGAAACACTGACCTCACTGGAGTTTTCAGCATGAGCAGGTTCCGGTAACTGGAAGACTGGGGACTTAGCTTACCCCTTGTTCCATTTGCCCTCTGGTACTGGCACATGGTATAAAGTCCACTGAGAACCCCTCAGCCTCTATGCAGACCAAGCAGGGACCAGGGTCTTGCAATTCACAACCAAAAAGCCATGGGACAACATGCTTCTCAAATGTTATTCAACAAACTGATTGAGGATGATGAGTAGAGATTCTTAGCACTTGTGAACGGAGAATTCAAAGGGTGAATGACACCAACATAGCAATTATTGGGGGGCCGGGATCTTAAGGCAAAGATGCTGCAGAATTATAAACAAATATTTATGCAGTAAAATTATAGGTAGTTTCTAAGAGCTACTACTACTACTACTACTACTACTACTACTACTACTACTACTACTGCTACTACTACTACTACTACTACTACTACTACTACTACTACTACTACCACTACTACTACTACTACTACTACTACTACTGCTGCTACTACTACTGCTACTACTACTACTACTACTACTACTACTACTACTACTACTACTACTAATAATAATGATAATAATAATAAATGTTAGTGCAATATTAACCCCTTAATGACGCATGCCTAATTTTGGCCTTAAGGCTCCGAGCCCATTTTTCAAATCTGACCTGTGTCACTTTATGTGCTAATAACTCTGGAATGCTTATACCTGTCCAAGAGACTGTTTTCTCGGGACACATTGTACTTTATGTTAGTGGTAAAATTTGGTCAATATATTCAGTGTTTATTCATGAAAAATAGCAAAATTTAGCGAAAATTTGGAAAATAATTGAATTTTTCTGATTTTAAATGTATCCGCTTGTAAGATGTTGAAGTAAATTTCAAAAGCCTTTTTTTATGTACCAATTCATTTCTGAAGTGGCTTTGAGTGGCTTATATATGAGAAGCCCCCATAAAACACTCCATTTTAAAAAGTAGACACCTCAAAGTATGCAAAACCGGATGTAGAAACTTTCTTAACCCTTTAGGCGTTTCACAGGAATATGAAGCAAAGTAGAGGTGAAATTTCCAAATTTCATTTTTTATGCAGAAAATCCTTATTATTCAACTTTTTTTTCTGTAAAACAGAAGGGTTTACCAGAGAAACGCTATTTAATATTTATTGCCCAGATGCTGCAGTTTTTAGAAATATCCCACATGTGGCCCTAGTGCGCTAATGGACTGAAACACCGGCCTTGGAGTTTGGTGCAATGGAGCACCTAGTGGATTTTGGGGCCTCCTTTTTATTAGAATATATTTTAGGCACCATGTTAGGTTTTAAGAGGTTTTGTGGTACCAAAACAGTGGAAACCCCCCAAATGTGACCCATTTAGAAAACTGCACCCCCTCAAGGAATTAATTTAGGGATATAGTGAGCATTTAGCTGAATTTTGTGGAATTAGGCTGTGCAGCTAAAAAATCACATATTTTACAGACAAAAGGTACAAATTTAAAATTTTTACAATGAATAAAGAAGAAAAAGCAACCCAAAATTTAAAAAACAATTTCTCCCGATTATCGCAATACCCCATATTTGGTCATAAACTGCTGGTTGGACAAACGGTAGGGCTCAGAAAGGCAGGAGCGCTATTTGGCATGTAGATTTTGCTGGATTGGTTTCTGTGCGCCATGTCACATTTGCAGAGCTTCTGAGGTACCAGTACAGGGGAAACCCTTTAAAAGTGACCCCAGTTTGGATACTAGAGCCCTTGAAGAATTCATTGTAGTTTTCATGGGGTGCGTCCGACTTTTTGATCAGTTTTTATTCTATATTTTAGGAGGTGTGATGACTAAAAAACAGTGTCTACTATAGTTTTTTATCCCTTTTTTTACAGCGTTCACCGTGCGCTATAAATGACATTCACTTTATTCTGCGGGGCGATACGATTACAACGATACCATATGTTTATCTTTTTTTATGTCTTATGGCGTTTGCACAATAAAATACTTTTATATAAAATCATTTACTTTTTGTGTTGCCTTTTTCTAAGAGCCATAACCTTTTTATTTCTACATAACTATAGTTTCGATCAGTACCATTTTTGGGTACATGCAACTTTTTGATCTCTCTTTATTTCATTTTTTTTTTTTTGTGATTCTGGTATGGTTTATTATTATTTTCTTTTACAGCGTTCACCGTTCGGGATAAATAACAAAATACTTTTGTAGTTCAGGCCATTACAGATGCAGCAATACCAATCATGTATAGTTTATGTATTTATATATTTTTTTAATAATAAAGACTAATAAGGGAGAAAGGGGGATTTTTACTTTTATTTCTTATAAACTTTTTATTTTTATACAACTTACTTTTTTTTTTGTCCCACTAGTGGACATGGAGGCAGGAGGCCCTGATCGCAATTCTAATACACTGCACTACATTTGTAGTGCAGTGTACTAGAGCTGTCAGCAAGCATAGTGGCAATCATAGGCTTTCGTAGATGGCATAGCCGGAGGCCATTGTTAGGCCTACGGTTGCCATAGCAACCAGCGGCGCCCGCGATCACATCACAGGTCATCGATGCTGTTTTAACCCCTAAGAAACTGCAATCCATATTGAATGCGGCTTCTAAGGGGTTAATCAGCGGGGACCACCGAGACAGCAGTTGTTACAGCTCCGGTATGGGCCGGGAGGGGGCCGGAATGGCCATTCCTCCCGTCAAGGTACTATTAGGTCATGGAGCGCAAACGATGCTCTGATTGGTCTTTGAAAATTCACGGACCAATCAGAGCGATCGCCAACCCAGGACTGCTTTCATTGGTCCCGGGCCGGCTAGCAGTGATGGTCCGCTGTCTGTGACAGCTATCATCACAGCTCTGTCACCGTGAACTAAGACTTGGTGACGGTTTGATGCCATAACGAATAGATTCGTCATGGAGCATTAAGTAACGCTGCCCCATGACGAATATATTCATCATTGAGCGTTAAGATGTTGATAATAATTCATAAACATTTTAATGATCCTGCATGCTCAACAATGAAGCCCTGACATTGATGTACCAATGCGCATGTCATTACATCAAGTCAGCGTTGAAGTGTGATTGTTGGTACATCAGTGCTCGTCCATGAATGTTGGCGCTTCAACATAACCATTGTACAAACTAGGGAGCAGAGAGATCCCGTGGACCAGGGGACAAAATCGTCAACATGCCCTGAATTCCACACCAATGTTTTTTTCTGCTGCATGTGAATGGAGTTTTGAAAACCCCCATTGACATGTATTGTTCTGTCATTTGTTGTGGATTTTTGGTGAGGAGTCCACTCTGAAAATCCACCACAAGTGCGCCTCATCTGAACATGGCCTAACAGTTGCTACTACTAACTACAATATATTAACTATATAACTAATCAAATTCTTATAATATTGTATAATGCATATTTCTATTGATTTGAATACATGAAATATATAGATGATACTCTTAGAATAATATAGTTAGTTACATTCTATAATAATGTAATGTGCTAATAATTAACATAAGGAAGTAGAGTATATCGTATTCTTTGCTCCCAGCTACTGCACAATCACTTTTTGGTTACACAGTGACTATTTTGAGCAACATCACAGTGCAAAAAGTCACACAACTAAAATTGTGTGATTTTTACATGTGAATCAGTTTAAAATCATATACAACTCAATAAAATGTAAGTTGTATGAAGTTTCTTTTTCCCTGAGGGAAAAATACATATGTGACTTGCCATAGCAATTTTCTGCTTGTCTGGAGTATCTTCTATTTTTACTGTGACAGTTGCATTAAATAGGTTATCCCATCAGATCCTCATGTTCTATCCTTATGTTTCTTAAGGTTATATAGACGTCATACGGGGGATACCCCACTCGGGACCCTCCTCTATTAGCCAGTGCAGAGACCCATTCATTTGAATAGTCACCACATAATACAACATTTCTTCTGCAGCTTCCTCCTATGATAACCATCACCATCAGATGGACGCTTGGTGATCAGACGGACATGGCCTCATCGAATCTAATGTCCTATTCTTATTAATATACTGAATATTGTGAAATTATATGCATTTACTTGTACCTACTCTCCTCATCTTTATAACAGATCTGAGCATTTTCCCACACCAGTTCATAAAGGGCCACAGTGAATGTGACATCATGGAGTGAGGCGATAATAGCCTCCTGCACTTAAGTTTATGACATCATACATGTGAAATAATGTCATAGTTCACACTGCTGTGACGATGGGCCTCTAACATCTATTGCTGTTAAGTCTGTTAAGAAGGGTTTGCTGTCTCCCTGGTGCCAGGGTTCGGCATGTGGTGGAACGGGTGGATAGATTACTGGGAGGGGCTGGTGATGATCCAGCTGTCGTGGTCCATGTGAGAACCAACGACAGAATAAATGGTAGGTGGAGGAGCCTTAAGAATAATTTTAAAGAACTAGGCCACAAGCTCTAAGGGAAGGACCTCCAAGGTAGTATTCTCAGGAATACTGCCTGTGCCATGCGCATCACAGGAAAGACAGCGGGAGCTCAGGGAGTTAAATGCATGGCTGAAGTCTTGGTGTAGAGGAGAAGGCTTTGGGTTCCTAGAGCACTGGGCTGACTTTTCATTGGGGTACAAACTGTATTTTGCAGATGATTTGCACCTGAACAGAAGGGGGTCCGCTGTGCTGGGGAAGAGAATTCTAGCTGGGGTGGCGGAGTATTTAAACTAGGGCTGAGGAGGGAGGTCAATGTAGAAAACAAGGGATAGTCAGGTTAGAGAGGTGTCAGACTATATTTGTGGGGAGAAATAGACTGTGCGGAGATATTAGGCAACAGGATATGGAGATCCTTTTGTTACAAAACAACATTGAAGATAAAAATGCCCAAATAATGTCAAATAATCACATTTCTGGTACTGAATGTGAAAAATTTAAAGGAGGAACATATAGATATATTTGGTGTTGCTGAAACATGGCCAGACTCTTCTCACGACTGGGCTGTAAATCTTCAGGGTTTTACACTGTTTCAGAAAGACAGGACAAATAGGAAAGGCGGTGGTACATGTCTGTATGTGAGAAGTGATATGAAGGTGAGTGTGAAAGAGACAATAGTGGGTCAAGATTGTGAGGAGATTGAAACCTTGTGGGTGGAATTACACTTTTGGAATTACACTTTTGGTGTAATCTATAGAGCCCCCAATATAACTGAGGAGATAGAAGGTCAAATATATAAACAAATGGAGCGGGCTGCACAGGGGGGTACTGTAGTGATAATGGGAGATTTTAATTACCGGGGTATTAATTGGGTTCATGGTTCGGCTTCAACTGCAAAGGAGAGAAATTTCCTCAACCTATTGCAGGAAAATTTTATGGGCCAGTTTGTGGAAGACCCGACTAGAGGTGAAGCTCTGTTGGATCTGGTCATTTCTAATAATGCAGAGCTTGTTGGGAATGTCAATGTTCGTGAAAACCTCGGTAACAGTGATCACAATGTAGTTATATTTTACCTATACTGTAAAAAACAAACACAGGCTGGGAGGGCAAAAACACTTAATTTTAAGAAGGCCAATTACCCCAGGATGAGGGCTGCAATTCAGGACATAGACTAGGAACAACTAATGTCAAATAATGGTACAAATGATAAATAGAAGATTTTTAAATCTACTTTGGGTAATTATAGTGCAAACTTTATTCCTATAGGTAACAAGTATAAATAACTAAAATGAAACCCCACATGTCTTACACCCTCTGTAAAAAGGGCAATATATGACAAAAAAAAGGGCATTTGATAAATACAAATCTGAGGGTACAGCTGTAGCCTTTGTAAATTTTAAAGAGCTTAATAAAATCAGCAAAAATACAAAATGAAAGGCAGGTGGCCAATGATAGTAAAACAAATCCCAAAAAATTCTTCAAGTATGTAAATTCAAAAAATCTAAGGTCTGAACATATAGGACCCCTAAATAGTGGTAATGGGGAGTTGGTCACAGGGGATCAATAGAAGGCAGAGTTACTAAATGGGTTCTTTAGCTCTGTATATACAACAGAAGAAAGAGCAGCTGATGTAGCCGGTGCCAGTGCTGTTAATATATCAGTTAATATACTGAATTGTCTGAATGTAGATATGGTCCAAGCTAAGTTAAATAAAATAAATGTACACAAGGCCCCGGGACCAGATGGGTTACACCCTAGAGTTCTTAAAGAGCTTAGTTCAGTTATTTCTGTCCCCCTCTTGATAGTATTTAAAGATTCTCTAGTGACTGGTATAGTGCCAAGGGACTGGCGCAGGGCAAATGTGGTGCCTATTTTCAAAAAGGGCTCTGGGTCTTCCCCGGGTAATTATAGACCAGTAGCTTAACATCCATCGTGGGGAAAATGTTTGAGGGGCTATTGAGGGACTATATACAGGATTATGTGACAAAAAATTGTATTATAAGTGACAACCAGCACGGTTTTACTAAGGACAGAATTTGTCAAACCAACCTGATTTGTTTTTATGAAGAGGTGAGCTGAAGCCTAGACAGAGGGGCCGCTGTGGATATAGTGTTTTTGGACTTTGCAAAGGCATTTGACACTGTCCCTCATAGACGTCTAATGGGTAAATTAAGGACTATAGGTTTAGAAAGTATAGTTTGTAATTGAGAATTGGCTCAAGGACCGTATCCAGAGAGTTGTGGTCAATGATTCCTACTCTGAATGGTCCCCGGTTATAAGTGGTGTACCCCAGGGTTCAGTGCTGGGACCACTATTATTCAACTTATTTATTAATGATATAGAGGATGGGATTAATAGCACTATTTCTATTTTTGCAGATGACACCAAGCTATGTAGTATTGTTCTGTCTATGGAAGATGTTCGTAAATTGCAAGCTGATTTGAACACACTAAGTGTTTGGGCGTCCACTTGGCAAATTAAGTTTAATGTATTTACGCGTTGTATTTCTTTCCAACTTTTACTCAGTAAACCCTTTCTTATGTTTTGCAATTTCAGGTCTGATTCGGACCTCTATGGGTTACTTTCCCACATGCATTGCTGATTGACATGGGCGTTATTTCCTAACTATACTGCCCTAAACGAAATCCTGGAGTATATATTGGAGAGGCCCGCATTGCATATGAACATCTGCCATGAATAAGAACACAGACAGTGTTCAAAACGCGTAGGCTTTTTGACATATGCCATTCTGACACCACCTCGATACTGCATTCCTTTTTACTATTTAATTTTCTATGTTAATAAAAGTGGGAACATTGATTCCTTTTTATCATCAAACTACGCTGGATCATACCTTTTTTTCCTTCATGTCTTCTGCCGTGGGCCGTCGCGGAGATCCGAGCGAGGTTTGAGTGCAGGACGCAGAACTGGTGAGCTGGAGGTTTCCTCCCTTCTTTTCCCGTAATTGGACAATTATCTAAAAATCTATTTAATGATATGCATGGGCTATTCCCTCGTTAATCCATTATCTATTAAGCAGGTAAAAGGCCTGAAGTTGACTCCAGGTGTGGCATTTGCATTTGGAAGTTGTTGCTGTGAACCCACAACATGAGGTCAAAGGAGCTCTCAATTCAAGTGAAACAGACCATCGTTTGGCTGAAAAAAAAATGAAGAAATCCATCAGAGAGATAGCAAAAATTTTAAGAGTGGCAAAATCAACAGTTTAGTACATTCTTGAAAAAAAAGAGCACACTGGTGATCTCGTGTACTCCAAAAGGCCTAGACGTCCACGAAACACAACAGTGGTGGATGATCGCAGAATCCTTTCCATGGTGTAAAAAAATCCCTTCACAAAATCTACCAAAGTGAAGAACACTGGAAGTAGGTGCATCAGTATCTAAGTCTACCAAAAGGAGAAGACTTCATGAGAGCAAATACAGAGGGTTCACCACAAGGTACAAGCCATTAATCAGCCTCAAATATAGAAAGGCCAGATTAGACTTTGCCAAACAACATCTAAAGAAGCCAGCCCAGTTCTGGAACAGCATTCTTTGGACAGATGAAATGAAGATCAACCTGTACCAGAATAATGGGAGTAAGAAAGTATGGAGAAGGCTTGGAACGGCTCATGATCCAAAGCACACCACATCCTCTGTAAAACATGGTGGAGGCAGTGTGATGGCATGGGCATTCATGGCTGCCAAAGGCACTGGGTCACTAGTGTTTATTGATGATGTGACTGAAGACAGAAGCAGCCGGATGAATTCTGAAGTGTTAAGGGAAATACTTTCTGCTCAGATTCAACCAAATGCAGCAAGGTTGAGTGGATGTCGCTTCACAGTACAGATGGACAATGACTCAACACACACTGCGAAAGCAACCCTAGAGTCTTTTAAGGCAAAGAAGTGTAATATTCTACAATGGCCAAGTCAATCACCAGATCTCAACCCAATCGAGCTGCATTTCACTTGCTTAAGACAAAACTTAAGGCAGAAAGCCCCACAAACAAGCAACAACTGAAGACAGCTGCAGTAAAGGCCTGGCAAAGCATCACAAAGGAGGAAACACAGCGTTTGGTGATGTCCATGGGTTCCAGACTTCAGGCAGTCATTGCCTGCAAAGGATTCTCCACATAGTATAAAGTCCTCATAGTGCATCTCACACAATATAATGCCCCCTTGGTGCCTCCCACACAGTATAATGCCCCCATAGGGCCCCACACACAGGATAATGCTGCATAGCTTCCACAACACTGTATAATGCCCCTTAAGTTGCCACTATATAGCATAATGCTCCCATAGCTTCCCTCATACAGTATAATGCCCCTATAGTTGCCCCCATACAGTATAATGCCCCCATAGCTGCCGTCATACAGTAGAATGCCCCCATAACTGCCCCCATACAGTATAATGCCTACCATAGCTGCCCCCACACACTATAATGCCCATGGTGCCCCCCCCCCATACCTAGTATAAAGCCACTATAGTACCTAATAAAAAAAATGATAAAATACTCACTTATACCTGTTATTGCAACAAGTGGAGGCGATCTCTCCACTCCTCCAAACTGTGTTATGAGTGGCTTGGCGCAGACAGGAGCAATGACGTCACTACATCACGCCCGTCTGCGCCGAGCCGATCCCAGCCGGCATTACATAGTAAATGCTGTCCATATACACCATAGTAGAATATAATAACATTGTAAAAAAAATGTCAGCATTTCCATATGTCAACTTTTATTGTCAGTGCGTCATACACCACTAATAGGCAACATTTCAGCTTATCAAGAAGCTTGAAAGAGGCTTCTTGATAAGCCAAATCGTTGCCTATTAGTGGTGTATGGTGCACTGAAAATAATGCATGGAAATGCTGACATCTTTTTTACAATTTTTTTTTTTATTGTATCTGGGTTTCTAACGTCAACCCTTACAACTATAGACTAAGAACACAAAGACATATTGTATTATACTAGATAGAAATAAAAAAAAAGTCCAAATAATTACAACTGATGTCTCACTTATTCGGTAGAAAATTGCTTTCTTGCTGATAAAGTTTATTACTTTATAATTATGTTACTTTAATACAATACATTACAGCAAGTTGTAGGCAGCTCAAATTCTTATTCTCAAGTCAGGGTGGTAGAGTCAACCTCAGACCCTGCACAACAGCTGAGATTCTACGTGGAATCTTGTGCATCTGTTACAGCAGAGGTCACATCCAATATAATAGTAAATTCCTGATTATGTCTGGTTCACCGCTTGTAAAGCTGATCTCCTCAAGGACCGGTAGCTTTATTTCTATTACATTATGTCTCATGCTGTTGTGTCTGCCAATTTGTGTGTCATTACATCGTGGATGGAAATTGTTTTTATAGCACCTTATGTTCTTTCAGGCATATACCAAATGGTCTCCGGCTTTATTCCACATGGTCCAAGCCACATGCACTATATGTGTAACACAAACAAAGCTGTTATGTTCAATTTACGCCCATTTTCTTTTATTATATTCTGAAACTCATAATAGTCCATTTAAAATCTGTATTAACTTTCAGCTACTTTGTGGTTGAAATGTAGCATTTGCAGTGCAGGTCTTGCCTTCAGTGAACCCTTGCTTGTATATTGGAGAACTGCATGTATAGCCATCCCCAAATATACTTAAAATAATTGCTCCATTAGGAGCTAGACCAGACATGGGCAAACTACGGCCCGCGGGCCACATACGGCCCGTTAGGCTTTTTAATCCGGCCCGCCGAACTTGTCCAAGATATATCCGTCCTCAGCAGCTGCTAGTTCGCGCAGGAGGACGGATATATCCGTCCTGTGATGGCGCGGGTACTGACAGTTTACCCACGCGATCAGCGGCAGTAGCACGGCTGTTACACACAGCCTGGCTCCTGCTGCAACTGCCGGAATCGAAGCACGCGCCGATTCCGGCAGTTTAACCCATTAAATGCCGCTGTCAACAGTGACAGCGGCATTTAATGTGTTTGACAGAGGGGGGAACTCCCTCTGTCTCCCGATCGGCGCCCCCGCAAACAAATCGCGGGTCGCCGTCGGGTTTCCATGACAGCCGGGGGTCTAACAAAGACCCCCAGGTCTGTCTTCAGCATCTGCCTGTTAGGCGATGCCAGAGGCATGACCTAACAGGTTGCCTGTCAGTTTTACACTGACAGGCAATAATGCTTTGGTATACTAAGTATACCAAAGCATTATATATGCGATCGGCACATCGCATAGTGAAGTCCCCTGGTGGGACTAAAAAAAAAAAAGTAAAACCGTTAAATAAAGTTTGTGAAAAAAAAAATAAAAAAAATTACAGTCAAAGTCAAATAAAACTACTTTTTTGCCCCAAAAAGTGGTTTTATTTAATAAAACGGTCAAAACAAATCACACATACACATATATGGTATCCCCGCGATCGTAACAACTTGACCAATAAAATGAACACATTAATTAAACCGCCGGATGAACGGCGTCCAAAGAAAATGCAAAAAACAACGGCAAAATTCTCTCTTTTCTCCCATTCCCCCCATAAAAAATAAAATAAAAGTTCATCTATAAGTCCTATGTACCCCAAAATAGTACTAATGAAAACTACACATTGTCCCGCAAAAATCAATCCCACGTACGGCCACATCGACGGAAAAATAAAAAAATTACGCCTCTTGGAACGCGGCGATGCAAAAACAAGTAATGTTTTTCTAAAAGGGTTTTTATTGTGCAAACGTAGAAAAAACATATAAAACCTTTACATATTTGGTATCCCCGTAATCGTGCCGACCCATAGAATAAAGTTAACATGTTATTTACGCTGCATAGTAAACGGCGTAAATTTATAACGTGAAAATTAATGCTGGAATAGCTGCTTATTTTCAATTCTCTCCTAAAATAAAGTTAATAAAAGTTAATCAATATGTTATAAGCATCTAAAAATGGTACAATTACAAAATACAACTCGTCCCGGAAAAAACAAGCCCTTATACGGCGATGTCGACGGAATAAAAAAAGAGTTACGACTCTTGGAATGCGACCGTGGAAAAACAAAAAATAATCCTTGGTCATTAACGTGCAAAATGGCCCGGTCATTAAGGGGTTAATGTGGCGCGTATTTCTCTTTATTTCACTTTAATTTTCACTTCGTTTCACGTCACCATTAAGCCCTTCGGTTTTCAAAGAGTACAATATCAGCCGTCACTTTGCCACGAAGCATGCAAACTATGCTAGCAAGCAGTCAACACAAGAACGGGCGGCTACTGCTCAGAGGTTGGCAGCTAATTTACAGAGTCAACAGAACTTTTTTCTTGATAAATCACAGTGCGTATGTTATTTTAATCTATTTACATTTCCTTCTCCCAGTATCTGCGAAATAGTATGTAAATGCCATATCTTGCATATTCCTTGAGACAAATTTATTAACTGATAAGGGCTATTTTTCACATTTGAAAGACAGTTAATAAATTGGGTTGTAGTGTTCTTACTGTGCTATGAGGTTTGCACACACTACATTTAATGCTTTAGTATATCCGGCCCAAACACTCCCTCCAAATGCTCCTGGCCCGGCCCCTCTGTCAAATTTTAGAACCCATTGTGGCCCGCGAGTCAAAAAGTTTGCCCACCCCTGAGCTAGACTGATCCGAAGCTGAATTCCCTGTAGTTTATCCATAGGCAGAATGCAAACGCGAAACAGGTTTCACATACTCTTAATAACCAAAGTATATGACAGAATTGTGGTATAGAGTTAGGTTCAGAATTATTGGGACAGTGACACAATCTTAATGATTTGGGCTCTGCTGCCACCA
Source organism: Rhinoderma darwinii (assembly GCF_050947455.1). Taxonomy (NCBI): domain Eukaryota; kingdom Metazoa; phylum Chordata; class Amphibia; order Anura; family Rhinodermatidae; genus Rhinoderma; species Rhinoderma darwinii. The sequence goes on along the minus strand of NC_134699.1, from coordinate 38,603,212 downwards.
CATTGGATTTATAATGAAACAACTGAGATGTAATTGAAGTATAAACTTTCATGTTTAATTCAAGGGGTTGAACAAAAATATCGTGTGAAACGTTTAGGAATTGCAACCATTTTTCTACACAGTCTCCTCATTTCAGAGGCTCAAAAGTAATTGGACAAATTAACATTACCGTACATAAAATGTTTTTCTTAAATACTTTGTAGAGAATCCTTTGCAGGTAATGACTGCCTGAGGTCTGGAACCCATGGACATCACCACACGCTGGGTTTCCTCCTTTGTGATTCTTTGCCCGGCCTTTACTGCGGCGTCTTCAGTTGTTGATTGTTTGTGGGGCTTTCTGCCTTAAGTTTTGTCTTAAGCAAGTGAAATGCAGCTCGATCGGGTTGAGATCTGGTGATTGACTCGGCCATTGCAGAATATTCCACTTCTTTGCCTTAAAAAACTCCTGGGTTGCTTTCGCAGTATGTTTTGGGTCATTGTCCATCTGTACTGTGAAGCGACGTCCAATCAACCTTGCTGCATTTGGTTGAATCTGAGCAGAAAGTAAATCCCATAACACTTCAGAATTCATCCGGCTGCTTCTGTCTTCAGTCACATCATCAATAAACACTGGTGACCCAGTGCCTTTGGCAGCCATGCATGCCCATGCCATTACACTGCCTCCACCATGTTTTACAGAGGATGTGGTGTGCTTTGTATCATGAGCCGTTCCAAGTCTTCTCCATACTTTCTTCCTCCCATCATTCTGGTACAGGTTGATCTTAGTTTCATGCTGTTCGAGAACTGGGCGGCTTCTTTACATGTTGTTTGGCAAAGTCTAATCTGGCCTTTCTATTTTTGAGGCTGATTAATGGTTTTCACCTTGTGGTGAACCCTCTGTATTTGCTCTCATGAAGTCCTCTCTTTATGGTAGACTTAGATACTGATACACCTACTTCCAGGAGAGTGTTCTTCACTTGTATAGATGTTGTGAAGGGGTTTTTCTTCACCATGGAAAGGATTCTGCGATCATCCACCACTGTTGTCTTCCGTGGACGTCCAGGCCTTTTGGAGTTCACGAGATCACCAGTGCGCTCTGTTTTTTTTTTTTTGAAGAATGTACCAAACTGTGGATTTGGCCTCTCCTAACATTTGTGCCATCTCTCTGATTTCTTCATTTTTTTTCAGCCTAACAATGGTCTGTTTCACTTGCATTGAGAGCTCCTTTGACCTCATGGTTGTAGGTTCACAGCAACAGCTTCCAAATGCAAATGCCACACCTGGAATTAACTCCAGACCTTTTAAGGATTTGCAAAAACAATTTTCCCTGGATGAATGGTTGACCGCTATAAGATATACTTGTCAAAATACTAAATGTGTAGGTCATCTTGTAATGGTTAAAAAAATTAAACTCTGCATATATCTTCATCCAAAGAAATTGGCTCAGTTTAATCCAAGCAACAATGGGCTATGCTGGAGATGTTGTGGGCTAGTGGATAATATGATGCATACCTGGTGGGGGTGTGAAAAATTTAGGATATTTTGGTCCAAATTCTCTACTGTAACGAAATTATCAGAGAGAGTAAAGGAATTCTTACAATAGAATTGGCCCATTTAAATATAAGCGTGAACTTAATCGCTAAAGAAAATAGATGGATCTGTTGCAGAATTTTAGATGCAGCACGTAATATAATTGCATCTAATTGGAAAACTGATAAAATTCGATTGCTGAAGTAATAAATAAAGTAAATGTATATTTTTAATATGAAAAATTTCTAGGTTTAGATTAGGAGGCAGGAAAGTACTTATTCCAGGAAAGATGGACACCTTGGATAAGGAAGCAATATTGCCCAAACTTAGGAGCTCCTACCCTATTAGGTAGCTGGTTCTTTTGGTTTTTTTTGGTGTGTTTTTTGTTGTTTTTCCTTTCTATTTTTCATCCTTTTTTCTTTATTACGCTTTATGGATGTATAGAGTTTTGTTTATCAACTGAACTGTATTCCATAAGAAAACTTCTAATAAAGATAATTGAATCACAAAAAAAAACACAAAAAAACTCCAGACCTTTTACCTGCTTAATTGATGATGGATTAACGAGGGAATAGCCCATGCAGCCCATTAAATAGCTTTTCAGATAATTATCCAATTACCTTTGGTCCCTTGAAAAAGAGGCAACTACATATTAAAGAGCTGTAATTCCTAAACCCCTCCTCAAATTAGGATTTGAAACCCTCAAATTAAAGCTGAGAGTCTGCACTTTAAGCCCATGTTGATTATATAACTGTATATTCAATATGTTTTGGTAAACCGCTAAAATGCCAAAACTTGTCACCGTCCAAATAATTTTGGACCTAACTGTATGTATTGACCTAATATACAAGTATATATCAACCTTTGCCTCTCCATTTCGAATGCACTTGGGGCTTTTACGGTTTAAAGGGAACCTTTCACATTGAACATGCCATCCTATCTGTAGGCAGCATGTTATAGAGCAGGAGGAGCTGAGCAAATTGATGTGCAGTTTTGCGAGAGAATAAAAAGTATAATATAGTAGGACCGCTCACAGGACGCATAAGATTCATCAACCTACTCAGCTCTTCCTACTCTATAACAAACTGCCCGCAGATAGGATGACATGTTTAACGTGACAGGTTCACTTTAACTGTACAATGTAGATAGGATAAGTTGTAGTATGAGAAATAGCACCACTCTTGTCCCTAGGCTATGTCTGGTATTACAGATCAGCCCCATTCACTTAAATGGGAATGAACTACAATGCCTCATGGAACTTGGATATCCAGCAGAATTAACAGCACCAATGTGGGGTGTACCATACGTTCCTAGGTGTGCAACAAACCTAAATCTCTGTTCACACTAGTATCATGACTTCAAAGTAGGAACCCCTTGACTTTAATGGGGTCTGTCTGGTTTCCAGTATTTTTGACAGCACGAATAGCACTGCACAACAGAACCTAACAAAGGTCCTAGAAAATAGTAGCACAGAGGAACAAACCAGCACTAAGAGTGGAACAAAGCCTGATTTGGAAACGGTGCACTACTCCTCCATGTATGACTTTGGAAGAGAGCCAACATTTAAATGCTAAGTAGTCTTACAGGCAGTGTACACACTATGTCACCATCTCCCATGTCATGTTCTTACTATACATTGATGAATACTGCCAAAGCTAGCCACAGCTTTTACCGTTACATATGTTACAAAAATTGTCACACCATATTATATAAGTATCACTCTTAAAGGGGTTAAACATGATTAGAAAGACATGGCTGCTTTCTTCAAAAAAACAGCGTTACACCTGTCCAAGAGTTGTTACCTGTGTTGCAACTAAGCCCCATTGAAGGGAATATGAATCAGCTGCAATACCACACACAACCTGTGGACAGGTGTGGCGCTGTTTGGGGGAAAGCTGCCAAGTTTTTCTAATCCTGTACGACCCCTTTAATGCTACTGAAAGATGGAACCATTTGTTTAGATATAGATGTGTTCTGCAGGGAGGTTTAGCACTCACAGGTCAAGAAACACTAGCCTAATCTTTCTAGTCTTGCTGAATCTGAGTCATTAGTCTGTTCGCTGGCAATTTACAATAAAGAGACTGTAGCCACTAATCTTTTCTATATTGTTGTTTTGTGATGTTTAAAAGCTGAAATGACTGGTGACTCTACTCAGTTTTTCCAATACCTGCCATTTGTTACCTTGGTGACCATTACTTTATAATTTTCCCACATTTCTTCGAGTTTGCTATCTGGCAAGGGCAGCAAATAGAGTTATCTGAGAGGTTGATTTCATTTTTGCTTTAAGTTTTGGTGCAATTCGATTGAACATATGTAAGTTATGTCAGCGTTGTCCAGGGGGCAATAAAACCCTAGTGGTCATGCAATTTTCTGAATGGAATTAAATAATGGATGGCGGTGATGATAAAGATGAATATGATGAAGATAGATTTCCAGATCTAACATTAAGCCATGTGTAAGAGTCAGGACAAAAAAGAATGAAAGTAATAAAAGGAACTAGAATAATGCGGATAACTACTGCTTTCTTTGAGATGACAAATCTTAAAGAGGTTGTATGAGATAAGAAACCATGTTCTATTATTTTTTTTCCAGAAACAGCGCCTCCTGTCCATAGGTTGTGTCTGGTATTGCAGCTGGAATAGAACGCACAGCCCTCGGGTAAGATGGGTGCTGTTTCTAGAGGAAATTGACTTTCTTTTCTCAGTCAACCACTTTAAATATCTCTCTAATTGGATTCCTGTCAGTTATCTGAATAAACAGTCTTACAGTTGACAGATCCTTCTGTGTGATCAAGCTTAATTCTAGCGGATGGTGCACAACTCAAGATTTCCAACCTACTGATTAAATTGACTCCATTTTTAGACTGATTTAGAAAAATAATGAAGGCATATGTGCAAATTTATAGACAACAATGATGTGTTTGTAGTTGGTTTTTCTGTTCTGGCGCTGGAAGGGCAGGTGTAATATATTCCATTGACATCTTAAGATATAGATGAACAGGAGTTTGTTTGGCCACATGGGCCCTGTCGTTGCCAATTCCTATCAGCTGTTACTTGTAGCAGAGAAATCTATTGGTTATCAAGGCATAGGGAGCTTGCTGAGGGCACCGCTACTTATATTTTGCCATCCCTCTTATGTTCATAACCTCAGCCCACTAGAGGATCCTGTAGTTCTCTGGTGTGCCATTTCAATCCTTGGTGCTGCCAGATAAGCTGTGGTTAGCTTTACATAAGCCTATTACTTAAATTGGATACACATGAGTTGTTGGCCAAACTGCTACCTCTCCTTTATAAACATGTATGCTCAGATTGACTTAGCGTGCATGTTTATTTCTAAAGGGGCATACATAGATGTGGCATCATAGCTAAGATCAAAATGCCACAACGCCCCATTATGGTCATTTTTACCTCTCAGGACAGAAGGGTCTGGTGTTGGTTTCTCTCTCCATGCCCTTTCCATGACTCTGGACACGTCTAATTTTCCCACCCTATTGTTAGCAAGCAATGCAGTTCCTCTTGAGAGGGGATTCCCGCTCATGTATTCACCACCCAATAGCAAAGGAGGCCAAACAGGTCTGGAGCCACTCTGTCCAAGGGCCCCAAAGCAACTGCATAGTCTTCCACTACGTTATCGAAGTCCAAGTTGTAAAAAGCTACTCAACAACATACAGTACATCCTCATTAGCCTTAATGGGCGCATTACTGCTTCATCATACATCTGGTCAATGGACCGTTGTTTTTCTTTGCCCAACCGGTTTCTGAAATTTTGAAATCATGTTCAGATCCTTTCACCAAAAATGATCTGCATGGTTTAACATAAGTCGGGATTATGATTAAAAAGAGCAGTAAGAAAGAGGAAAATATATTCAATGCACGTGGGAAGCTTCCATAATTCTTATATTTCCATCTACGAATGTATATTTCTTCTCTCTTCTTAGTTCATGTGAGTGAATTTAGATACCATCTGTTCTCTTTCGCTGTATAATTCATCAGTGGGCACTATACAATTAGCTCTTATAAACTGGCTATTGGTAGACTTTTTACAACACCTGGAGGCTGGTGCTAATAGAGCTTTAATGTTTCTTACCCAATAAAAATGGCCTCTACCAGTGTCTAGGATGAGCTGCGGTGTGCACTGGAGGAGATGTTACGCATTGATAGGGACATGGTGTTGTCTTAATTACAAGCTGGGTACAATTATTTGGACGCCCTACATGTGTCTGGATCAGATCAGTGTGGGGTGGACAGCTGTGCAGTTGAATTACATCTATTATTAATGCATGAATACAGTTGACTACATTTTAATGCACATTTCACAGATATGTTGCTCCTGTGTGCTGTATCCATCGTTTTGCAGTCATTGATACAACTTAGTACTGTACTAAGAGCAGTCACCAAAAATATATATTACTTAAATAGCGTGATCCAACATCGAATAATCACTGGTTAATAAAAATCTTTGCACTGATGGGATTATATACTTTTGTTATCCATAAAAGTCTTTATTAAAAAAACAAGAAAATCACACAATATACACAAATAAAAAAATTTTGTGAAGCCCCCCCCCCCCCTGTAACGCTTGTGGCCACATGTGGAAAACGTTATGTGATATATAGGTTTTAACTCATTAAAGTCCAAGTGACCACTGTATTCTGTTAGTGTATGTGTGTATGGAGGGAACCGAGGGCACAATATTGGGGATGAGTGGCAGGGAGGGGAGCAGCACAGAATTAGTCTAGACCATCAATGTTTCATCTTCTATCATCAGAAAGAATATCTACCTAGGCACAGCGGCTCAGAGACACGCAGGTTCCGCTGACACTAAAACCCGTCAGCCCCGTGGACCTGACGGATACAGGTATCAGCACTAGATACAGCTGCTCTGTATACAGAATACAAAGCAGCTGAATCTCAAAAAGTAAAATTAGTTTTTAATAAAAAAAATGTTGAAAGTTGCCTTAATCACACTGATAGACATTTTTTTTATATATATATATATATATATATATATATATATATATATATATATATATATATATATAACACAACGATATCAAATGTGTACTCTTATGGGGGTTATCACTCAGCTTTCCCAAAATCTACATAGTTAAGTAATGATATGGAAGCTGAAGATTTAGGCAAATTTGCTATTGAGGCATCTGGAGAGGCCGGGTAGGAGCTGGCCTGTGATCTAAATAATCAGGCATCTTTTTTTAATCCAGGGGAGGGGTAATTTAAAGTTTCTTAATCCTCTCATTATTGTTTCACATTTTTCTTTAAAACAAATGTAAAATTTCTGCTTACATTACTTGTGAGTTTGATATTCGTTTGATTAATTGCTATATTATATTCTATGACATCTGCAAGGCAATGAGATTAAGCCATCTGCAGAGCTGACTGTCGTCCATCCTTAGCTTCCTTTTGCCCTAATAGAATTATAACAAATTGAGTCTTACATTGAACAGACAAGAGTGTAGTAACATCAGCTTGGCTTTAGGCTTCCAGAACTGATCGCTTGCACTGACATATGGCACTTATATAGAAATAGAGCAATGAGTTTTTAATATAAACCTAGAAAGGTGGGCTAGTGTTTGCTTATTGTCGTCTGCACATTACCCTTCTGGGCAGGGATAGGCTTGTGTGTATATATATATATATATATATATATATATGTATATATATATATATATATATATTTATTTTTTAATTTGCAATCACATGTAAAAAGCAGTAGAAAGAAAGGGCATATGTGCCATAAAAGTCCCTGCTGCCACTTCTATGGGGTTCCTGAAGAACGGGCACGAGGTCCACATTTTCTTTCTCCTGCGATATGACCCTGCACCAGGTTCCCAGATTTACCAAATATACTGTATCCAAATATCATAGAAAACGTCATAAATTAGTTGAAACTTGACTTTCTTTTTTTAATAAACTGAATAGTTACCACCATTTACTGCATTAAAGTGAAGCTTTCTTCCAGGGAACCCCTGAATGTATTCCAGGGGACCCCTCACTGGGTTCTAGGGAGCCCCATGGTTTCACAGAACCATGGTTGGGAAACACTGTCTGACCTGGAAAGTATTTCTAAATTCTTTATAGTAAAAAGTAATATCAATAATAGGAGGTCGGAATGGGAACTTAGAAAGATATCTTAGAAACATTGGTGCATCACCATATATATATCATACAGACCAGTTCCTATCAAATATTCCTTATTATACTGATAAATAAAATAGTATTATTACTGGGGAACAAATCATAAAACATTTATATAAAACCAGATTTTCATTGTTGTTAACAAGTCGGGTATAAATGCTGCTCAGGCAGATTCTATTTATATTCCCATGTTTTAAAGATGAGTTAATATAAAAAAGCCTAACCTGACTTATCTACCGTGCTTTATTTACTGGATCCATCAGTGGATCTAATGGTCCCACAACACGCTACACTCTGCGCTTCTTTCACTCAAGTCTCCCTTTTGGAATGAACTTTTGCCTTATCTGAAGGTTAGCTTTTCGATGAGGTGGAATCAACAACCACCTGACTTTTACAGTAGCGTACGTATATCATGGTGAGATGAAGGATTGTCACACATCCAACAAAAAATGTGACTGTAATTGTAAATTTGAACTACCCCCCCCCCCCCAAATTAAATAAAACATTAAGTTTACCTTTTCTTTTTCAATAATTTTATTAGCTAATGAAAACTTCTGTAAATCAACACTTCAGTTCTACTCGCAGGCTGGTGTTATCGGTAATACGTATGAGCAGGAGTTTCAAGCACTCATTTTTCTGATATGTATAGGTAGAAATAAAAAAAAATGGAAGTATTAGAAATACAATCAAGCCATATTAGACATGGATGTAATTGAGTAAAGGCTTCACCTCGACTACAAAGAGCATGGGGTACCATATAATCCGAGACTGCCTTCGAGGTGTGTGGCCTGTGTAGTCACACAGGGGGCATAACCTGTCATTACTAAAGGGTCACACTGGCCTTCATGGCCTGTGCATTTGGAGCTTACACCACCAATCTCAGACTTGGTGCCGAAACTTTGGAAAGGCAGCTGCATGGGCACATCTTGGTTACTTCGTTTATTGATTAGGTAACTTTATTTGTATACTGTATGTTTGTTTTATTTGGGCACCATTTGGTAACCCATAAGGGGGAGGGCATCAGTAGAAAGTGCTGCACAGGGCACCATCTAACCTAAGTCCAGCCCTGCATGTAATGCTATAATGCTTAAGTTCTCCCTCTACTATCTCTACTGGGGAAATGAGGACTCACCAGCGGCTTCCCCCTCTGACCCCACAATTCTTGCTGGGTTTGTGCTAAGGGGTTGTCCAAACCAGACAACCTCTTTATGAATCCTGCATGATGTTCTATCAATGCTGAAACTATTGCCTTCTAAATTACAGAATGCCAAAAAGGTGCCAGAAAAAGTGATACAAGAACCCTAAAAAACAGGATGCTTTCTGTGAGACTCAATTTCCATTGTGCAGTTTTTCCATGTCTACTTTATGGGCCATAATCAGCAGTGAAGCTGCAAAGGTGGGGAATTACAACTTAAAGGCGTTTTCACATCAGGGACATTACCGGATATGTCATAAATGTCAGATAGATGCAGGTCCCACCTCTGGGACCCGCAGCTATCTCTAGAACAGGGCCCCCTAAACCCAGTTCTACCACTCTGTGTTGCGGCTGAAGCGTGTGATTTCCGACCATCGCAGAGCTATGCTGTTTCCGTAACTCCCATAGTAGTGAATGGCAGTTATGGAAGCAGCGTAGCATGCGAGTTACACTGTTTCCAGAACTACCATTCAGTTCTACGCGACTTACGGAAACAGCGTAGCTCAGTGGGCTGCGCTGTTTTCTTTTTCATGCTCGGAAATCACACCCTTCAGCCGCAACACAGAACGGTAGAAGGGGGTTTAGGAGACCCCGTTCTAGAGATAGCTGCGGGTCCCAGAGGTGGGACCCGCATCTATCTGACATTTATGACATATCATGTGGATATGTCATAAATGCCCCTGATAGTAAAACCCCTTTAAAGTATGCATTAAAATGCATTGTTTCACCTGGAAGTTAGAAGTCAATGTTGCAGGAAAGTCTTGTGAGATCTTCTGAGTGATTAAAGGGGTTATCCAGGTTCTTAAAATTTTAACAGATAGCCGCAAATGTCTTGAAATAAAGAAAAAACATTACTCACCTATCCTTTCCCCCGGCTATCCAGCGCTAACACTCCGACAGCTCTCCTGGTGATTGTTTACATGCAGGCAGCAGGTGACTGCTGCAGCCAATCAGAGGGCTCAGAGGTCATGTGTTGTATTGAGTGCTGGTTTTTATTTTATTTTAGGGCATTTGCAGCCATGAGTAAAAAATTCATTGTTCCGTTGTTTTGACGAAACAAAGTTCAGTTGTTTTCCCGGAATCAATAGCGCACCCGACTGTGCTACTGATTCCGTCAAAACAACGGAACCGTTACGGAACAGAGACTAACGGAAACCATTAGCAACGGAAGCATTACCATTGAAGTCAATGGTAATGCAAACGGAAGCTATGGTTTCCGTTTGCCTTTTCGTTGATGTGAACACAGCTTGAGTGGTCAAAGATGCAAGTATCAAGCTATTCCCCCGGATGAGCACATTGAAGGGCTACTTAGTGGGCACAATTGCATCCATCCTCTAGTTTAATATCCATGAAATACCCTAAAATGAAGAACCCCGTCTTAGTGATAGGTTCCTTTAAGCAATATATGAGCATGCCATCTACACAAAGCTTGTCTACTTTTAGAATGAACAAATATAATCATACGGAACAATGCTTACATTCAACATGTGTAATAAACATCGATGTACTAATTTAACACTTGGAAGAGATTTTATTACATGCAGAGGTTCAAAATGAATCTTAAAGATTTACCACGCTTGCGGCACAGACTCATAAAGCCAATTTTGTGAAGCCGGGATGTATTAAAAGCAGATGGAGCAAAGGTTTTGTGGGGAAAAAATATTTATTAGAGAGAGACATCACATCATGTGACAGAGCGGTGTCAGCGAGAGACGCGGAGAATTGTTTTTGAGTGCAAGTGATGTTACAAAAATACAACAATGTGACAGACGCAAGATAAAGTGTGATATTAGACCGAATGAGAGAGATGGGAAAGAGAAAGAGAGACAAATATAGTAATTACAGAAGCACAGACTGCTGCGGATGATGAAGGGACGGAAAAGCAGAAAGTGAAGTAAAATGAGCATTGAGAGGAAAAAATAAATACCGAGAGGACACAAGAAGGATAGATGAAAGGAGGGGGGCAGTGCGGGGATATATATTGCCTTGTTCATTGTGCTGTGATTTCCAAGAGAGGTCAGAGCAGCGGCCGGCCTGTGAATCTCTCGCTCTGTTCACTGTGGCCCTGAGAGACCTGGATAGCGAGGTAAAAGCATCTATTATTTAGTGCCGGCCTCAGGTTTCCAAATGGATTCTTCACTTTAATAAACCCAAGAGTGGGTCCTCGGCCTCCTGCAATCATACATGCACTTAACCCTTTACCCGCCGGAGGACCTGTAGTGCGCACACAGTAACAATTCTGCAATACACCACCGAGTAACAGGTGTTTGTTTAAGGCACAGACCTGTCTAATGACTGCAGCAGTGAAGTGGTTGTGTGGTATGTGGAAGTGGAGAAGGGTCCGAGATCCATATTTGTCACGGTCCAGGGTGTGATTTTGTTATCTTTGGGATGGTTACAAAGTAACATAATGAAAAATTTAGGTAGACAACAGATTGGTCAAAATGGTTAAAGTTGCCATTAACAGAATTCTTCACCCAATAGGACTTCTAATGATTATACATAACAGTAATCATTGCCTGAATCCATTTATAAAATATAATGCACATGAATTTAATGCATGACATGAATTTGACAATATGACAACTTGTGTATGAGAATTCACTATGAGACACATTGAGTATACATGATCATGTATTTCCAAAATGTTCCCTTTATTTTGGAAAAAATGGAAACTTAACACACTCCATCATAAGACAATGGGATCCATTTGAAAGTGGATCCGTCATAGATGTCATGACTCTGTTAAGGATGGAAGCATGATTCTAATTTAAACACAATCTTATTCGTGAATCCTTAAAGTTTTACACTAAAACATTTCTTTTTGGATATGTTATACCTGGTCCTTTCTACACACTCTGTACCTCTATTCTGTGTGGGATCTTTTTCTTCTACACTGAGGCAGCCTCTTTGTTCCTATCCCTTCTTGCCATTCTAAACTTCAATGTCTCCTCATTACTTCCTTTCTCCCTGCTGCATTGGTTCTTCTCAGTCACTGCATCCTGCTGTGTGACATCTCAGAGAAGAAACAGCTACAGGATAAATGACTAGAGAGAACAGTCTGTATTCTAGAGAGCCTAAGGGAACTGTAGCTTCTACTTATAGAACCTGACTACAGTGCAGACTGTAGTCAGGATCCACTAGTAAACCACCGGATTCTGTACACCAGTAGCAAATACACCCAGGAGTGAAATCGTACTAAGGAGGCAAAATTCAATATATATTATTGTTACAATTTTATAGCTATTGGTCCCAACTTGTCTAAAGGTACTTTAACGCTCCCTTGTAGGCTCAGCGGTTTGTATTCCAGGCCTCCTGCCTTCGGTTCCTGGGAGATGAAGTAGCGTCCCGACAGTTATTGTCAGAAATATTAGTTGCCATTGGACTGCCTTCTATGCCATCCAGGCAAACCAGAGGTGCCTCTCCATGTCTCCCATCTCCCTGGTAGTCAATTACAGTGAAAGAACCTTCCCATCCCTCTCACTTTGCAGACACATGTTTAATTTAATATATGCATGTAGTTTATCAAGCATAATCTTATATCTGTAACCAAATTTTAATTCACCCTTCAAGGAATGGGTCAGTTCAAAGTCTTTGCTCTAATTTATAGTCGATAAGGTAATCTGGTAATTCAGGAAAAGCTGGGTAGTATAGTTCTATGGTGACATCAGTAAGGGAGGAAGTCGCTAGCTCCTTTTCAACATGCTTTTACACATGTAGCAGTTTTTTGTATTAGGATTAGGGGTGTAGCTATAGAGGGTATATAGGTGCACTTGTCGCCGGACCCTAGTGCCTAAGGGGGCTCATAGGCCATATAGGAAGACAATATTGATAACATATAGTTGGGGGCCTCAAAATTAGTGATCCTTAAAATAGTTTACAGAAGTCTTAGGGGGTAGTTTATCAACCTTTCTACGACAGTTTTCTGAGTAGTAAAGTCACAATAGAGCCTTAAAGTCGCAATTTGCACTGCAAATTTTGACTTTCGGCCTTTTTGCACCCGCCTCGCCACTTTTTTAGAAAGGGGCGTAGCTTCGGGGAAAGGGGGCATCGCCACCACAGCCCGACAAATTTATTATAATTTACGACTGAAAACTAGCGTAAATTATAGTTGAAATCGGCATCAGCTCCTAGCTGTCATAGATTTCAATCCATACTCCACGCTGGGCCTCGTATATTGCCAGTACATTCATACAATGTACTGACGCCGGACAGCGACAGGACGTTGTATGCGGCGCAGAACTGATGACGTTGAACTGCTGCATCACATATAAGTCCCTGACCCAGCTCAGCTTCAGGATCTTGTAGGAGCTGCACTGGAGTGATGAGGGAGCTGGGGGAAAGTAGAGGAACGCTGAGGTGAGTATGTGTTTTTTTTATTTTATAGGCGATAAAGGTATTTTTTCTTTCTATTAAGACTGGTGTATTAGTTCTCTTGGTTGATGACTAGTCACACAAACAAGACTAGATGTTCAGGTTATAATTATGGCCAAAATGGTCATTGTCACAGGCCACGCCAAAAACTGGTATGGGTGCCAGAGTGATCTATTTTGTGTTTTTCAGTATTACACCCAGGGCCGGCCTTAGGTTGGATGGTGCCCTGTGCGGGACTCTCTATTGCTGCCCTCCACAAACCAAAAAGTAACCACATCTATAGACACACACATACTGGAACATATATACTGCACATACATAAAGGCAGATATTTAGTCATACAGGCAAATATATATAGACACAGTGATAACTCTCTAAATACAGATAATGTAGTAGCTGCTACCTGCAGTCCTATGTAACACCACAAATAACATGCAGTGATAACTCTCTAAATGCAGATAATATAGTAGATGTTACCTACAGTCCTATGTAACACCACAGGGCACGCGCCATATTGTTGCTCATCCACCATACATACACGGATGGCCTTAAGAGGTTAAAGTGGTAATCTGTGTTTAAACTTTTTATGTGGCAGCAGGAGAGGAAGGGTTCAAATAAAAAAGCAGCCATACTTGCCTCTCTCCTCCCAGACGTTCCTGCGCTGGGGGCTCCCGTCTTCTCCTGGAGTGGAGTCCCCGATCACAGCGTCGGCAACACTGTCGACGGGGATTCCGCTTCAGGAGTTGCCCCTGATGTCACTGTCCATATATGGACAGAGACATCAAGCGCTCCGTCCAGTAGCGGAATCCCCAGCCACTGGGGGATTGCGCTCCTTCAGGGACCTACTGTGGCGCTTTCTACAGGAAGGGGAGGTGCTATCTACAATAGGACTGTGTGGCACTACCTACAAGGGGGTGTCTGGCACTACCTACAAGGGGGCTGTGTGGCACTACCTACAAGGGGGCTGTGTAGCACTAACCTACAAGGTGGCTGTGTGGCACTACCTACAAGGGTGCTGTGTGGGGTTACTTATGAGGGGGCTGTATGGCACTACCTACAAGGGGGTTGTGTGGGGCTTACCTACAAGGGGGCTGCATGGCACTACCTACAGAGGGCTGTGTGGCCCTACCTAGAAGGGGCTGTGTGGCACTACCTACAAGGAGGCTGTGTGGCACTATTTACAGAGGGCTGTGTGGCACTATCTACAGGGTGCATCTGTGAGTGGCGGGCTGATGGTCATTTTAGTGGGAGTGGTGGGCTGATGATCATTTTACTGTGAATGGCGGGCTGATGGTCATTTTACTGTGAATGGCGGGCTAATGGTCATTTTACTGTGAGTGGCGGTTTGATTGCCATTTTATTGCGAGTGGGGGGCTGATGGTCATTTTACTGTGAGTGGCGGGCTAATGGCCATCTTATTGTGAGTGGGGGGGGCTGATTTTTTTTTTTTACAGGGGTGCCTTTAGTCCAAAAATGTTGGGAAACTCTGTACTAGGCCACAGGATCACGTGCCGGCCTATGCAATGATCCCGTCGTCGGCGTTGTGGATCAGCTCAGTTCGTCATGGGAACGGGGCCTACGTGAGTACAATTTTTTTTGTTTGGGGGGCACTGTCTACAAGGGGGAGGTGGGGGGCTGTATGGCACTGTCTACATGGGAGAGGTGGGAGCTGTATGGCACTGTCTACAAAGAGGCGGTGGGATATGATGGCACTGTCTACAGGGAGGCTGTATGGCACAATCTACAGGGGGGCACTATCTACAAGGGGGGGGCTCTGTGTGGCAGCCAGGGGAGGGGGACATTATACTGTGTGGAGGCCACTAAGCGGACATCATACTGTCTAGGGGCACTTCAGGTGACAATATACTGTGTGTGGCACTTAGGGGGCATAATACTTTGTGGGCACAATTAGAGGACAAAATACTGTGTCCTTGAAAGGGTTGTAATATAGTATATTAGTAAATATTATTATTATACTGTATGGGGGGAACTAAAGGGGCATTATACTGTGTGCGGGCACTATATAGGGCATTATAGTGTAGGGGGGCATTATACTTTTTTATGGGGCATTTTTTTCATGATGGGTCGGGCACCGAAAGATAATGTCACACAGGGCACCATATATCCTAAGGCCGGCCCTGGAACGGTACCTGATCTGCTGGTACCCCGAGCAGTGGCCACGGCGCAGGGCACGCACACACGCTGGCGCCCCCTTACAGTATGACAGCTGGCGCCTTGTGCGACTGCACCAGTCGCACGTAGCTAAGGACGGTCATGATTACACCCCTAGCAATGTATGAATTTGTATTACGCTAATAAGAGGGAGTATCAGCAGAGAGATCACTGTGTTCTGCACAAATTCTTGTCTATTTAGTAACAGTCCTTAATGGATTTTTCATTAAAAGGTTTTATCAAGTCTGTAATACAGTTCCAAGCCCTTATGGCAAACCAGTTATAACTGCATTATAGCTAGAGCAGTAGATGTAGCTGTACTTAGGGATTCCCAAGTATGTTTCTCAGTTATAATGAAAAGTGTAATGTTTATCTGAGTTACATTGGAAGTGTAGGTTTCTTTATTATGCAAAGAACCGTGTATGGATCTGTATAACACACAAAGCGGTGCGTGTTTTATATAACAAATTAAATATGGATTATTCATTCCAAGGTTGCTTATCGTCTAAAATTGTATTTCCAGCTCTCCCATAACTACTACTAATATATATTCTATAGGACTAAAATGCCCCCTACTGTTAGCAATAATTAATACAGCCCATATCCATGTCAGGTAATAGGACTCCAGGGGAGACTAAGAGGATTTCAGTTGAGGAATGGTCACTGTCCTGTCTTCTTGTACTTAGCCCTCTAATACATCATTTAAGGCCTTGATTCAGGATCCTACCCTAGAGAATTAGAGACCAACAGGCAGCAAAGTCAGTACAAGGAGAAAAACCTCCTTATTGGCTGTCATGTCTAATGTTCTATAGTGACCTTCTCCTATTCATTTGTGTAACGTCTGTTTGTAGCTGGATCTTAAATATCTATGATTTATCCCTTTCGGCTCATGACATTTTCCTTGAAAGTATCCCTTTCTAAATGCACCACTAATTCCCAATTTCCTACTAACAATCACCACATTTATATAGTTATAGGATATTTTATCCATAAAAACAAAAATACACCCTGGTCAGGGGCATAGCTAGGGAGAGCTGATGGGGCATGTGCCATGGGTGCTGAGGTCCAGGGGGGCGGTAATAAGCTACAAGCCTTGGCCAGTGTATTTAGATACAGGGCTAAGGCAGCAAACAGAATGTTTGCCCCTGGGTGAAGTACATCCTAGCCTTGACTATAAGTATGCCATCTCCCAAACTTGAGGAACCTATCATGGGGTTGTCTGAAGAAGGCACCACCTGTCCAAATGCTCTGTTAGGGCATATAGACATCATAGACAGAGATTTCCATGCCGGAGCCCCTCTCTATGAGCCAGAACGGAGAGCCGCCATCTTAACTGAACCCAAGACATCAATATTGGTGCCACCTATATCTGATGCATAGTTTTTGTTTTTACAGTCCGAGTCTTCTCATAATATGTCAAATTATATCATAATAAAATATTATATGTTGGTCATTTGTCATATTTGCTTCAAGTAGAAGGTCAGGTTTGATTCAGTCAGGGATCCATTTGTTTTTTTCCCATCGAAAAAGTCTTCACTAACCCCAAAGTTCAAAGGCATCACTACTTTTTCCTGTCCCGCGTCTTCATTCTTGTTGACAATTTTTTTCAAAAAACACATGGGCCACTATGAAATCTAAATCTACTATAGGTCACCAAAGATTTCACAGCCATATAAAAGTCTAAGCCGGAAGCCTTGTGCTTTTATATGGTCATGGAAATACTCTTTAACTTTCACAATCTAAGGTACTTTATTCTCAAGACTGAAAAACGTCTCCATCACTACAACATCAGTCAACACTTTAATCATTCGACTGACACCACAAGTCACATTAAAAATCTCCTGTTTCAGAATGTATGATATAATTACTGAGAAGTATCAATTATTTACCGGCTTCTGGTTCCTAGATTTTAGAATGGGTTTAATGTGTGCTTTTTTTTTTTACCTAGGAAAAGATGTTTTAACGTGCTCTTTCATCTTTGGTAAACTTGACTGACTAGTAGCAGTTTTATAATACAGTGTTGTTACCGGAATCACTACCATAAACCAAACATAAAACTATAGGCTATCTTTTTACAGTCTGTATCGTGCATCCCATTCACAGACTATAGGCCACCCTGGATGGTTTGTATAGCATCTACTAACACACTATTTCAATTGGTGGGATTTAGGACTTGGGATTTCCAGCATCATTCTGAAAAAATGTGGTTCTGTCACTTTGGCCACCTATCTAATGAAATCTATGGCCACAGCCTCACATGGCCTCTGGACATGCAGTGTTGTGGCTTTGTACAACCATAGTGTACCTCCATATGCCTCCGATTTGATATAGAGGGAGAAAGAGTTTTTTCCTATTGGATTCATGAGTAATGGAGGAACTATATGGAGGACCCATAAAGTGTTACACAGAGTATATTGCGGCTTCAAAGTATGGAGCCGCAATGACTCTCTGTTCCTCTGCACAGGCTCTATGCACACGGCTCTACCACATGCATGACTCCATAACTTTCCATGCTGTACCTCTCACTTATTTCAGTATAGAAGTGGCCATGTGTGGGAACATTTGTTGAATTTACTGCAATAACTTAATTGTTTAATGCACTTCACTTAGAACAATAATGGGAGTCCGAGCACTGGAGGAGGTCCCATTTATTCCACCAATATCACCATATTAGGGAACTGCTATTTATGCAATTCCATAATATTCTTGGGTAAGTTCACCACCTATGCTTTAATTTGAAGGGTTTTTTCTCCCTGAAACATTTATACTCTATGCTTGGGATAAGTGATAAATGTTAAATCACTGGGGTTCTGAATGCCTTGACCTACCAATCATGAGAACTGGAGTCTTGCCCATTTAGTAAAATCTCCCGTAAAGTGGTTGTAGAGAATGTTATTTGCATCCATGACCTACTCTTCATATCTTCCCGGCATGATTATATAGAACATGTAGACATAGGACCCTTGTTCTAGTAGTCAGCAAAGATCAAAATGCTCGGTCCCCTCTAAATTTTTGTTTTCAAAGACTTGAAAAATATAAGAGAGTGTTAAGATATACATTATTTTTTCTATACATAAAAATACGGATGGAGATGAGATACTTCTTTACAGTTCACAGAACATTGTGGTAGTTTCCGATAACCTAAATTTAACAGTACGACATACATTGCCTTTAATGCTATTCCAAAACATTTTAGATAGGAAATCAGGGAAATTGGCGGTTTTTAGTGTTAGGAATGTGCTAAATTTATATTGTGTAAGGATTTCCATAAATATAATTCCTCCTTACAAATTAGTTTGCACATCTGTGTGTGTAAAAATGCTAAATTAAATTCTACTCCAGGTATTGTAATGGGGTTAAAAGCAGATTTCATGCTATGGCTCCGTCTTCCTAGCAAACCAATAACTGGAATGAGAGGGACGAGTGGACCGCAGTGCCAACCCTGTGATGTGTGTCTATGTCTGGGGGCAGATTGTAACAAGATGTGATCATTTGCCCCGCACACAGCTGCGTAGGGAATATTTGTGTGAAGTGGCAGAAAAGATTTTAAATGCTTATGAAGTTCCCACAGCCGCAGACATATCTAAACAGATGAATATATTAAGATTCATTAATTAGGGACTTAAACACAAATCCCTGAGGTTAGTTAGTATGCAGATACTCGGCAATGACTGCAGACTAGTGCAGCTCTTATCCAGAAATTACAACTGCAGAGCATTGCGTTCTAGAGGAGATGATAAAATGCCCTGTGTGAGCCCATGGTATAATTGGTGAGACATCAAGGTGAGAAGAGGATGTACAAGCACGGCAGAGGACACTGCGTCAATGTCCTGCATTGAAACAAAAGGGTCACAGTGCCCACTGGTTCTCAGGAGAGATGAACTCCTAGAAAGGGCATTGTATAGATTATATTCTGCACGTGGAGTATGTGTGAGTGTTTATAGATAGATGTAGCACAGCTGAGTTTGTCAATGTACAAAGCTGCTTTTCTATATGACATCACTCATCATGATGTCACCGCGGTTATCTGTGGTTATACATTATATTATCGGAACTTGAGTGAGTTATTACAGTACACAAAAAAAAAACTGTAAAATTATGAATTCAGCTCTGCTTTATTTCTATACGCACAGAGCAGTCCTGTGGAAAATGTAGATAAGGCCACTTTCATATGGCTGTATTACGGGCGCATTTTAGCGTCCATGTGGCCATAATGCCAGGACTTGCTGATGTTCTACTGAACCGGATTTAGATCACCATAGGGTTTTATGATTATCTAAGGCCAGTTCAGTAGAACTGTAGGAGGTACAGACATTGCAGCTTTAATACAAATATCAAAATGTACCTGTATTACGGCAGTATGAAAGCAGCCTAAACCCCTCAGTAGGAATACCTCAATGACTTGTGATAGACTAGCAATAAAGGTGGCCGAATCCCCTATCAACATGCAGGTTCACACGGGTATCCCTATTTTGGACAGGAACAATCCAACCTATGATTATTTTTCCCTCACGTCAGGTGAGGATCCAGGAGCCCTACTTAATTTTGGGATGTCTAATGTCTATGGTGATGTTTCAGCTACGGTTAGGGCTACACAGCGACTTTGGCCACAACACAGGTGGCACGACCAAAGATCACTGTGTCGTTGTGCCTGCATTTCAAGTAATAAAAGTAAATGTGTAGCATTGTGAACCGCAATTTGCCATGACTGTGAAACCACAGTCGCAAAAAAAAGTCTAGTGGGTTTGGATTCCTTACAACTGTGGTGTTGCAGTTGCGGCAACTTGCAGGCCGCAAAACGACTTCATTGACTTTCATTACCTGCGATGCAGGCAGCGTGGGACAACGATCTTTGGCCGTGCCACCTGTGTCGTGGCAAAAGTCGCCATGTAGCCCTAGCCTAAGGCTTTGCCTATAAGTATGCACATGAAGCTCCTGTGGCGCTGTACTACAGATCCATAGACACTCTGTATTACAAAGATATTCTCACCGAGAAGCAATGTTTCTAGAGAAGAATACTTCCTAATATGGAATCTGAAGGAGCATAGCCATTATATGAAGATATGGTAGGGCCCCAAAGACTTCTATGTACGACTGGCTTTGTACGGCTTTCAGAGAGTGTACTATATAGTAGTGTGACTGAACCCTAACTTTCTTCTTGGCTTCTACCACTACTAAGTCGAATTTATCTACGATCCACGTACTATAAAGACCACAGTGAGTAACTATTACAGGCGCCACATTTGCAGTAAGCAGACGCGGCTGTACACAGACTTATAAGAGGCACAGAACACGTTAATACTCTCCTCGCGCACTTGTGATAGCTATCAGCCATCACGCAGGCTAAATGCATAATTGATCAAAGCGTCGTCAATATCACTGTCATTCCATTAATTAACAGCTCTGTAAGAGAATTAGAGGCAGGAGAGAAGATGAGTGGGGGGAGTGGGTGGATTATTGGGGATTAAGACACCTTAACCCCATGAATGACAAAGTAGCAAATAATTTAGCAACTATAGACCCCAATCAGTGCGGCAGCAGCTGTATTCCTAAGGGAGCAATTCCTGTAGGTTTCCTGTCTTTATATTCTGTATAGTCACTGATGACAGCGATAATATCCATTTGTAATGATGGTGCTCATCCGCTACACAAACCTGTTCCATTAATTAGATGGAAACAACGTATTAATAATATCCCTGTGTACACAAGATTGAAAGAAAATAGGTGTGAATTGGCACTTGCAGCATAGATGTTATTGCAGGAATAAAAATATACAGCTTTAGAAAGGTGATTAGTCGCAGACGTTCCACTACTCTACTACTTATACAACACACATAAGAGAACAGTGAGCAATAGAAAGTGATATTAGGAAAATGTACAATACTATTTAGATGATAATTTTTGTTAGATTTTATATTAGGGAGTTTACATTGTTATGTCTGTATTACCCTATATGGCCAAACATATGTCGATAACTAACCATCACAGCTTTTTGGGCATCCCAGTTCAAAACCATGGGCATTAATAACCGTTTGCGACTATAACAACATCCTACAAGATTTTGAGGTATGTCTGTGGGAATTTTTGCCCATTCAGCCAAAACAGCATCAGGCGCTGATGTTGGACGAGAAGGTCCGGCTCACAATTAGGTCCGGGTCACAATTAGGTCTGGCTCACAATTAGGTCTGGCTCACAATTAGGTCTGGTTCACAATTGGCATTCCAATTCATCCTATAAATCTTCGATTGGGTTGAGGTCAGATCATTACAAGCCACAAAAGTTCCTCCAAACCAAATTCATTAAACCATGTCTTTATGGACCTTGCTTTCTGCACTGGGGCACAGTCATGCTGGAACAGAAAAGGGCCTTCCCAAAACTTCCTACAAAGTTACAATTGGCAAAAATTTCTTGGTATGCTGTAGCATTAAGATTTCCCTTCACTGAAACTAAGGGGCCCATAGTATTATCCCTCCCCCACCAAACTTTACAGTTGGCATAGTGCACAAAGTTGGAGAATATAACGGTCTAAAATTTCTTTGTATGCTGGAAATAAGGGGCCTTGCCCAAACCGTAAAAACAGCCCAGACCAATAGTCCTACAACAAATTATACAGTAGGCGCTCTGTATTCCGGTAGGTAGCATTCTGTTGGCATTCGCCAAACCCAGATTCTTCCATCAGACTGCCAGATAGTGAGATGTGATTCTTCACTCCAAAGAACACATTTCCACTGTTCTAGCTTCCAGTGGTGGGATGCTTTACACTACCCCAGACTAAGCTTGGCATTGGGCATGGTGATCTTAGATTTGTGTGCAGCTGTTCGAATGTAGAAACTCATGAAGTTCTTGTGCTGCTGTCTCGTCCAGAGGCACCTTGGACCTCTGTAGTGGGTGATGCAAATGAAGATAGGGCAGTTTCAAACATTTCAGCCCTTGTCAGCCCCGCTCTATGAGTTTGCATGATCTACCGCTTTGTTGTTGTTATTTCTAGACACTTACAATTGACCAAGGCAAATCCAGCAGATCAGAAATTTCACAAACTGACTTTGGGCATCCTATGACCGTGCCGCAATGTATACTATGGAGTTTGCATGACTTTTTGCTTAATTTTATGTACCTGTTTGCAATAAGTGTGGTTGAAACACCTGAACTCAATAATTAGGAGAGGTGTCCACATACATTTGGCTTTATAGCGTACTACCGATGTACTTTGCATGAAACTGAAGTTTCGACCTTGCAATTAGTGAAAATAGCAATAACCTAATATGATGTTAGTCGAGAAGATCATATTCCCAGCACTTTTTTCTGCAGGCCCATCAGAATACTCAGTCTGCAATATGGAGTCCATTGACATGGTACATGTTGTCAGAAATGTCGAAAGTGGTGAATGTGAAATGCAACAATGGGAAATTTGAAATTCTACACAGCCCTGTATATGCATGGGTACATGTATTGGATCACTGAGCTATAGAGAGCATTTGCTATAGATACCTTATATTAAGTTGATATTTTATAGAATTCCATAATATAATCCTTAGCATAGCTTCAAAAAAAGGAGTCAAAGAATACATAGTAAAGAAGGTTACATATCAAAGATTAAAATTAGGACCACTCCTAACCATCTAGGACAGGAGGACTTGATTCTTGGTTATCCCCATCTCCTTCCCATCATTCCCCACACCCTTGTTTGATAATATTGTATTGCCTGTGGAGAGGAATTGCCTGTGCAGTTTCCCACCCAATACTATACAGGGTTCTATGGTGATCTAAGTTTAGCCACATGGGGTCTATTGTTGTGACCATAATATGTACCCAATAATGTGGTCATGTAATGGCCATGTGAGGTCAACCTCATGGAGAAAACATTTCAATCAATGTTATCTACGCTAAGGGGAACATGCAAATCACCAAACTGTAGTAATTGGTCTGGTCTTGAAGTTGAAGAATAATTCAGTCATTCGATAGTTAAACATAAGAGGAAGCGTAAATTACAGTGAAAAAAAAGATCATGAAAGGATTTTTAGAAAGGATGATGAGGAGGACGGCGCGGTGACAGCAGATTTGAATAGTCTGACATTGATTATAGCCCCTGTCAGACTTTTTCGCTCTGCTCACTCCTTGTTTCTCATTCACCTCTGAGCTATCTTGCAAAGTTGATTTATTGTTGTCACCTTAAAAAAAAAAGGAACTCATATGAGGACATTACAATAGAGCCTAGAATAACTAGTATAACTAATAAGGCCATGTGCTGAATGGGGTCAAACAATAATGCATAAAGGTGGGCACAGACAATCCAAAAACTAAGTGAGTGTAAATTGCTGTATCTATTGTGACAATATGGTCACTTCTAACTAATTGAGATCTGTTTGTTGGACCTCCTTTAAAGTCACTATTGGTTCTTAGCATTTAAGTGTTCACTATAGATTTTTCCTTTAAAGGGGTTCTCCATTGTGGACAATCTATTTATGTTAGTAGGGTCTCCTAATAACAAGCTAGTCACAAAGTGTTCTGCCGCTGGGAACCCCAGCGATCAACTATAATCTGTAGGGGAATCTGGCAGTAAGTCTTACATTCCCCTGCAGCACCACCAGAGGGCAAATGAAGCATTACAGTACATACTTTCCTTCAAAACCAATGGGCTGCCAGTGTAATGCTTGAACGCGTGGGGTTCTACAGAGTGAGAAACACCATTTGTAGATACTAATGCCTAATAAATTAGGGTTCTGAACGGCAAAACTGTCACCTCATAATAAGATATTTGCAAATGGGTTTTAACCAGACAACCCCTTTAAGGTCAATGTAAAGGCTAAATCAGGATGCTCTACAATTATGTCCCATGGAAAATAGTTAAGACCCGATTAATATCTAAATGTTCCCTATGGGGTAAAAATCACAAATGACCTTGCGACTATAGCAACATTTTCAACTGTTTGGAAAATTTAGCAATAGTCTGTTGTGGCTGTTCTTCCCATAGAGAATAAAAGTTGTTCCCTTACAACCACAATTGGATTTCTCATAAAGACCCCCTACTCATAAACACTTTGCCGATTCCGTGTACTCAGAAAGCATGAAGAAACAAGTGATGTCTGACATCAAACTCTCCATTAAAAGCACTTCTGTATTTGAGTGCAATTTTCAAGCCATTAACTTTACTAAAATTATTTGTGTTTATGGTCTCAGAGCTTGAAAATTCAGCAATAATTACATAAAATATAAAAGTACATTTTTGAATCCCACTTCGGAAGTCGGAGAGCAAGCTAAATAAACTCAATACAGGCACATAGCCTCGGTTGCACAATACTCCAGGTTTTGTTTTATTAGTCATTTTATGGATTTCGTGCTCTGTGCACAACATTTGAACTTTACTTATACGTCTGTTTTAGTTGTGTGACTATAGATTGTGGGTTTATCTTTTGTCTGTGTAATGTTTCTTCTAATTTCAAGCAATTAAATTAGGTGATAATGAATTTATCACACCAATACTGTGGCTGCCTACCTTGACAATTACATTTGTGTCACAAATTAACCTACAATATGTTACAAACAAAAATGAACAGTCCGCAAGCAGCACTGGATACTTGGACGTTAGAGCACTTCATCGGCTGGATGCTTCCCGCTGATATTGTGAAAGAAATGAACAATAAGAGTGCGCTCACATATATCAGTTTTATCCAGCTTCTTTCTTTTTACTAAGCTGGACAAAACTACTGAAAAAGTTGAGCACCTGCCTGGCCTCCATAACAGAAAGGAGACCTGCAACATTTCTTTGTCCGGCACATGACTAAGGGGATTAGTGATACATTGCTGTAACATAGATAAAACACAGAACACTGCATGACATGGGTTAAACGACCACAGCAACCCTTTATTAATACAATACAAATGTACAGAATTATATAGTAAATGACATTACATGTGTAAAGTGCATTAAACACCACGCCATCTTAATGAGAGATGCAGTCATTGTGAGAGTGCCCCATATCATTTAGTCAGCCCAACCTCTTACCCTCGCCCATAAAAAAAATTACTAGAGGGCGCCCAAACACAATAGTCTAACACTTAAATTCCACTGTTCTTTGAGTGCTACTTAAAGGACCCAAATTACCACCATTATCCACATTACATCTTTACTCCTCATCATCCCTCACATCACCAAATTTCTACAGCTGCTTGCTGCCATAACAGATCCAAAAACCCTCACTTCAATAAAACAAAAAATTGGGTTGGCCGGGAAACGATCAGCCCCAGCAGCTCCTGATTAGAAAGAGCGGCCTGTGCCATCTTTCCACCAGTTATGAAGGCTCCTGTCCTGACTCGACCCCACCACATTCGGTTAGCCTATCCCACAAAATGTAACCTTTCTCTATGTTCACCTACTTAACCATTTGAAATAAGAAATGATGTAACTTTGCAAGTAGCTTTGATTAAAGTTATTGTAAAGTTTTGTGTATACAGCTTTTGTGCGGTCCTATGTATTTCCTTGGTTACAGACTAAACAAAGCCTGTTTAGTCTAACCCTGCAGACATGAATTTTAGCAAGAAATAGTAGACAAATGGAAGGGAGTATGACTGCCGCATTAGACTACACATGATTTGTTTGTAGTCTGTTACCATGGAGATACATAGGTCTACGTAAGAGCTGGATACATTAAATGTTACAATATTTTTAATTTAAGACTATTTGCAAAATTGTGCCATTTTCAGGTTTTTTTTGTTTGTTTTTTATAAATGAAATTGTTTCTCCCACCAGATCATGAATTTTTCCGTTAATCTGAAGTTTGGCATTATACTAGTTCCGCTAAAGACATGTAGACAATTTTTTCCCAAAGAAATGTGAAGAGTGATTAGAACAGAAAGACCCACTTTACTGTCACACCTATTTTGGCACATTTAGTCCATGATCTACTATATCTTCTAGGGGCGAGATAAGACTGATGACTAAAGGACCTTTTACACCAGCTGACACTTGGCCAGTGCAGCGAGCGCGGATCAACGAGACATTGTTGATCGACGCTCGTTTGCTCCTGTCACACAGAGCTATGGATGGAGACGAACAGTCGTTACTCCGATCGCTCGTCCCCATACATTATTATCGTGTTTACACAGGGAGATGTGCTGCCGACAACGATAATATTTTACTTTTTTAAAACGATACGACCAGCAGATGATCGAGCGTTTGCTCGTTTATCTGCTGATCACTGCCCAGTTTGCACAGGCAATTATCAGGAATGAGCGTTATATAAATGCTTATCTGCCTGATAATCGCCCAGTGTAAAACCCCCTTTACACAGGACATTTCTTAACTTCCGAGCACGATGATTCTAAATGAACTGCATAGTAGTGTATTATAACATTTAGGGGATTGTTTTTCAAGGAAATTCTTATATTTATGATCTATTTTTGTTCCCTAAGTAATAGCTGCTGTGCGTCAGACGTTACCTGAAGGATGACTGTATGAACTTTCTATCCACAGCTGAGTTTAAATACAGTAGGTGAATTTCTCACAGTCTTTAAGACGCTAGGACCAGTTTGTACCCAGCCATAATTCATGACCTTCTAATTCCAACTTCTATTACACTGGTGACAGATAGGTTAACAGCTTTACAAAAGGTTAAGGAGAAATTCAGACCAATTCTCCTTTTTAACTTTCAACTAAAATTCTAGCACCGTGAGTCTCACTCCCATAGCTGGGTCACCTGCAATTCTTGCTCATGATACCATCAACTTAAGTTGGATACAAAGAAGTGCCATGCTCCCTTGCAGAAGGCAATTCCGTAAATGTAGTTAATTTCTGCCACCACCAGAATTTTGTAGTTCTCAAAGAAGATGGGCTTGTTGCTGCAAATATATAAGGTTTAGAAACATATGCAATATCTTCTTAAATAATGTTGAAATGAGTACTTATAGAAACAAGAAGAAAGTGTCCTTACTTGTAGACTCCCCAAAGAATCTCATCGGAAATTCATTATGTCAGCCACTAGATTATGTTCTGCAAGGAAAAAGTTACTGTTATTGTCCAAACCTAGGGATCAACAGACATGTAATACGGAGCACAAGGAGAATGGGTCGAGCTGAGGCCTTATCCACATTTCCTATAAAGAAATTGCAATACTGGTTAACAAGGGAAGGGGAGAAAAGGCAATGGATAGTTCTTCGCTTCTTTTCTCCAAGGCATGGGGTAGTCGAACAAGGTTGATAAGAGCTAAGCCCTTTCTGTCACAGTAGGGTGTAACTCAGCCCCAGAAACAGGAGAGGGGGGTTGATTATTAGGTTATAAGGCCCCCTGTACTGCATGTATGCATCTTCTAGTAGTACTGTAAATGTAGGCAATATGCTCATTGACCACTCAAGTGCGTGCATTGTTATTTTTACAAGTAAATCTGCATTCATTGGATACATTTTTGTTTTTTGTAGGATATTATATTTGGCTTTCCAATTTCTCTCTGATATAACCTATTCCTGTTATTGGCAACAAAAAATACACAGCTTCTACATAGACCAAAAATATGTCTGTGTAAATGCAGTATTAAGGAACAGAGGATTTCTATATATTTCTGTAGGAAGCAAGCACATTCAAAAATTATATTGACTGCAAGATCAAACTTTACCCAGGGTTCCTTTCTGTCCAATAATTATGGAGACACATAGTTCTGCATAGGAGCTGTATAATAAGAACTTTACAATATTGCTTTGTTTTTTAAATTTTGGATGATTTGGAGCAATAACAAATAGTTGCAAAAGTATGCACATCCTTTAACCCCTTCCCACAAAATGACATGCCTGGTACATCGGGATTGCAAGTGATTTAGTGCAATCCGATGTAATAGGCACGTCAGTACTTTAAAATGTCACTGTGTCAAGTGACTCGGTGACAGAACCGGCAACTCAGCTCTAAAGCAGAGTTGCCGGGAAAGAGATGCCGGCATGGAACCAATCAGAATGGTCCCATGCTGGCAAGCGTTGTGATTGGCCAGTCTGTACTGACTGGCCAATCACAGTGAAGAAAGATTGTTTTGACGGCATCTCCTGCTCTGTCAAGCTCACTTGTGTCCCGGAGCTTGACAGAGCCAGACGCCGTGTCAATTGAAGTTCAAATGAAGCTAGCGATCAGCTCCCTCACCAGCTTCTAAACCACCACAACCACCATCATCTGGTGATCAGTGTCACCAGACCTGTCCCAGATCTGTCACCAGACCTGTCATCGCCTGTCATTACCTGTCATTACCTGTCATTACCTGTCATCGCCTGTCATCACCGGTCATCACCTGTACCCAGCTGTATACCCCTAGATTGCCCACTGCCCGAGGTCCCAGATATGTAGCAATGACACCTCTCATTTAGAATTTGGTAGGCAGGTAGTGTATCCCCACTTTCAAATACAGCAGGGTCACTGGTGGACGCTCTGCTCCCATTGTTCAGTTGGGATCGGCGTCTTTTTTTTCTATATAAAAAAAAATACACTCCTGTACTGTTAGAAATATAAAATATGGCCCAAAGGCTTTACACCGCTGATGAGGCATACAAAATGTTATGCTCAGATACAGACTCAGCAAGTGAAGATGAAACACAGTTTGTGCTTTCATCTGATTCCGTATCTAGCGAAACTGACTCTGAACCCCCCGTCAGAGCCGAAGAGTCGCTGGTCCTCCTATGCTCGAGTTGTCATGGGTAGCTGCAGACAATTATAGCCCCCAAGTGCCTGATTTTACAGCCTCCTCAGGTATTACGTTTTGATGCCACAGTGTTCGGTTCCATTGATTTTTTTTTCCATTTTTTTTCTGACTCTCCCAAAATCCTGACTCCTACTATGCCAGAGGCCAAAATTGGACTCCAACAAATGCAGCGGAGCTGCGTAGATTTTGGGGCATATTTTTAAGTTTTGACATTATAAAAAATCCTGCTATTAGAGATTACTGGTCCCCCGATATATTATATAGCACCCTCTCTACTACACAATAATGAGCAGGACACGCTTTGAGGCGATAATTTAATTCCTGCATTTTAATGACAACAGTCGCTGCCCACTCACCTCCAGATGCCACAAATTCTGATCGGCTCTTCAAAATAAGGCCAATAATTGACCATTATTGTCAGACATTTTCCCAATATTATACCCCTATACAGAATATTGCAGTGGATAAATCCCCTGTTTGTTTTAAGGGAAGGCTCAGGTTTAGGCAGTACCTTCCGATACGGTATTAAATTACACAAAATCTGTGATCGTGCCCCCGGGTATACCCATTGCTTCAGAGTTTGAGGAAAATGACTCTAAAATTTACTCCCCTGAAGGCCCCCCCTTCCTAGGAGTCAGTGGGAAGATTGTGTGGGACCTTGTGATCCACTGCCTGACAAAGGGTACCATTTATACATAGATAATTTCTATAATAGTGTCCCTTTGCTCAAAGTCCTTGCGTCCCGATGCACATTGGTCTGTGGCACAATCCAATAAAACCAGAAAGGCCTCCGCAAAACTCTGCTGGGACTGTCGTTAAGGGTAGGAGAGAGCAGGGCCGTCTGCGGTGAAGATCTGCTGCTACTCAGATACAGAGATAAAAGAGCAGTCCTGATCCTTGTCCCTGTACACAGGTCCACCACCCAAGCCCTCAAACCCATGTACGTACAGGAGTACAATAAAATTATGGGTGGCGTTGATCTTTCAGATCAAGTCATCAAGCCATACAGCACCACGCGCAAAGCAAGGGTATGATATAAAAAGCTGTCTGTTCGCCTGACACAAATAGCATTATACAACGCCTTTGTTTTGTACAGATATGTTGGCAGTAGGGACAAGTTCCCACAATTTCAAGAAAGGGTAATCAAATCCCTGTTATTTTCTGACCAGGAAGCGGAGGTCAGTACATCTAGCAGCAATGTCAGCAGGATTGTTCCCGGCCAACATTTCATCACAAAAGTCCCCCCCACTGAAAAAAAACACAGGTCCCAAAAACGATGCCGCGTGTGCTCAAAATAAGGCATCAGGAAGGACACAACATATATGTGTGAAACTTGCCCCACAAACCCCAGGTTGTGTCTTCAGTGTTTTAAAATTTACCACACTTCCTTAGATTTTTAATTTCTTTTTTTTTGTATTATTCATCTACCCTTCTATCTTGCATATTGGCCATAACATTTTTTTTTTCAATGACAAGCCCCTTTTCTCATTGTAATATTAGTGAAACCCCCAAAATAAACTAAATATTCTCCCTATACCCAGTACACTATACCCTGTAGGCAACTGGAATAGTAATGGAGGGAGTGACCATCTCACCCTGATTGTAAAGCTGGTTGAAATTATAAAATGCAGATTAGAGGCGTTACCCCAGCAAAAAAAAATATTTGCAGAGGTTTTTAATAAAAAAAAAATTCTGGGCTGCATTTTATTGAATGGTGAGTAGGTTGGCAGTGGGACCTGTCATTCCACCTCCCTCCAATGCGGCATTTCCAGGATGCCCACTTCACAACTAATAATTCTCACTATACCCCTAGGTGAATACCATGAGAAGTGTCAAATCAAAAACTAAAAATTCTCACTATACCCCTCTAGATGAATACCATTTGAGGTGTCCGTCACATACTAACAATTCTCATTATACCCCTAGATGAATTCCTTGAGGGGTGTAGTTTACAAAATTGGGTTACTTCTGTGGAATTTATAATATTTTGAATCCTCTGTAATCATGCCACAATGTGATAAATACCACCGTAGTAGGCTTCAAATATTGCATAGTGCGCTTTCTCTCCTGAGCCCTACCGTGTGCCTAAACACCAGTTTACTTCCATGTATGGGGTGTTGTCGTACTCGGTAGAAATTGTGTACAAACTTTTGGCGTGCTATTTCCAATATTACGCCTTAGGAAAAAAATTGGGACTAAAACCACATAATATTGGAGAAAATTTGATTTTTCATTTTCATGGACCATTTCTAACAAACACCTGTGGGGACAAGTTTACTAGGCCACTAGATTAATTCCTTTATGGTTGTAGATTCCAAAATGGCATCATTTTTGGGGGTTTCCACTGTATTAATACCTCGTGGGCTCTGCAAATGCAACATGGCGGCCTAAAACCATTCAAGCAAAATCTGTGCTCCAAAAGCCAAAGAGCCTCGCCTTGTGCCAATGCATCAGTTTACGACCACATATTGTATATTTCAGTGTTCAGGAGAAATTGCATAACAAATTGTGGGGTGTTTTCTCTCCTAGAACTTCTTGTGAAAATGTAAAATATGGGGCAATAGTGAAGTTTTAGTGGAAAAATTGCAATTTCTCATTTTCACGGCCCAGTTTTAATATCTTTTAAGTAACACCTGTGGGGTGAAAACAATAACTATACCCTTAGATAAATTCCTTGAAGGGTGCAGTTTCCAAAATGGGGACACTTTTTGGGGATTTCCATTGTATTGGTACTTAATTCCTTGAAGGGTGTAGTTTCCAAAATGGGGACACTTTTTGGGGATTTCCATTGTATTGGTACTTAATTCCTTGAAGGGTGTAGTTTCCAAAATGGGGACACTTTTTGGGGATTTCCATTGTATTGGTACTTTAGGGGCTCAACGAATGGGACATAGTGCCTGAAAACTATTCCAGCAAAATCTTGCTTCCAAAAGTCAAATAGCGCTCTGTCCCTTCTTAGCCCCGCCGTGTGCCCATACAGCAGTTCACAACCACATATCGGGTATTTCTGTGTTCAGGAGAAATTGCGTAACAAATTGTGGGGTGTTTTCTCTCCTATTACTTGTGAAAATGTAACATATGGGGAAAATGTGGCGTTTTAGTGGAAAAATGCAATTATTTTATTTTGTTAACTGTGGAGATGCTCTTTTATCACGAGCCCCGCAGGAGGGCCTTCAAAGAGGAGTGACCCTTCTTGAACTTTGTTTGGAATCGCCTTTTCATTGGATACTACTGGTTATTACCAGCCACCGATGCCCACTCTGAAGGCCTGCACACTGCAAACCAACTGTGTCCATGCACTCAACATGTTTCAAAATTGAGTTGTGCCGACTACCTTGCACAACTACAGAAGGTGTGTGTATATAGAACCTCTTCTTTGTACACTCTCCTGTCTATCTGTTCATACAGCCCCTATGATATTACCTTAGAGGAGTGCATGTGTCTCTCTTTTTTTTCCCCCTTTTTTCTCTACTCCACCCAACTGTTTATAACAAAATTTGTTCCTAAAACCTGCAATGTAGGCTTATTCTAGATATAAAGAAATGTAACTAGTTGCAGCTATGCTAGGCCCTATGGATCAGAATCTGCGCCACATAGATTACGTTAAAGTCCTGTCCTATGTGTCCGGACTCATTCATTAATGACTTTTAGAGGCAAAATATAATTTAACTGCTTCCTAATCTTTAAAAAGTTCCCATTTCAAAAGAGACAATTTTTATTTTATTTTTTAAAAAAGGGGTTGTCTGGTAGTTTTTTTTTTTAAATACCTTATTATATCTCTGAGTTACTAAAGAGGAGTTCCTTCTTCAAGAACCTCATCTATTAACCAGTGTGGATAGTGGCTTCAAAGAGCATCTCTTTTGGAGAACGCAGTAAGTCTGTACATTACAAGGACAGCCCTTTGATTTAATTGGAAACTGTGTAATACTTAATTTCCCCTGGGGTCGCACTGCAGGGAAATTGAACACTAACTGCCTGGTTCCCGTACAGCTGATTGCTGAAGTTCTCAGCAGCGGTACATCTTGTAATCAGCTAATCTTTGGGGTGGGGGGTTTCTAACAAAACAAAGATTGTCCAAATTGTCCCCTTTAAGACAATTTATCACTGACCAATATTTAGTGAATCTGTTGGTGTGTTAGTGGTCTGTTGATATTATTATGGGATATTAAGCAGGTGGAAGAGGTGAAGGGCACATTGCAGATTCTGAGGAATGAGTCAGTTACTGCATTGTGATCGACTCCTCTTGAATACTACAATAGTTCCTATGAGTTGTTGGACCTGTTTCTAAGTTTGCTACCTCAATAGATTCATCTTGAAGGACTTTCCTTCAGTCTTACCAACCACATATAGCTACATGTAAATTAAGATGAGCAGATACAATATAAATTATCACGCTACCTTTATGTATTTATTTACAAGCTTAAATCTTACTCTTTTCCAAGCCTTGTTTGTGATGAAAAGGGGCTGTCCAAGGGGAACATCAAAAATACTTATTCACTATACCTTTAAATGAAACACTTGCAGGCGTGAATGGTGGGATATATAGATATTTTGCACCGTGATAGATCTTTGAAACAAAGTTTTGGGATATCATATCTCTACTTAGTAACTTCAGCTCTTTTATCTCTCAGGTGCCACAAAACAGCAATTAAAAATAAATCGCAGCTACTGAAATCTACTCTTCTTTGATGTTTTATGTGTAAGAGGATTGAGGCAGTTCCCTATGAGCGCTGATCTAACCGCTGGACCTCGTTATACCTATCCAGGATTAATGAGGCATTTTCTTGTCTACTTGTCATTGTAGGAGTATGCTTAACTCCCTCTGTGCAATGGATGCATGCAACACTCCTAAAGGAAGAGTCACTAGAAGGACACACAGGACATTAGAAGTATCTTGTTTTAAAAATTAAATGTCACTTCCTGTTCCTCCTAAATCGATTTTATAGGTTTAGTCAATATTAGTGCAAAAACAACCTATCCATTCACAGGTAGCAAGCGACATGACTACAGCATCTGCCAATTGGAGTGGATGTTTACATATGGAACAACATTGTGGACACCACTGCACATAGCAGAACGTGGCAGGTCTGCTTGTAGGGTGTGTCCCGAACCCACTTATGTATATATGTTAAGCACCTAATGTTATGTTATGTAATGCAATTGTATTTGTATTAGGAGAACAGGTTCTTTTCCATAGAGCACTATATATTTTGTACGAACGGGACCCAGTGAAGGCAGATTAGCATCAGAGGTCAGTTGTGGCATGCGGGCCCTTTAAAAAAAAGTGGGAGGGGCCTAGTCTAAAAAAAAAAGATATTTTTATAGTGACAGTTTGTACATGATGGAGGAGAGAGACAGAAAGAGTGATGGGTGTGGGATAAGCAAGAGAGGGAGAAAGAAGTCAGTACAAAGTGGGTGGATTTGCCTATCGGGGCGTGAGCCACTGTTGGATAGCCAGACGGGTCGGGAACTGCCAGATTGTATAGCTAGGCAGGGCGAGAACTGCCAGATTGTATAGCCGCGCAGGGTGAGAGCTACCAGTTAAGATTGCCAGGTAGGGCGCAAGCTACCAAGTGACTAATCCACCAAAAAGACTTTGTATTGCTAGGCTGAATCGTGTATCGCTAGCTCAGCACTTCATATGAGATGAAAGATCCCTTGCACCACAAGTTTAACTTGTGACTGAACCATAGCCACCACAGTGTATCGTTCCCACCAGTTATGTCCGAAACCACCAAGTATAGAGCCTATTTATTAGTGAAACCGTCAAGCTTATGTACCAAATATTGTAACCATGAAGATTGTGCCTCTGTTGGATTAAAGTTCTGTTCAGCATCTTATACCTGTGTCGTCTGAAGTTCTTGCTGTGCAATTTCCTCTGCGGGGCAGTAACCATCCTAAACACCCCACCCCCCCCCCACCTGTTACATGCTCACATGGACCATCTACCCATTAGTTGATCACAAACCTGTGTATTTGCATTTTTCTTGGAGTACTAGTGTAGGGAAACCAAACCTTAAAAGCCTATGAAAAGTTAAAAATAAAGCACCACTGTTCACGAGGACCTATCTGGCCAATACCTATCCAGTGTCTGTCATCTCAAGCATGTTGTACTTTGAAAGCCTGAAGCTGTAGTCTATGGCTAATGAGAAACTTTGGATAGAAAGCAAGCTGTTGGATGTTAAAGGAGCTGTCACTAAAAGGACATGCCTGGAGAGAAAAAGTTGAGAGCAGCTACAAATAGCATCACTTGCTTTGTAGGACCCAGCACATCCGTGCACTACATGTACATGCTGTTGATTTCAATGCGAAGTGTGTGGTATTGCTTCTGGGTTCCTCCACAGATTACCGCTGAATGTCCCTCCCCGTGATCAATTTCTCGTTTGGGGAGCCCTTCCAAAAAAAATAAAAAAATTTTATGTTTATAAATATTTTGCTTGGAGAATAGGAAAACTACATGTTTTATTCCATTTTCTCTCTCTCTCTCTCTCTCTCTCTCTCTCTCTCTCTTTTCGATGGGATTTTCGATGGGATTAAGGTCTGGAGACTGGCTAGGCCACTCCATGACCTTAATGTGCTTCTTTTTGAGCCACTCCTTTGTTGCCTTGGCTGTATGTTTCGGGTTATTGTCGTGCTGGAAGACCCAGCCACGAGCCATTTTTAATGTCTTGGTGGAGGGAAGGAGGTTGTCACTCAGGATTTGACGGTACATGGCTCCATCCATTCTGCCATTGATGCGGTGAAGTAGTCCTGTGCCCTTAGCAGAGAAACACCCCCAAAACATAATGTTTCCACCTCCATGCTTGACAGTGGGGACGGTGTTCTTTGGGTCATAGGCAGCATTTCTCTTCCTCCAAACACGGCGAGTTGAGTTAATGCCAAAGAGCTCAATTTTAGTCTCATCTGACCACAGCACCTTCTCCCAATCACTCTCAGAATCAACCAGATGTTCATTTGCAAACTTCAGACGGGCCTGTACATGTGCCTTCTTGAGCAGGGGGACCTTGCGGGCACTGCAGGATTTTAATCCATTACGGCGTAATGTGTTACCAATGGTTTTCTTGGTGACTGTGGTCCCAGCTGCCTTGAGATCATTAACAAGTTCCCCCCGTGTAGTTTTCGGCTGAGCTCTCACCTTCCTCAGGATCAAGGATACCCCACGAGGTGAGATTTTGCATGGAGCCCCAGATCGATGTCGATTGACAGTCATTTTGTATGTCTTCCATTTTCTTACTATTGCACCAACAGTTGTCTCCTTCTCACCCAGCGTCTTACTTATGGTTTTGTAGCCCATTCCAGCCTTGTGCAGGTCTATGGTCTTGTCCCTGACATCCTTAGAAAGCTCTTTGGTCTTGCCCATGTTGTAGAGGTTAGAGTCAGACTGATTAATTGAGTCTGTGGACAGGAGTCTTTTATACAGGTGACCATGTAAGACAGCTGTCTTTAATGCAGTCACCAAGTTGATTTGGAGCGTGTAACTGGTCTGGAGGAGGCTGAACTCTTAATGGTTGGTAGGGGATCAAATACTTATTTCTCTGTGCTCAATGCAAATAAATATATATCATTTTGACAATGTGATTTTCTTTTTTTTATATATATAATCTATCTCTCACTGGTAAAATTAACCTAGCCTAAAAATTCTAGACTGTTCATGTCTTTGACAGTGGGCAAACTTACAAAATCAGCAAGGGATCAAATACTTATTTCCTTCACTGTATATATGTATATAGATATATAGGTATATATATATATATATATATATATATATATATATATATATGTGTGTATATATATATATATAGATAGATATTTATTTATTTTTTACGCCCACAAGAACGCCATTCTGTTGATCTGCTTTAAGGATAAACTTCAAGGTAGACTCAGATATGATACTGCTCCCTATGGAAAATTTAGAGCCTGAATCAAACTTCAACATGCTGCATAAGCATCTACATTTTCCTATGTGTCTTCTCTCAGCGAGTCTTGGTTTTAGTTTTTAGTTCAGCAAGACTAAGTATCCCATGAGACATCTGAGCTGTCTGATGCAGAAAAATGTAGAGTATGCTGCCACTGGGGAACTGTACCAAGCGTATGAGGGGTGCGTGGGATGATTATGTGCAATCTGTGGGTGAGTGTTAAGGTGACTGTGGTATTTTTTATGGAAATACTGGAACTAGATTCTTGCCAATTCATAATAAATTTATGTTATGCTGGTAATACTATCAGTTGCATATATGCCCACTACATTATTTGAGTATATTTATTTGATTTATTGTTTTTGTTTTTTTACATTTAACTCTAGGATAAAGATTTAGCAAAGAATATTCATTTGCACTTAATACAACTATTATTCCCCTCCTATGCATGGATAAACTAACTATCCCACTATACAAGCTTCAAACCAAGCATCTGTCAGGAAAAACCCATTTTAACATGCACATGCCTCACCTGATCAGGATGCTCATTTGTTAGCCAGAGCAGAGACGGGCAACGATGAGAGTCTATCACCCTGGATGTCTATAGATTACAGCCAATTGATAACTGTGTAATACTTAATTTCCCCTGGGGTGGTGCTGCAGGGAAATTGAGCAGTTGATGCTGCTCTTCCCTAGAGTTTACAGCTGATTGTTGGAACCATCTGTAATCTGTAATAACCTTAATGTCATGAAAGCCAAACCATCCCTTTAAATGTAATAATTTAAAAGGCGTAGTTTCCTTCCACTGACTTTGAGGTGTTTTTCTGCATATAAAACTTTTGACTAAGGGTATGTTCACACGAGGGCGTCCGTAACGGCTGAAATTACGGGGATGTTTCAGCCTGAAAACATCCCCGTAATTTCAGCCGTAACGGCATGTGCAGGCGCTTGAACGCCGCGTCAATTACGGCCGTAATTAGCGCTGCTATTCATTGGAGTCAATGAATAACGAACGGCTCCAATTACGGCCAAAGAAGTGACAGGTCACTTCTTTGACGCGGGCGTCTATTTACGCGCCGTCTTTTGACAGCGGCACGTAAATTACGTCTCGTGTGAACAGACAAACGTCTGCCCATTGCTTTCAATGGGCAGATGTTTGTCAGCGCTATTTTCAGCGCAATTTTCAGACGTAATTCGGGGCAAAAACGCCCGAATTACGTCCGTAAATAGGCCGTGTGAACAAACCCTCACGATCACTATCAGTCTCAAACAGCTTACTTATATTTAATCTATTATAAGTAACTAAATACTTAACCACTTAACAACATGTCACGTACTGGTACCCGGCAGCCATTAAGGGGAAGTATGGAGCCGACACCTCACTGCAACGGACGGAATCAAAGATCACTTTGATTTTGCCCGTTTAACACCTTAAATATAGTGGTCTATCACGACTGCAGCATTTAAATTGTTAGAATCAGGGGGGCGCCCCATCGAACACGCCATCGAGCCACATGCAGCACGTTCGGCCGTTTACAGTGGTTGTTACGGCAGCCTGGGGGCCTTATAAAGGCCCCCAGGTCTGCCATTTTTGTACTCCTTTGAAGCCCTACCTCTGGCAGGGCTACAAACGAGACTGTCAGAATCACGATATACTGCAATACATTAGTATTGCAGTATATCATGCAAGCGATCCAATGATCGCTGCTTCAAGTCCCCTAGGGGGACTAATAAAAAAACTTAAAAGATAGTTAAATAAAGATTTTTATAATATTCCCCCAAAAAATAAATATTAAAAGTTTAAAAAAAAAACCTTTTCCCATTTTTTCCCTAAAGCAATGTAAAAAAAAAAAAAAGTTAACATAACTGGTATCGCCGCGTCTGTAAAAGTCAGAACTATCACAATATAGTGTTATTTAACCCGCTCGGTGAACGACATAAAAAAATATACATAAAACATGCAAATTGCTGTTTTTTGGTCACCTTAACTCTCCAATAGAAAGGAATAAAAAGTTATCAAAAAGTCGCATGTACCCCAACATGGTATCGGTGAAAACTACAGCTCGCCCCACAAAATTTAAGCCCTCACACCTCTAAATCGATGGGGAAAAAAAAAAAAGTTATGACCCTCAGAATATGGCGATACAAAACATTTTTTTTGTAGCAAATAGTTTTATTTTTTAAAAGGGGTAAAACATAAAACAAAACATAAATTTGGCTTTGCGGTAATCATATCAACCAGTAGAATAAGGTGAATATGTCGTTTTTACCGCCTGATGGCCGCCGTACAAACAAAACCCCCAAAAAATGGTGTAATTGCAGTTTTTGCAGATTCCCAGTACATTATGCAGTACAATAAATGGTGCCATGAAACTACAACTTGTCCCGCACAAAACAAGCCCTTATACGGCTATATCGACGAAGAAATAGAAAAGTTATGGCTTTTGGAAGGCAAAGAGGAAAAAAAGAAAATGAAAAGCTCTAATTGGCCTGGTCTTTAAGGGGTTAAATGATATATGATTCACTAAAAGAAAAAAAACGCACACAGTGGCACAACATAGGGCCTCGTCCCACAACAGATGTAGTTAGCAGAAGAGTAGGGTTATGCTCACCGGACAGTGTCGTGCTGGGAGCACGACATCCAAAAATTCCCATAGTATTTTAGTACTATAAGTAGAGCTGCTAGCAGCGGGTCTGTCGAGAGGAAAATCAGTCCCAACAGATAATTGTAAGAAGTGTAGATTGCAATGTGTAAAAAATAGTAAAAAGATGCACATTGCAAAAAACGACCCTTTGATGACTCCAACGGCTTTATTTTCAAAGAGTAACCAAACAAGTACAAGGCAAGCAAACAGCGCCAGCAAAGGTCGGTTTTTTCAATTTGAATATTTTTGCTATTTTTCACTAATTGCACTAAACACTTCGTACAATTAACTATGATAAGATGACTAAGTCAGCAAATTTTCCCAAATTGAGACTCCTTCCCAGAAGACCATGTATCTGCCACGCCTTCATCCTTGCGTCCCCATTCCATTCCACCCCAATTTGTCTTTTCTGTTTTCTGACCTAGATTATTGACTTAAACTATATAGGGGAAGAGGGGGTGGTGGCTTTTGGTAAAATTCATGAAAACCCTGATTTTGCCCAGATTTGATTTCTTGCAGAGTACATCTCCATGAAAATCACCTTTGTGAAGAAATGTTTTAAAAAGAATCTTACTAACATCACATTGCTGGGAATGCCCCCTGGCATTATCAACATGGCAGAGAATCCTGTAGACAGTCGTCACCTTCCTATAACCTTCCTTATAACACCAGAGATATTAAAAAACAGCCGAGATCTAAACTTTTTAAAAAATGTCCGTCTTTGTTATTCCCCTCCTCTTAGTTATGCCAATTTATATTAAAAATAGAAAACAAGTTATAAAAAATGATGTTGCCTATTTAGCGTTTAGGCGCACCTAAGAATAGTAGGAATGATTTATTTTTATTTTGTAAGAGAAGGTGCTAAAAACTGTTGCAGGTAACAAATTGATCAAATCAGCTGCAACATTTTTTACTTTTTTATTTTTCAATCAATATCGCCATATGAGGGCTTATTTTTTTACGGAACGAGTTGTAGATTTTCACCGCACCATTTATTGTACCCTATAATATAGTGGGAAACTTTGTTTTTACAGCATTCACCATGTGGTAAAAACAGCATGTTAACTTTATTCTGCGGGTCAATTCGATTACGGTGATACTAAATTTGCATAGTTTTTTTTATGTTTTACTACTTTTACCATGAAACAACTGATCATTAAAAATTGAATTTTAGTTTTGTCGATACATTCTGAGAGCCATAACTTTTTTATATTTCCGTCGATTGAGCGGTATGACAACTTATTTTTAGTAGGGCGAGCTGTAGTTTCTATTGGTACCATTTTGGTTAAATGGCCAAAAAAAGCGATTCTGGCATTTAATTTTTTTTTACTTTTTACGTTCACTGTGTGGATTAAATAATGATATATTGTAAAAGTTCAAACTTTTACGGACGCGTCAATACCCGTTTTTACTAGTCCCCCTAGCGTTCGATCGATTGCCTGATATAATGCAATACTAATGTATTGCAGTATAATGTGATACTGAAACTCTCCTATGGCAGGGCTTCATAGAAGCACAAAGATGGCAGACCTGGGGGCCTTCATCAGGCCCCCAGGCTGCCATGACAACCAACGGCACCCCGCGATCGCGTCACGGGGGGGCGTTGAAATGTTGCAGGGGGCTGTTTTTAGTAATCTAAATGCCGCAGTCGCTATTGACACACAGTAACACACAGCTGACACGCTTGTTCTATGGAGGGGCTCAGCTCGTGAGCCCGCTCCATATTCCCCCAACCGATGTCCGCCATACAGGAAAGGGTTGAGATACCTAAGGACACCTAAGAAATTTTTTAATTTATCCTTCAAAGATGTGTTACAGTGGTTTTGAAAGGGCTCGGCTTTCTACCTTGGTGACATAGTCATCAATGTAAAAAAGATAGGAATTTGGACTTCTGGTTCCGGCCCCGGCATGTGAGGATGCGCAAACACATCCCTCCAGCCCCCACTCCATATATCTGTCTGATGGACCTTACTGATAGCCACTGCAATAGTCTAAGGAGTATTATAGTTCTCACCATTCCACTGGGGAAGTGTATGGACAGATTTGTCTTCAGCATGGGCAAAACCAGGACCCAAACGAAGTCGGGCTGCCCAGAGACTCCCCAGAGACTGAGAGGCCTGACCTGGCGCAAGTTGATATCCCCGGTGAGCCAGATTGCCATATAGACTATAAAAGTAGCATCGCTCATATCGCCAGATTTACAGGAATCATTGTCCAAGACTGTTGCTGCCCCACTTTCCAAACTGCATAAAACTATTGCGCAGCACAAGGAACGGTTGGAAGCCATAGACACCTCATTGCATCATGTACACTCAGAAATAGATGGCCTACATTCCTTAATCCAGGACACTCAACGAGATAATAAAATGCTATGGGATCGCATTAAAGACCTAGAAAATAGGCCGAGACTAAATAATCTGCGCATTATAGGTCTCCCTGAAGAGGTACCATCCAAAGACCTTGCCTATCTTTGTGAAATTGATTTGATGGCTGCTCTAGGCATCCAACACTCCTGCAAAGTGGAGAGAGCACGTAGAATTGGGCCAGACCTCCGGCCAGCTAGAAGCGATCAACGGGGTCGATCTGACCCTCAACGAGATAGACAATGGCAGGTTATCATTAAGTACCTCGATTATTCTGATAAAATGCAGATATTCAAAACCTTTAAGAATAAAAATGGCGGCCTGAACTTCAAAGGCCACCGCATATTGATCTTTGGAGACTTTTCCGCTGAGGTTACCAAGAAACGCTGAGCTTTCTCACAGATTTGCTCAGAATTATACAGGAAGCAAGTGAAATTTGCGCTACTATACCCAATGACATTACGGGTCTTTCACAAAGACAGCACTTCTGCCTTATATCATTCTCCCGAGGATGCATCTACGGTTTTACGGCCTCCAGACAATCGTGATGTCTCGGACTCCCGAGATGAAGACACCTACTATGCTTCACTGGAACTACATGCCTTATTGTTGGTAGCCAAACGTTGTATACTTACCCATTGGCTTCAATCACAACTACCATCTCTGACGGAAATCATATCACAGATGAAAAAATATATCCAGATGGACAGACTTGAAATTGAACGAAGTGCTAATGCACATTCAACGATGTTCTTCCAAAAATTGGAAATATTTGTTTGCAAGCATTTATCACCTCAAGAAATTGAAGATTTAATGACTCCCTTCCAATATACTACGTGGTATTTATCCAGACACATTACTCACACACAGGGTCGATTGAAACAATAAACTGTTTGGTGGTACTAAGTGATCTGACTTTCTCTTGAAGCTCATATTCCACTTAATTTTGCGGGATGTAAACCTGAAGCTCATCTGCATAGGGGTGCGGGAGGAGGGATTGTATTGTTTTGTATTGTATTGTTCGGGACTGTACTGTATTATATTCGACTTTACCCGACCTACGATTGTTCTAACTATAGACATATAATACTTATGTTATAATTTTATTGTTCTACTACCTCAATATACATATATACTGTATACTGTATTTTTCCTTGTGACAGTTTTACTCATTTGAACATTTTATAAAACATTTAAAAAAAGAAACATTTAAAAAAAAAATATAGGAATTTGTTATGTAGGACTGGTCAGATCTAGCATTCTTTGGTGTTGGAGACATTCATCCTGATGCGTGCAACACTTTAATGTTTTACAGATATCCATCATTTTAAAAATCATGTTGTTTATAAGGCCATACTCTTATTGCGATAGCTAAAGTGCCTAATAGTGCCTTCAGAGTTACCCCATTAGCCATGCCAACAGAGTACCCCAATAAACAATACCACCAGCAGAGTGGCTTACATAAATAGTGCCAGCTGACTGCTCCCCCATAAACAAATAGTGGCAGCAAGGTGCTCCAAATAATCAGTGCCAGCTGACCGCTCCCGCATAAACTATAGTGCCAGCAAAGTTCTAGAAGAGTGTTCCCGCAGCCATAGAATTAAAAGAAAACAATTCTGCATGCCTGCCTGCCGTTGCTTAAAGGAGGAGCATTAGAAATACATTTTTAGCATTCCCCGAGTGAGAATCATCCTCAATACGGCTATGTTCACACAGGGCAGATATGCTGCGTAAAAGCACACAGTGTATCCACCCTGCGCGCCGCAGGGAATTCCAGCCAAAATGTCCACTGCGGAAAACTGCACAAAAAGTTTCATACTTATGTAGCCATGGCAACGTGTCCCTCTGCCGTCCTGCAGGTCGGCCTCCTGGGTTGACGTTGTAACCGTTACAGCCTGTGATTGGCTGCAGCGGTCACATGGGATGAATCATCATCCCAGGAGGATGGCCTGGACAAAGAAACAGAATTCTGGGTAAGTATAGGATTTTTTTTCTGAGTTGTGTTTTTTGCAGCGGAATCGCTGCTTTTCCGCCCCAAAAATAAGCAACATCTGCTATTTGTTGCGGGTTTTACCTCCCATTGATTGAAGTCAATGGGGAAAACCCGTAACACAAAAGCAGCGATTACACAAATATAATTGACATGCTGCAGATTAAAAATAAAATACACGGCAGGTCAATTTCTGTGCGGT
The DNA here is from genome assembly GCF_050947455.1 of Rhinoderma darwinii. NCBI lineage: Eukaryota > Metazoa > Chordata > Amphibia > Anura > Rhinodermatidae > Rhinoderma > Rhinoderma darwinii. The sequence continues at coordinate 38,559,021 of NC_134699.1, read as the reverse complement.
GTTTCCGCTCATCATTTACACAGCGTGTGGATGAGATATGTGCAATCCGCAGTATTTACGCTACGTGTGAACCTACCCTACAGAAGGGTAGATAATTGTGCATATATTGTTCCAAATAGTAATAAACCGGGCTCTGCAATTGGTAAATCTACCCCACAGTTCCTTTTCTTCAATGCAAATGATAAAATATGTCTTTGAAAAAGTTACTGAATTTGTAACACATTGTGAACATATTCCATGTGTTAAAGGCATATAAAATTAGGCAAACTCTAAGTAATGTCACTTAAATCAGAATGTATAACCAATGCATTGAAATACAGAAATATGCAGTGACACATTGATTATTAGTGGGACTAATTTTTTTGTCACATTTCATAGATTTACACTGCGAATAAAAAGAATATCGACTGCGTGGGTTTGTTTTTTTTCTTTTAGAAGCAATAGTTTCAAACAATGTAAAAATTAAACAGCTGGAAATCACATGGGGGAGGGGTAAGTGCTGTCTTGCAAATCAAGAGTTAATAACAATAATAATAATGGGCAACTATTGGAAGGAGTCTGCAAGAACAAAATCTAGAGAAACCTAAGGAAGCGAAGAACATTATTATTAAAACCAAAGGGTAAAGCGAAGTCACCTCTGCAGTTCCCGGCTATTTATATTTCTGTATTTGTGTCAGCGATGGTTGTTCTTTATCAAGTATATGCAATTATTATGTCTGGCACTTATAAGTTCATTATATTACTAATAAGAAAGAACCTGAAGAGATTACACGTGCAGAGATATATGTGCAGAGGAAAAACAGAAGATACTGGTAATTGGAATAGAATTGGAATTTCATAAAATGATTATTTCATATATTCCACATCATTTGTAGAGAGGATGAATAATGGGAGTCATTTATGATGTGCTAATGCTGTGTAAATGTACACAACCGTATTTATGGACCATCAGCAAATACTGTGGCATAGGTGCTAACGTAAGCACTGCCGGGAGGATTCTGTCTTTCTGTGCCAACCAAAGTGGTGGTTATAATGCCAAGTCCCTCCTAGGATTCTCAAAATCTGCACTTTTCATGATACACCTACATTTAGGAATGATGCTATATATATATATATATATATATATATATATATATATACCACTGACAGGTGATGTGATTAACATTGATTATCTTGTTACAATGGCGCCTGTCAAGAGTTTTTGATATATTAAACAGCAAGTGAACAGTCCGTTTCTGATATTGATTTGTTGCAAGCAGGAAAAATGGGCAAGTGTAAGGATCTGAGTGACTCTGACTAGGGCCAAATTGTGATGGGTAGACAACTCGGTCAGAGAATTTCCAAAACGGCAGGTCTAATGGGGCGTTCCCGGTATGCAGTGGGCTGGCGACAAGGTCATGGGCGCCCATTGCTCATTGATGCACGTGAGGATTGAAGCAAGCATGGTCTGGTCCCACAGAGGTGCTAATGTAGCATATCTGTGGGATGTGCTGGAAAAACAAGTCTGTTCTATGGAAGAACCACCTCACAACTTAGGGGACTAAAAGGATCTGCTGCTAACATCTTGGTGCCAGATACCACAGGACTTCTTCAGAGATCTTATGAAGTTCATGCCTTGATGGATCAGAGCTGTTTTGGTGACACGAAGGGGTCCTACACAATATTAGGCAGGTGGTTTTAATGTTATGGCTGAACCATACAGTATATATATTTCCAAATGGGCCAGGGGCTAATGTATTTGGACATTCTTGTAATGACGGGGAGGGAGACAGACAGGTGAGCCCTAATCTACCCGCCACTCAGTCCCTGCCTACTTGCAATGACCCGTCCTAGGCGACGGGGTACAACTGGGCGACGGTCCCTACGCTCAGTAAGTGCAAGACAGACAAACAGACAAGGGTACACTGAAGCTAGGGAAATGGGGCAGCTGCCCACGGAGACACCGTGAGCAACAAGAGTAGTGAACGAGCTGAGTCAAACCAGGAGTGAACGAGGTACAAAAACGCTGAGCAGGAGAGTGGTCAGAAAGCCAAGGTCTATAACAAGCAGAGGATGAGTAGTACAAGCAGTAGCAGCAAGGCCAGGAAACAAGCAGAGCAGAACAACAAGCAAAGGAGGAACAGGAAAGGCAGGTATAAATAGACATTGGGCGGGAGCTAGCTCCGTCTGGCCAGGCTGTGATAGGTTCTCCCACTCCTAAGCCTGCCATCCTGAGTGGTGGATGATGGAGTCAGTCTCACAGACATAGACTCAGGTGCAGACTGATTGCCCATGGGCGTAGACACAGAAGCTGTGTCTGGCAGATCCTTTACAATTCTGGTATGTTCAAATGCTCCCACGGGTATTGCTGCTGTGCTTGAGGGATTAACTGCATGAGCATAGCTGTGATTGACAGCTGGTGTCCAGCAGCAACGCCTGGGATTGGAGAAAATTGACCACCACAGTTGCATATTTTTGCAGCTGTGACAAAGTCCTTATGTTTCATAGAAGAACAATGAGGCAATGTAGTCCCAGCCTAAAGGCTGTCCACCATCTTTCTACAGACGTTGGAAGAGTTATCCTCAAGATAGGCCATCAATTTTGACAGGAAGTGTTGAAAAACCGGTGTCCATACACATGTGACTGTGTCTGGTACTGCGGGGGATGGATCAATGCCGATACATACATTGATGACTTATTCTAAGGATAAACCATCAATGTAGAAACCCTTTAAGTGGTATCTAAATCTCTATAACTATACAGAGGTCATAACATTTGCATGGCTTGACTTACACCTTACATCTACAAAGACAGCACGCCCAATGACTTCATATTATTAAAAACATGTTTATGTAGATATATTCTATAAGAGATTAACTTTAGAAGAAACAATACAGTATGTTGTTCAGAAAAGTGAGTAATTGCTTATATCTACTACAGCAATTTTATATTATATAGTATTTTGTCATCTTCTCTTCGGACATTTGGGGCTTTTATGGTTATTCTTTCCACTATACAGCTGTATATTTTGGCTAAGAGTCTAGTGTTTTACAATCAAGCTAGTATATGAAATATAAAGTTAAATTTGGTATGTATTTAAGAAAATTACAGTTAATATGTTGGGTGAAAAAGTACAATCATAAATAATATAAAAATGTAACACCCGATCCATATACTGTATATGACATAAAGTACTATACCACCTGCCACAAAGAAGTCCTTAAAAAGAAATTGGTAACATTCAGTTTCACGGCAGGCTGTAAAAAAAAATTCAAGTATGTATTTCTATTGTACTGACACCTAGTGGCTAATATTAAAAAGGCAACATTTTATAATCCATTTTTAGAGTTGTATATAAATTGTAATAAAAAAACAAACAAATAATAGATGATTGATTGAATGAATGGATAAATAAATAAGCTTTTCACAAAATAAAACTATGGTACTGTATGTTGTGCCTTTATTTCCTTAAGAAAAAGTGTTTTTACAAAAAAAATTCTTTACAGGTCAGTAAAACTTTAACTAAAGCCTAGAGCTGTCACTTTTTTTCTTCTAATATAGGACTGCACAGCACTATAATATTTAGAGAACAATACTATGATAGATTTCCTGTAAGACAAGGTCACCGTGCAGTACAGGGAAACAGAGAGCCGAGAGATACACTGTGACAAGAAAATAGAAAGAAGGGCAAAGGTAGAAGGGAGTAAGAACATGAAATGTATAAACAAGACTATGAAGCAAGAAAAGAGGATGAGAATGGATCTGGAAGAGTGACAGTGACAGATAGATACCTGAAGATGAAGAGAGAAGCCAGGGGAGTGAAAAAGATGATGTGTGGATTGGATGCAGTGTCCTGTTGTCAGGACAAAATGTGCTGATAAATGCCTGTCTGGGACGGAGAGATGTGACATGCATCCTGTATACCAACCATAGCCCATGGAGTGACCTTCAGAGCCCCTGCTGACCTTGTCCCATCCACCTAAATCTAAAGTTACTACTCATATTCTGTTCTGTTCCGTAGCATCAATTGATTTACAGTGTAGTAGAAAAGGAGTTACATTAATATAATGGTATATTAAATATAATTAAACTAAAGGAACAGTTACAATTATTACCGATAATACAAAGTACACAAATTGTATCGGTGTCAATAGCAGTATTAACTATTGGGGCTATAATGCCCAGGAGATGAAAGGGTGATTTAAAGAGACGTGACTTTAAGTTCCTGGCACCAATGCAAAATTCGTGACAGGGTCCCCACCTACCATGTGCTATTTATAAAACTGGTGTCTTCTTATGTGGCACTGAGGCCTTTGGGCTTCCTTAGGCACCATGACCAGGGTGCAACTTCAATCTCAGCATTCCTATAGCTCAGGGGCGTCACTAGCACCGGACCTCCGGGCCCAAGCCCTTTATCTTTGGCCCGGTGCCCTGGATCCCCGGGCGACTGCCGTTACCGAGGTCGCAATTGCGACCGGGCAGCGGCCGAGATTGCGACCGGGCCGCATCCCCCTGCACAGGGTCTAAAGAAATATACTATAGTAACTGGGGCTTATGTCATAAAATGCAAGGGCCCCTGACACTATACTTACCCTCCTTCCCAAGCGCAGCGGAATTCCTGACTTCTTCTCGCGTCATGACAACATGACGCTGTGCGCCGCGCATGACGTCACGATGCTGGATGGTGTCGGGACATCCGCTGCACGAAGAGCTGGGTAAGTGTAACATCATTAATGCCTGCTTGTATACAGTATAAGATTACTGTCTGCTGGGGCCCTGTATCTAAACCTAACATGTGGTAGGCTTAGATACAGGGTCCAACAGACAGTATCATACATGGGCTCTGGATCTAAGCCTACCACATAGTAGGTTTAGATACATGGCCATGTATGATGCTGTCTGATGGGCCCTGTATCTAAGCCTACCACATCGTAGACTTAGATTCAGGGTCCCAGCAGACAGTAATCTTATACTGTATAAGATTACTGTCTGCTGGGGTCCTGTATCTAAGCCTGCCTTGTGGTAGGCTTAGATACATTGTCTTACAGACAGTATCACACATGGGCTCTCTATCTAAGCCTATCATGTGTGTACTAATGGGTTTTTTGTGTGTTTATGGTTTTTTACAGGTTCGGTTGTTGGACTACGTTGGATTCGAGGACTACTTAGATGACAGCTTTTTTTATTTTCAATAAAATGGTTAATGGGGGTTGTGTTTTTTTATTTCAATAAAATATATTTTTTCTATGTCTTTGTATTTTATTTTAAACTTCATTACTACAGCCTTAGTAATGGCCACTGGCTGATTGACAGCATCCATTACTAAGGCGGGGCTTAGTGTTAGCCGGTGGAGAGGCTAACACCTCTAACCCCCATTATTACCCCTGTACCCACGCCACCAGGAGTACCAGGAAGAGCTGGGTACAATCCAGTACCCGATCATCTGTAGTAATGGTTAGGCATTGGGGTGGCCGCAGGCTGGTATTATTAGGCTGGGAAAGCTCAAAAACAGTGGCCCTTCCAATCCTGGTAATGCTAGGCTGCTGCTGTGTTGTATCTGGCTGGTTATCAAAAATGGGGGGGACCCCACATAATTATTATTTTTTTAAATAGAATAAACGTAGTGGGCCCTCCACCCAATTTTCATAACTAGCCAGATACAACATAGCAGCAGGCTAGCATTACCAGGCTGGGAAGGGCCACTGTCTTTTGTCAAGCCAAAGATCCCATAGAGACGGATCGAAACGTTGCCTGCCTGGGGTGAATAAACACACCACTTTTTTGTGCTGCCTCTTCATTTTTTTGGATTTTTTTTGGGGATTATATACATGTAAATATATACACACATAAACGCACACACATATTTTTTGGGGGGGTGAACATATGTTAGTACAAGGATACTTACTGCTGGGGCCCTGTGTCTAAGGCTACATTCACATGAGCGTGACAGCTTTACGACCATGAAAAACGCGCATAAATCTGTCCGTGTGCGTTGCGTTTTTGCATCAGTGTGCTTTGCGTGTGGCATGTGTTTTTCACGCACTTGCAAGCACTTTTTCTTTTCAATGTAATTGATGCGTGAAACACGGACAGCACACGGATGTCGTCCGTGTGCTGTCCGTGGTTTTCATGCACCCACTGACTTAAATGGGCGTGAAATACACCAATATAAGACATGCAGTGAGTTTCACGCACAGCACACAGACGAGATTCATGTTTGCCTGAATGAGCCCTAAGTCTATCATGTGTGATACTGTCTGCTAGGGATATGTATCTAAGCTTATCTTGTATGTTGCTGTCTGCTGAGACAATGTATCCAATTCTATCCAGGGGTGCAGCTATAGGAGCTTTAGTCTTATAGATATGCTATCTCCAATATATGTGTAAAAAAATAATAATAATTCTGAGGGGGTTAAATATATGTCTCGGGGCTTATGGCCCTGATCTTTTAAGACCCTAGCAATGCTCCTGCTATAGTTATACCTCATGGGGACTCCACATTGGGGCAGATTTATCAATCTATTTATGCTACTTTTCTGGCATAAGTACATTGAAAAATGAGTAAGGTTAGGAAAAAACAATGAACTATAAAAAATGAGCTTTAATAGGATATAAAGGCTACGCGTTTCGACGTTGAACTAACGTCTTCCTCAGGCCAAATGTCCTATTTAAGCTCATGTTTTATAGCTACAATCCTTCCATTCGCCTTTATTCATCAATATCACATCAGCAGTGCCTCTCCATAGGTCCACAAACAACATTTAGGTTTTTTCTAACCTTACCTGCGGTAACTGCTTCGGGGTACCAGATTGGACCTGGCTGCAGCTGATTCCTTGGGTTAACTATCATTCCCCTGCTCACACCAGAGTTGTGCCTGTGGATTTGCACAACCCCAAAAGGGGAGCACTCGACCTGCTCTTCTGTCTTTGTACCAGTATTTATCTGCACTATATGGCGTTGTGCATTTCTGCTTTTTTCTCCTTTAGTCGTATATTGAAAAATATGATGTTCAATCTCAAGCTATGAAGCCCCTATACCCCTTTTTCGCAATATACGAAACGTGTCAGAAATAGTGGGTGGAGCTTTAGAATTGCACTAAACGTGACTTATTTAAGTTTTTGACAAAAGTTTTGGAAAACTATGCCAAGTCTGATACCGTGCACCAGTATTATTAAATCTCCTCCATTAATACCGTTTTCACTAAATAAGGGCTCATGCATGTGACATTATTACGTATCCATGACGTACTGATCTGTAATTTGGCACACTAAGACTGCTATGGGACCATAATGTAGCTCCAAGTGCCTTCCATTTTCTAGAAAAACCCTCAAAGATGTTTTTCTCATGGATTTATATGGACTTTGTGTGGAAAAAAATAAAGGCATGCCCCATTAGATGTCATACAGAACATTTCTCCTAGGGGAGAATATGATGCATCACGGAGGCACCATACTCCATCACACAGGGGATAAATGCACCTCCATATTACAGACCTGTAGGGGCTCACAGGGAACACTATAGATGTTTTTTTTTTCTTTTTAAGTGGTAGAATTTGGTAGATGAAGGCAAATCTAGTCAATTCGCTAAATAATTTCCAATTTGACAAATGATGGATTTATTCAGGCCAAGTGGCATAGTGGCCAAACATCATATTTATAAAGCCCTGCATCAGTGGATCTAAGCACAAGGCTGTATTATGGATCTGGCGCATTGATGGATCTGGAACCAGTATTTATAAATCTCCCTTAGAGTATGTTTGCACGGCAATGCCAAATACGTCTGAAATTACGGAGCTGTTTTCAGGCGAAAACATCTTCTGAATTTCAGAAGTTTTTACAAGTGCACGCGTTTTTTTGTGGCATCTTTTACGGACGTAATTGGAGCTGGTTTTTATTGGAGTCAATGAAAAACGGCTCCAATTACATCCCAAGAAGTGACATGCACTTCTTTGAGGCGGGCGTCTTTTTACGTGCCGTCTTTTGACAGCGAGGCGTAAAAATACACCTTGTCTGAACAGAACATCGTAAAACCCATTGAAATCAATGGGCAGATGTTTGCAGACGTAATGGAGTCGTCTTTTCAGGCGTAAATCGAGGCATAAAACGCCTGAATTACGTCCGTAAATAGGCCGTGTGAACATACCCTTATTGTATAAAGAAAATACATCTACTTATGAGGATAGAAAAACAGAATCACAAACTTGTTGTCACATAGAGGTCTCACTGTATCGCCATGTTCCTGCTTTCACTTTACTTCACTCTTGGAAAGCCTTCCTCTTTCTATGACTTACTTTTCAATCTCTGCATATTATGTCATTGTGCATATCAAATGCAGAGTTGCTGTCAATATGCAGAAAAATATTTTTCGCTATTTCATGAAAACACCTTGTAGACATAATCCTCATGATCAGGACACTATATTTTAAATGATGTGCCACTCGTAGCCATGATCTATAGGTGTTTTCTCTAAGGCTGTACACTTCACGAATATTAATGGTAATCCTTACAGGAAAAATTTGCATTGCTGGCTCCCAGGGCATAAATGTGGGCAGCCATGTGGGTATCCCTACCTTAGTGTATGGATGATTTCTTCTTGTGTTTAATCTAAGCAGACACAGAAGGCATAAGGCCATAACAATGGAAGTAACATACACAAAATTGAAAGACATGGAGAGAGGAAAGGAGAAGAAGAAATGAGAAAACAGGGAAGTGTCTGTGTATATGTAAAGAGATGGGTGACTGGGTGATCAGAAGATTAAGTTTTATAGCTTCAAAATGGCTGAATATTTATAGAATGTACTGTCCCAATTACAGTGCAAAGAGCAACAGAATAAAATGTAAGGATGTAACAGGACATGCCACACTGTTAAAGGGAGTTTGTCATCACAATGTTTACCTTCCAAACTGCTAATACAGCTATAGAAAGAAGAATGATAGCCCATCGTGAACCATAAAAAAAAGTGCTTTCATTCCTTCGGGCACCATTTGCAAATGAGCGCTGAAGAGTCCCACAAACCAGGAACTGTCCAGCATACGGCGCGGTTCCTGCTTAGAATTCAGAACACTTCCCGGATTGCAGGACTCTTCAGTGCTCATTTGCATACGGTGCCCGGAGGAATAAAAGCACTGTTTTATGGTTCACGATGAGGTGAGTTGGGCAACATAGGTATGTTTGAATAATATCATCCTTCCCTATACAGCGGTATTAGCGGTTTGGGTGGTGAAAATGTAATAATAGACTCCCTTTAAGAGTCCAGTTGTTCATATATTGACCATTTAGTGAAAAGGTGTTTATACGATGCTAACTATTATGTTGGCTGTGGCATATAAAGAGCACTGGTTTGTGGTTTATAGTGCCCACAATATCCATCAACATATACGTGATCCAATTCCTGGTGTCTTTTAGTTTATACAGTGCTTAGTTTGTGGTCTAAATGGTATTTTCTCATAACATTTCCTTTACTTTGGATAATGGTTTAGGTAAAGATAATTTCCAATGGTTACACATTTACTTAGGGGCGGACATACCATCGATGCAACCTGCGCAGCAGCACAGGGGCCCAGTAGGTAAGGGGTCCCACTGCCACCTTATAAGCAAATGTAAAGGGTGTGCCCTATGCTAAGATATTTAAGAGCAAGGGGCCCATATACTGTCATTGCTCGGGGGCCTTCTGCTGTCTTTGTCCACCCCTGCATTGACTTGTTTATTGGGTTTACTTCATATAACCTACACTTCCCTCCTCCACTAATAAAAAGCAAAGCTTTATGTTATTTGTATGAGATCTGAGCAGAAAAATGAAGCTGCTATTCGACATCTATTGCTTGTAACCTGACAGAAGATGTTCATGGGCATGTTCACATGTAAAACCAACGCCACCACATACACAAGATAAGAGAGACTTACATAAATAACACTGGGAGGTGCAATAGCTAAAGAAGTACTTCTAAACATTAGCTCCCTTGGTCAATGGTAGTTTGGTGTGGTATAACAAAATGGGAACTCAGCACTCCAACGGTATTATGCAATAAGTGGTTAGGAGCGCCATTACCTAACAGCACTACATATCCTTATCCACGGACGTAATCCGTGTCTGAAGAAGGTCGAATGTATGGACATAAACGTTAAACCTATTTTTGGATTACTACTTTTTGCTATATGTGAAATTAAATATCGCTTATTACATAATACCTTGGAGTGTTGAGTTCCCATTTTTGGAAGCCTACTTACGCACCCTTGAAACACGGAGTGCTCAGGGATCAAGAAAGTACTAGTTTGGTATGGTATGCCATCTATGGTAGCTTGGTGCGCTATGTCATGTATGGTAGCTTGGTATGGAATGGCATCTATAGGAGTTTGATATTGTATGCATCCATGGTAAATTGTATAGTATGCCATCACTGGTAGTTTTGCAAAGTATGGTATGCCATCTATAGTAGATTGGTATGTTATGTGTCCATGATAGCTTGCATAGTATGCCATCTATAGTGGCTTGGTATGGTATTTCATCTATAATGAATGTGGTATAATATTCCATTAAATATAGTGATTGCTGTGCCCGCGGTCGCGGACCGCCAGCGCAACCTACTTACCCTGGCAGCCGCAACCATGGGGCACCATCTTCACTGCCACCCGTAGGGTGCGCGTGCTCCTACCGTCCTTGAAGGGCCAGCGCGCGCACCAAAGTAAATGTTCCCTAGCCAATCACTTTGCACCCTGGACTATATAAAGGACTCGGCCCTAACCCTCCTTGCCTGAGCGCTGTTGTATTCCCATGTGCGTCTAAGCAAATGGTCCCTTAGTTGTATCCTGCTCCCAGTGTTCCCGTATCCTGCTTCCGTTATCATGTATCTTGTTGCTGTATTTGTTCCTGAGCCAAAGTCTATTGTTCGAGTCATTTGTGTCTCATCTGTCATGTCCGATGTCATCTGCTACGTCTGATGTCATCTGCCATGTCCAGTGTCATCTGTCACGCCAAGCATTATCTGTGCCAAGTGTCTGCTATGCCACGTATCTGCTACTCCGAGTATCTGCCAGATCGTCTCTCAGGTACTCTTGCCCTAGAGACTATTATAGACTGTGGTTTGGCTAGCTGCTACGGTGGAGCGGCCTAGTGGGTCCACATACCCCACAGCCGTGACAGTGATTATCTAGACTAGAGCAATACACATAATGATGTAGATCTCTATATATATACAGTGAAGGAAATAAGTATTTGATCCCTTGCTGATTTTGTACGTTTGCCCACTGTCAAAGACGTGAACAGTCTAGAATTTTTAGGCTAGGTTAATTTTACCAGTGAGAGATAGATTATATAAAAAAAAAAAAAAAAAATCACATTGTCAAAATTATATATATTTATTTGCATAGTGCACAGAGAAATAAGTATTTGATCCCTTTGGCAAACAAGACTTAATACTTGGTGGCAAAACCCTTGTTGGCAAGCACAGCAGTCAGACATTTTTAGTAGTTGATGATGAGGTTTGCACACGTTAGATGGAATTTTGGCCCGCTCCTCTTTGCAGATCATCTGTAAATCATTAAGATTTCGAGGCTGTCGCTTGGCAACTCGGATCTTCAGCTCCCTCCATAAGTTTTCAATGGGATTAAGGTCTGGAGACTGGCTAGGCCACTCCATGACCTTAATGTGCTTATTTTTGAGCCACTCCTTTGTTGCCTTGGCTGTATGTTTCGGGTCATTGTCGTGCTGGAAGACCCAGCCACGAGCCATTTTTAATGTGCTGGTGGAGGGAAGGAGGTTGTCACTTAGGATTTGACGGTACATGGCTCCATCCATTCTCCCATTGATGCGGTGAAGTAGTCCTGTGCCCTTAGCAGAGAAACACCCCCAAAACATAATGTTTCCACCTCCATGCTTGACAGTGGGGACGGTGTTCTTTGGGTCATAGGCAGCATTTCTCTTCCTCCAAAAACGGTGAGTTGAGTTAATGCCAAAGAGCTCAATTTTAGTCTCATCTGACCACAGCACCTTCTCCCAATCACTCTCAGAATCATCCAGATGTTCATTTGCAAACTTTAGACGGGCCTGTACATGTGCCTTCTTGAGCAGGGGGACCTTGCGGGCACTGCAGGATTTTAATCCAATACGGCGTAATGTGTTACCAATGGTTTTCTTGGTGACTGTGGTCCCAGCTGCCTTGAGATCATTAACAAGTTCCCCCGTGTAGTTTTCGGCTGAGCTCTCACCTTCCTCAGGATCAAGGATACCCCACGAGGTGAGATTTTGCATGGAGCCCCAGATCGATGTCGATTGACAGTCATTTTGTATGTCTTCCATTTTCTTACTATTGCACCAACAGTTGTCTCCTTCTCACCCAGCGTCTTACTTATGGTTTTGTAGCCCATTCCAGCCTTGTGCAGGTCTATGATCTTGTCCCTGACATCCTTAGAAAGCTCTTTGGTCTTGCCCATGTTGTAGAGGTTAGAGTCAGACTGATTAATTGAGTCTGTGGACAGGAGTCTTTTATACAGGTGACCATTTAAGACAGCTGTCTTTAATGCAGGCACCAAGTTGATTTGGAGCGTGTAACTGGTCTGGAGGAGGCTGAACTCTTAATGGTTGGTAGGGGATCAAATACTTATTTCTCTGTGCACAATGCAAATAAATATATATAATTTTGACAATGTGATTTTCTTTTTTTTTATATATATATATATATAATCTATCTCTCACTGGTAAAATTAACCTAGCCTAAAAATTCTAGACTGTTCATGTCTTTGACAGTGGGCAAACTTACAAAATCAGCAAGGGATCAAATACTTATTTCCTCCACTGTATAAATAGATCATATCCCATATAAGATCCTATAATTCTAGTTCCGATCTTGCGTGAAAATTAGTGCATGATTGCAATGTCCCCTGCATATTAAAGATCTATCTGTGACCAAATGGGAAAGACTATATCAAACTTACTCTGAGAGCAGAAATATATCAGTCAAGTTCTGTACCAGTGAAGACGGCCAAGATGAGAGAACTCTAATAATGTAAGGTTTATTTATTAAGAAGGAAAGAAATCACTGAATATTGTGGCAATTCCTTTTTGATATGATGTTGTCGTCGTTTTTGTCTTATTTTTATGATTGATCCTGTTATACTTATAAAGGAAAATGTTCAGTTAAAAAAATAGAAGATGGGACCGTTATATATCCGGCAGTATCTTACCATATACTGATAAGGCGCAATCATGAGATCTCCTATAAATGCATTGCTTTCTTTTACATTTTGAGCCAAGGATGAGATGGTCATAGAATTATTATTGATGGTGTAATGCTGCCATCTGGGGGCCACAAGGTGTTGTTGAAGCCATAAAATCATTATTAAAGACACAGATTTCAATTAATGAATTTTCAAGATATCCCCTGTACTCCCTGCACACCAAGCCAATTATTTACTTTTCTGTGATAATGACAATCATTTTCCAAAACTCCTCAAGTGTGACAAATACAAATTAAAGGTGTATGAGTCATAGTTGAAAGATAATCCATTTATGATTCTAAATATTTTTATGAGACATGTCAACACCAAAACATAGTCTACTATTTAATCTCTGTGCCAATAAATAAAATGTCTTCAATTAACTTTAGTGTGCAATAATCTGCAGCTAAGGAACCATTACATAGGAACCCAGAACTGTCTGATCCTGTACTCATAATCTGCAGTCAGGAGATCACTGGACATTATATAGAAACCCAGCACTGTCTGATCCTGTCCTGATAATCTGCAGTCAGGAGATCACTGGACATTATATAGAAACCCAGCACTGCCTGATCCTGTCCTGATAATCTGCAGTCAGGAGGTCACTGCACATTATATAGAAACCCAGCACTGTCTGATCCTGTCCTGATAATCTGCAGTCAGGAGATCACTGGACATTATATAGGAACCCAGCACTGTCTGATCCTGTCCTGATAATCTGCACTCTGGAGATCACTGGACATTATATAGAAACCCAGCACTGTCCGATCCTGTCCTGATAATCTGCAGTCAGGAGATCACTGGACATTATATAGAAACCCAGCACTGTATGGAGGTGGATATTATGTATGGAACAATATAGCCCCTAATGTGAATTAAAAGAATATTAAAGTCAGTTAGGAGTAAATAATTGATGATAGGGTATATGTAAATTATTTCTTATAATTCATACCTCAAATGCTGCAGAACCTCTTTAGGGAAGAATGATATACCACGGAAGAATTTACTCTTATGAAGGTGAAGAAACCTGACTCATCTTTATGCAAGTTGTAATAAATGGCTCTATGTACATACCAGCTGGTCTGGGTGGCCATTTGACACAAAGGCATAACATTTTTTATGTCCACACCCTCTATATTAACTAATTGTCTTTTGGATATGTGGTGGACAGAACCTTATATTTCCAAGCTAAACAGGTTGTCCACTACCGGACAACTGATGACCTATCCACCGGAGCAGGTCCGACCCCCGGAACCCTACACCGATCAGCCGCTCCGGTGGCCGGTGAGCATTAGATATTATGCCACATTTTGCAGTGTACGGAGCCGGAAGCAGTTGTCTCCGTACATTGCATAGCGGCCGTGCTGCAGAACTGCAGCTCTGCTCCTACTCACTTGAATAGGATCAGAGCTGCAGTACTGCAACAGAAGACACAAGCCATGAATAAGGACGAGAGTGTTGTCCGAAACGCAAAGGCTATTTCAATTGTAACCACCCCCGTGCACTTTTGGAATTTTTTTTACCTGTTGGAATAAACTTGGGGTCATTGTTTCATTTTAAAATTCTTCTCAGCGCTGGATCTAAGATCTCTTTCTTTTCTTCTGTTGCTTTGCCGTGTGCTGTCATGCAGGATCCGAGCGCAGTCTGGACTGAGACGTTCTGTGGGTGGCTGGAGGATTCCTCCTGTTTTTTCTGCAGTACTGCAGCTCAGCCGCTATTCCATGGCCGGAGCTATCTGCTTCCAGCATGGACGTCCGGTGCACGGAGGCCACCAAGGCAGCTGATAGGTGCGGGGTCCGGGTGTCGGAACCCCACAGATCATGTACTGATGACCTATCCGTATGTGACCTTAGATTAAAATCCTCCATAATCCGAACCTCCCACTCCCGTCTCCAAGATTTCTCTCGTGCTGCACCCGTCCTCTGGAATGCGCTACCCCAGACAATCAGATTAATTCCCAATATCCACAGTTTTAAACGTGCCCTGAAAACACATCTATTTAGACAGGCCTATAACATTCCCTAATCTGACTCCTTTCCATGGCCCTCCATTTAGATTAGTCATCAGAATAAGATTCCCTCACACTCCTTCACTTCATGTCCGTCATACACGTATACTGGCTGGTGACCGGCTCATGCAGCTTTATGTTACCACCGCATGTGTATAAAAATGGCTGGACTATTGTACAGAACAAACACTGTTACACTTTGTGTCTCTCTTATTTCCTCATAGATTGTAAGCTCTTGCGAGCAGGGTCCTCACTCCTCCTGTTTGAATTGTAAATGAACTTTGTCACTATATAATGTCTGAAATTGTTTGTTTCATGTTACCTCTAACAGGCTATATAAATAAAGATTATTATTATTATTATTATTATTATTATTATTATCATTATTATTATCCGGTAGTGGACAACCCCTTTAAGGACGTGACCTATATTTTTTTATTTTTGCCTTACCACATTCTGACTGCCAGAACTTTTTTTATTTTTCTGTTGATATAGATGTATGATGGCTTGCTTTTTGTGAGAAGAGTTCCATTTTTAATTGTATCAATTTTTAGGCACATATACATTTCCTAACTTTTTTGGGGGGTGGATGTGCTTGGTTTACCATATTTTTAAAATTTGTATTGCATTTTATTTCACTTTTAGTGATGAAAATTGCTTTCACTATAGAATTCATTGTAACACCTATATATACTTCAAAGTATTAAAGCCTGTTAGTGTAAGGCCTTATGCACATGGCCGTATTACAGCTCCACGCAACCTTTGAGTATTCAGAGCCATAATACTCTGCCAGTAGAAGTGTATGGGGCATGACTCTACCTCCATGGGCCTTTCATGCAGAAGCATGCACAGTTTATTTTGTTAAATTCCTATGTTAAATTCCTATGTTATTTTGTTAAATTCCTTTCCCGCTGGTCAACAGAAGAAGGATTTTCCCATCCGCCCTCCCTTATTTTCTTTAGTGTTGCGGTAGGTGGGGTTTGTGATTTGTCACAGTAGCATTGGCGGTAGGAGGAGGGGTCTTTGAAGGCACGTAACGGAAAGGAGAACAACATATAACATTGTTGGAAAATAACTTGGGGCATTTAACCCTGGGTTGTATTGTAGGGGCTGGGGAGTGGTTACCCAGCTTGTTTCATACTTCCTGATGGGCAGGGTCCCCTGTCCACCTTTGAAAAGTACTTTAAAGTTTATGTATAGCTAGAATCTATATAACATTGACTAACTTTGCAGATACTTTGTATTTTTATTTTATCTTTTACTGGTTCTGTTTTTCTTATAGCCAATTGTTATCCACAGATGCATTTAAAATTCAGCTGCGATGTTAGAAGCGGGTCTGTCAACAAATTTTTCATTCAATTGTTTGAAATTGAAAGTTTTGAAAGGAAACATCATATACACAGAGCACAACATACTGAACAATAAAAGGAACAATGCAGTTCTAATTTTGTCAACAATTTTTTGACTGGTTCTAGCAGACAACCCACAGAATTCTGAATGCAACTTCAGGCTATAATAAATTTGTCTAGTTAGCACAAATAGAGCAATATATTTGCAAATTACCCAACTTTTAAATTATAAAAAAAAAAATGTGTGTGTGTGTGTGTGTGTGTGTTCAAAGGTGACCCTACAGGCGAAAGTTGTGTGATGTGGATGACATCAGCAATGCTCAATACTTAGGGTACCATGGTTAAAATCGGTTGTAGTCTTGCCAGTCAAGACATCATATATATCCAACAAGGTTTTATTTATTTATGTTTCTAAAGACAATGGCCCTTCCTTGACTGTTGTAAAATGTATCCACATTATGATGATGCCAGTATATCATGTTGTTATTTCTAAATGATCTTAGGGTAGCCTATATCCCGAAAATAGGCTGCAAATGAAAATGCAATGATGCAATCAGTGAACTCAGACAGTTGGACCTTCACGTCCCCTAGTGGGACTAAAAAAAAAAAGTTTCAAAAAAGTTATAAAAAATAAAATAAGAGTTTCAAGTAATAAAATAAAACACAATTTTTCCCTTATCAAGTCCTTATTGAAAAAAATAAACCATACATGTTTGGTATTGCTGCATCCGTAACGTCCTGAATTATAAAAATATTATGTTATTTATCCCGCGTGGTGAACGGCATAAAAAAAATAACTAAAAATCAGAAGTGCTGTTTTTTGGTCACCTTGCCTTCCAAAAATTGGAATAAAAAGTGATCATAAAGTTGCTTGCATCCAAAAATGGTACCTATAAAGCCTATGATTCGTCTCGCAAAAAACAATCCCTCATAAAGCTCCAGTAAAAGAAAATCAGTCGGCACTGTGGACATTCGGCAGTACACTGCCCACAGAGGCGCAACAGGGGCTGCGGTATAAGTCTAGGGAGGTGCTGGGCTTCGCAGGTAAGACCATGTATAGCACAATGCAAGTAGAGACAACAAAAGTTGCAATCCCCCGGTCTGACGTCGAAAATTCTTTAATGCTTGTAGAAAAGGTGTGGGGGAAGACGAAGACAGTGTAAGGCAACAGCCGTTTTGCGTACAACGCTTTCTCAAGCCCTCATAAAGCTGTGTCTACGAAAAAATTAAAAAAGTTATGGCTCTTACAACATGGCAACAGAAACAATACATTCATTTTACAAAAGTAATTTTATTGTGTAAAAAGTGGTATAACATAAAAAAGTGCTATAAATTAGGTATCGCCGGACTGACCCGCCGAATAAAGTTAACATGTAATTTATAACGCATGGTGAACACTGTATAAAAAAAACGATGCCAGAATTGCTGTTTTTTGGTCACCTTGCCTCCGAAAAAGTAGGATAAAAAAAAAAAGTTGCATGTACCCCAAAATGGTACCAATAAAAACTACAGCTCGTCCTGCAAAAAAACATCCCTCACACCACTACGTTTATGAAAAAATAAAATAAGTTAACGCTCCAATAAGTCAGGAAAGAAAGAATATGCAGTTGTGCAGGCCCCTGGGGAACATTTCTTCTGTTTCAAGAGGCGATTTATCAAGACCCTAAAATTAGGGAACCAGGAAGGGTAGGGTCCAAACATATCTGCTGAAAGCGAGGGCGCCCGTATTATACCAGGACAACACTTTCCCAGCAAAATTCCCCAAACTGCAAAGGTGCAGAGTGTGGGCCAAAAGGGGGATAAGTAAGGACACCATTTATCAGTGTGACACTGGCCTGTGCAGAAAGGATTGCTTCACAGTGTAACACACATCTAACGATTATTTTATTGGTTTTGTTTTTTACCCCATTATTATACCACTTGACTATGCCCCTGATGTACTCTGCCCAGCTTACATGTGCCCCCACATTATTAACTGAAATACCAGTAAACCTCCAAACAAAACTACTACCAAGCAAAATCTGCGCTCCAAAAGCTAAATGGCACTCCCTCCCTTCTGAGCACTACACTGTGCCCAAACAGCAGTTTACTTCCACATAAATGGCATCGCCATACCCAGGAGAACCCTTTTAACCATTTTTAGGGTGTGTGTCTCCAGTGGCATAAACTAGGCACAACATGTTTGCCACTGAAATGTCACATCTAGGGAAAAATTGCAATTTTTACTTTGCACTATCTGCAGCGCAATCATCTAGGGAAAAGACCTGTGGGGTCAAAATGCTCACTATCCCCCCCTTAATAAATGCCTTGAGGGGTGTAGTTTCCAAAATTGGGTCACGTCTCAGGGGTTTCTTTTATTATTTCATTGTGAACCAATACTTTGAATCGACAAATTAGGTCTCAATTTTGCATGGTACTCTTTCCCTCCTGAGCCCTGTTGTATGTCCAGGCAAAAGATTAGAGCCACATGTAGGGTGTTTTTAAAACCAGGAAACCCAGCATAAAAATTAGAGAGTGTCTTTTCATGGTGGCACAAGCAGGGCACCACACATTGGGCACTGAAATGGCATATCCATGAAAAAATTGCCATTTTCACTCTGCAACATTGAGTGCACACTAATTTCTGGAAAACACCTGTGGGGTTAACATGCTCACCACACCCCTAGGTGAATACCTTGAGGGGTGTAGTTTCCAAAATGAGGTCACTTCTGGGGGAGTTTCCCACTAGGCTCAGCAAATGCGACATGTGCCCAGAAACCAATCCAACAAAATCTGCACTCCAAAAGCCAAATGGCACTCCTTCCCTTTTGAGCCCTTCTGTGTGCACAAAAAGTAGCTTATGACCACATATGGGGTATTACTGTACTCGGGAGAAATTGCTTTACAAATATTTTATCCTTTTATTTGTTGAGAAAACAAATTTTATTTTCACAGCCCAATTCTAATAAACTCTATGGAACACCTGTGGAGTCAAAATGCTCAATACACCCCAGATCAATTCCTCCACGGGTGTAGTTTCCCAAATTGAGTCACTTTTGGGGAATTTTCACTATACTGGTACCTTAGGGGCTTTACAAAATCGGCACGGTGCCGAGAAACCAATCCAGCAAAATCTGGGCGCCAAAAGCCAAATAGTGCTTATTCCCTTCTGAGCCATGCCGTGTGCCCAAACAGCAGTATATGACCACATATGGGGTATTGCTGTACTCTGGAGAAGTTGATTTACAAATGTTGGTTTTTTTTCTCCTTTATTTGTTGAGAAAATGAAAAATTTTGAGCTAAAGCTACATCTTATTGAAAAAAAATTTAAATTTTTTATTTTCACTGCCCAATTCTAATAAAATTTATGAAACACCCATGGCGTCAAAATGCTCACTACACCCTTAGATTAATTCCTCAAGTGGTGTAGTTTCCCAAATGAATACCTTTTGGGGAGTTTCCACTGTACTGGTACCTCAGGGGCTTTGCAAAAGCGACATGGTAACGAGAATCAATCCAGTAAAATCTGCGCTCCAAGAGTCAAATTGCGCTGCTTCCATTGTGAGCCCTGCCTGGTCCCCAGAAGGCAGTTTATAACCACATAAGGGGTATTTCTGTACCCTGGTGAAGTTGCTTTACAGATGTTGGGGGGCTTTTTCTCCTTTATGCCTTGTGAAAATTGTTGTTTTTTTTAATTAAAACGACATCTTATTGAAAAAAATTAAAATGTTTCGTTTTCACTTCGAAATTCTAATAAAATCTATCTGTGGGGTTAAAATGCTCACTACACCCCTAGATTAATTCCTTGTGAAATGTAGTTTCCAAAATAGGGTCTTTTTGGGGTGTTACATTTGTTTTGGCACCACAAGACCTCTTCAAATCTGGCATGGTGCCTAAAATATAATCTAAATAAAAAGAAGGCCCCAAAATCAACTAGGTGCTCATTTGCTTCTGAGGCTTGTGTTTCAGTCCGTTAGCACACTAGGGCCACATCTGGGATATTTCCAAAAACTGCAGCATCTGGGCAATAAATATTAATTTGTGTTTCTCTGATAAAACAGAAAAAATTGATTAAAATTGAATTTCTGCAAAACAAATGAAATGTAGGTTTCACTACATTGCTTTAATTCCTGTGAAACGCCTAAAGGGTTCATAAACTTTCTAAATGCTGTTTTGAATACTGAAGTATTGAGTACTAGTGATTTATGGGGGTTTCTAATATATAGGCCCCTCAAAGTCACTTTAGAACTGAACTGGTCACTAAAAAAAAATAGGCTTTTGAAATTTTCTTGAAAATGTGAGGAATTTCTTCTAAACTTTTAAGCCATGTTGAGTCCTATAAAAATAAAAGGATGTTCAAAAAACAATGCCAACATAAAGAAGACATATGGTAAATGTTATTTAGTAACTATTTTGTGTGGTATAACTGCCTGTCTTACAAGAAGATACATTTAAATTTAGAAAACATGCTTATTTTTGCAAATTTTCAATAAATTTTGGGGTTTTCACAAATAAATTCTGAATGTATCGACCACATTTTACCTCTCACGTAAAGCACAATATGTCCCGAGAAAATATTCTCAGAATTGCTCAGATAGGTAAAAGCATTCCAAAGTTATTACCACATAAATTGACACATGTCAGATTTGAAAAATGAGGCTGTGTCATGAAGGTCAAAAGTGGCTGCCGCGGGAAGGGGTTAAATTAAATGTAAACTTTTGACGTCAATTATTTTTAATAAAATAATGTTTTATCTAACTTTGAATAACTTTTCATTTAAAAAAAATGTGTCCTGTATACATAGTAGCTGTATCTGGCAGTCAAAGCCAAATCCGTCAGGTCAGAAGCGCTGACGACTTTAGTGAACGCTGGTCCTGCATGACTATGGTAAATAACAGGTAGATCCTGCATGTCAGATTCACAGAGTACCTGCGCTCACCGAAGCCGTCAGTCATGCAGACCTGACGGATTCAGCTCAGACGGAAAGATGCAGCTTCTATGTACACAGGATACAGAGAAGCAGTATCTCATAGAGTAAAAAAATAAATAACAAAAACTGTTAAAAAAATACAAAATGAAATAAAACACTGATATATAAAAAAAAAAATGATAACTGGCTTCAACGGTTTACATAGCCTTTAAGCATTTACAAAGTGGTAAAAAAAAAAAAGGATTCCGAGCAAAAGTAAAGCTTCAATGATTAATGTGTGGTCCGAACATGATATCAAAGATTAATTTTGTTTACAGAGAGTGATTTGTTAATTCCTCTATTCTATGCATAGGTAAGACTAAAGTTTATGTTTTTCTTTATGTATCACATTGCTTAGAATTTTGGAGTCGGGATAATTTGATTCGAGTAATTTTCTGTGTGGATATTCTTCAGCCTCATATTAACATGTACGTTCTGGGATACTAATATCTGGCCTTGTCAAGTACAACAAGCATCACATTTATATTCCTGCATAACAAGATTACATTTTTATTAGGTAACAAAATATGGATCCCATCTGACTAGAATATGAATGTATTGTGAGAAATAAAATTAGCAGTGATGACATTGCCGTATGGTGTAATAGTCTTTCTCTCCTACCCACAGATCATCTGACAAAATGCAATTATTCTCAAGACCTAGCTTCCTAATTTTTGTAATAAAACAGGAACCCCTGTCAAATTCAAATATGTGGTCAAGAACTCGAGAGGAACATATAGGTCATATATTCATTGAGACAGAGTAATAAACATTAACCAATAACAAGATAATTGCCCGTTTTCCTTTCCACCAAATAAAAAAAATAACAATTTCAATGATTTGTTTTGCTGGCCCCAACATCGATGAAAGGACATGAAACCAGGCCTAATCTAAAAAAAATTCTGTAATAGTCTATGTATTTGTAAAATTTCACATCTTTTCAATACACAGAATATATTTACATTTGTTAAGTAGTGCGATTGTAAATGAATAGAACTGTTTACATGTTGATCCAGTCTGATCGCCACTTGGGATCAGATAGGAAATGTTTCTCTTTTAGGGCATTTTGTCTCATGTCTTGTGGATATATGTTGGCCTTCCTCTGGATCAATAGGGGAAACAAAGTCATAAAATGTACCCCTACACCTTAGCTTCACCCATTTCCTAATTAAAATGTATGGAAATGTGTCTTTTGTTAACTGTACTTTGTGATTATGTAAATCACACTAAGGCCCTATGCACACGACCATAGATTTTGTCCGTAATTACAGTCAGTAATTATGGACCCATTTATTTCTATGGCCGACGGACATGTGCTATTTTTTTATTTTACGGACCGTGCTCCCATACTTTATAATAGGAGCACGGTCCGCAAATGTGGATGACTGTCCGCAGCCGTCCGTGGCTGGCCATACCCACGGACCGTAATTACAGGCGTGGTAGTGTGCATGGGGCCTAAGGTTATATTCACACGTTTTTTTTTAATAGCTGTCAGACGGTCGTTTTCAGAGCATTAAAATTCTGTAGGTGTATTCACATGGCCGCTTTTTTAAGCGTGAATATGGGCCATCAAAAAATAGTTTGTTTTCACGGCCTGAAGACCCCTATAGAAGTCAATGGATCAGTTTTTACTGATCCTGGCCCTCACAAGGGGATTACCCAGAACAGCGCTACTTTAAGCCTGGGATGCCCCTGACGTCACTGTCAATATATAGACGCTGATATCAGGGCTTTGAACTATGGAATCCCCGGCCAGAGCATCGCAAGCTCTCTGGTCAGGGACTCCTTTCTTGGGAAAGCCCTTGAAGTCACTGTCCACATATGAACAGTGACGTTAGGTGCTTTGTAATGCGAGAATTTCCAGCCAAAGCATCGGCAACACTCTGGCCGGGGATTCCGCTCCTGGAGTGATATCAGGGACTTCCTCCAGGAATGAAATCCCCGGCTAGAGCGCTGCCGATGCTCTGGTTGGGGATCCTGGCATCTCAAAGCCCCTGACATCACTATCCATATATGGACAGTGACGTCTTGGGCTCCTCCAGGAGCAGATTCTCCAACCAGAGCGTTGACGGTGCTCTGGCTGGGAACTCCACTTCTAGAGGGAATCCCTGACATCATTGTCCATA